>NC_092213.1:38930130-39004412 GCF_043381705.1 Parasteatoda tepidariorum
TATATATATATATAAAAATATATACTAATCTATATATATATAAAAATGAATCTATCTGTTTCTCACGCACACACACATATATTAACATGTTTATAAATATATTAAATGTGTTATTCTGGTTTAATAACTTCTGATCTTACTATGTGAATTACCCACAAATTAAATATGTTTCGAAGTTAACTCATCCCGATGTAATGCACTTCCGTAATCAGCAGTAAAAGATTTAAAAACAACTTTAAAATTCTGCTTGAGAATAATTTTTCCTTTATGACCTTTTCAATATCCTTACATGTTCTTATAAAAAGTTTCTAGTGACATATAATTATACTCCATACAGACGATAATTTTTAGTATTTCTAAAGATAAAAAGTAAAAACAGCAATAATTATCATTGTTTTTATATTCTTTAAGTAACTTTGTTTAAGTACTTTATGAAGTTATTCCGATACTTGTACTCGAGGCAAACTTTTCCTTTAAACATTATTTAGACTAAGTACTATGTGTAATATTCCTCAACTTGTTATATTAATGCTATAATTATAAGCTAGTTAAAAGAGCAGACAATAAACAAATACAAATTATATTGACAGGAATTGTAATTATTATGAATAATTTAATAAAGAACAATTAAATTTATAATATGAAAAAAAATTAAAATTTTAATATCTTTTGTTTGTCTTAAGTAATAATTTAAGTAGTTTTAACCGAAAACAATTAATTATACGTCAATTATATAACAATTAATTATAGATTCATTTTGTTAAATAATCTCAAGTGATAGTTTAAGTATTGTTGAATAGTTAATTATACGTTAAGCATTTATTTAAAATAGTTGAAGTAATCTTTTACATTTATTTTTGATCTTTTCGAAAATAACCATGCTGCCCCATTATTTCATACCAGTTATTAGTGACAAAGCTTGCCTTTTTCGAGCAATAGCATATATGTATATTAAACGATACTCAAGTTATGGCTAGAGAGGTGCGTGAGGAAGTAGTAAAGCACGTAATGGAGCATTGGGATGAGTTTTCTCTCTTATCTTACGATCACGACTGAGAGGAAAATAATTTTAAAATTTTTACCGCCTACTATTATGAAAGGTTCCGAGTTCATTTCGAGATTTTGTTTTTAATTTTTATTGTTTAAAACTGATATTATCAGGATATTGAAAATTTAGTAAAACAATAATTACGTTTGGAAGATTTTTCGAAAAAACTAAACTGTTAAGGCAGCTATAAGCATAATTCTTCAACAAATAAATCTTATCTACCTATTGTTTTTAATTATTGATTGGACGTTGTTGGAGCCCCTGAATTAGAGTATAGGAGCCTTAACAGTTTAGTTTTTCGAAAAATCATAATATAGGAACCTTAGACGTGGTAGTTTAAAAAAATTTTAAAGCTTTAAACTTCAAGATCTACGCTGATGTTGCTACCAATAAAAAAATTATTTCTCAACGGCCGTGGAAGTTGGTTATTATGGATTTGGTTTAATGTAACAAAAAGCAATATTTTACAAAACTCGCAACTGCTGGTGGGCAATTGTACAGTTGAAAAAAGGGATGCCACGGACAACTAAAAATGTAAGAAGTGATAGAAGCTCAATTCATTTGAATTATTCTTCAATCATTACTAACACCATGACATGCAGTATAAATTATTCACATTTCAAACGAAAGCATTCTTAGAGATCATCTTCACAAATAAATTGCAAGAAATATGACGGAAAAAGATTGCTGATCTTGTTTAATAGATTTTGGCTTTCTTATTAGCCACAATTTTTTGTAATTTTTAGTCTCCCATGAAACTAAGAAGAAAATTAGAAATCATTATTCTGCACGGATTTTTTATGCATTTGGTACTAAGATTAGATTAAGATATTTTATATTCAAAAAAAAATTTTTTTTTTGCATGGTTAATTAGTTCTAATTTTTTAAAGCGGTAACAAATTCTTCGCTTCATTATTTGTTGAAGAATAATTTTTTTTCAAAATGATGGTTCCCATTTTTCAAGAAATGAAAAAAGTGGTAGTTAATATTAGTTCATACCAAATAGATATTTATTTCTGTTACCTACATATTTAGCTTTACAATATATATATATATACACTTGCACATATATATGTGTGTGAGGGTGTGGTGTGTTTTTGCCGCGCATAAGCTGCAAATATATAGAACTCATAAATTGAGTTAAAAATATTGAGAAAACATGTAAAATAATAAAGATTTATGAAAAGAGAAAAAAAATAATTAAAATAAAATATTTAAAAAAGTATTTTTTTTTAAAAAATTAAAAAATATATATATTAAAAAACCGTGAAACAAAATAATGAAAAGATATAATCTCCTCATCAGCTCATATGATTATATCAGCAAAAAGGAGTGCTTTCTAATATTGTATCGATATAGTGAAAGCAAAATATATGAATACAATAGTGTGAGGCAGGGCCAGATTGAGCATACCCGGAGCCCTAGGCCATTCAAATTTTTGGGGCCCTTCGTTTAAGCTGTTTTTCTCGTATATTTTTTATTTATTCAAATATAAAAGTATTTATACATCTTTTCATTTAGGAAAGCATATTTAAAATTAAAATAAATAATAATAAATTAAATTTTACTTTCTTTTGTTAAATTAGAACCAAAAAATAATCATAAAATTTTGAAAAAATTTAAATATATATTTGAAATTGATTTCAAAAAATCAAAAAAAAAATCATTGTTTTTCTAAATTTTTTAAAATTTATTTTCAAAAAATCCATTTTAAGGAGGCCTCTAATCATTGGGGGCCCGGAACTGGTGTGAGGAACACTCAAAAAAATTGAAACCAAAATAGAACACATTAAAGGAAAAATATATCAAGCAAAAAACAGAAAACAAAATGTAAAGAAAATACATAACATAACGAAATCTGTAAAGCGAGTTGCGAATTCAAATGAACTTATTCGTACCGGAATCTTTCATGAATGATTTAAAATATTTTTGTAATAACATTTGCAGACGTCCCGCAGTGGACTGATCGTTAAACGACCGTTCCCAGCAGATCACCGCAGTCAAGCATCACTGGCTGCGGTCAGTGTGCGGGTGGGTGACCACTTGGATCAATCTGCGGAGGGACCGAAAGTGTGCGGTATTGGTCCTCGTTAAACTATTTTACGGCAAAGTGCTCGACAGGTCGTCGAACTACCGAAGCGGAGGTGCCATCCCCTCTGCAGAGGATCAAAATTGTGATGGCATGTCTTCGAATCATCCTCAGGGATGTTTCCCAAACCGTCGCCAATAGTCCATTGTGCAGCTTTAGTGCGACGTAAATGAACAACA
Organism: Parasteatoda tepidariorum; assembly: GCF_043381705.1. NCBI lineage: Eukaryota > Metazoa > Arthropoda > Arachnida > Araneae > Theridiidae > Parasteatoda > Parasteatoda tepidariorum. The sequence continues at coordinate 38,933,447 of NC_092213.1, forward strand.
ACCACAACAACATTTCCAGATTGCAAAATATGAAAAGTGAAGCCCAAACGGAGTTAGAAGCGTAGAAGGATTTTTTACGTTGCGTTCTTACTGCAGTACTGTGAAGCAAGTTTGATTTGTTAGTTACCAAGGATTGGCCCGAAAATGATGTGCGCAAGGTAATAATATTATACTGGATGATTTAAAGTTTATAATTTATAGGGTTGATATTTAATGATCAAATTTTAATAATTTTAGAATTAACATTTATTAAAAAAAAAAAAAAAGAAAGAAGAGAGACAAAAACATGATTAACCCGTTTTGCCCAGATTTTCAGCCGTGGATATGTCAGAATTATATTTACACATGGTAAAAATATAAATTAGTTTTAATATAAATAAGTTTTTAAAAAATTTATCAACAATAACATACAATTAACTCAATGATTTTATATTGAAAATAATTACCTTAGTTGGGTATCCGTTGTTTTTTTTTATCAAATTTTGAACGAGTTTGTTTTTTGGATAAATGAACATTACTACATATTCTTTTATTCTATTCATTTGATTGAAAATAGTATTTAAATACATGTTTTTAGAACATTAGAATTCCAAGTAATTCCGCTTTCTCTATATTTCTTACTTTTTTTCCCTATATTTTTAACTTCTTAAATTTTATTTAAAATGAATATACCATGCTTGGAGACTGCTTTCGGCTGACCAGTCAACCGGTACATTTGCGTCTGCACCTCAGAGCCCAAGGTCAGGAAAACTGGGATGGCCTTGGCCCTTCATATATATATATATATANTTTAAATACAAATAAATTAAATACAATATATATATATATATATATATATATTGTATTTAATTTATTTGTATTTAAAAATCAATTAGTAAATCCAAGAATGAAACAGAAAAAGCACTAAGATAGCTACCACTTAATACCTACAAGTAAACTCCTTCGAGGGAATCAGCTTTTATGCTGTTGAAGATTGAGATAGTAGCAGACGATTATTCTCAACAAAGAACATAATTTAAATTGCTGTTGATGATTGACGAGTCATTTTTAACCAGGTTGGCAAAAGCAAAAAATTAAAAAAGGACATATTGTATTGGTGATTCACGATTTCTCTTTGTTTTTTGGAAGAATTAGTAGAACATTTTTTTTCCTTCCTTTTAGTTGAAGTCCTTTCTTGTGTTTATTCTCACAAAGTGAGACTTTTTCGTTAAATTAAGAAATAAAATTTTATTTGTTTTTTGCTTCGCAATATTTTTTCTTTGCTATATTTACGTTATTTATTAAGTAGTTAAGATAAAAGGTTCTTTTATTTTTGTAACTGCAACATATGCATTTCGTTCAAAAAGAATTTACTATGCTCTATTCAAGAAAAAATTTGATATAAATTTAGTATTTCTCTAACATGAGAAGTACAGTGAAAATATTAATTAACAATCAAAATTCAATTAAATATATTCTATCTCAAAATTTTATTGACAAGTCGGTATAGAAAATAATTTTTATTTAATTATAAAATTAAAATATAAATGTAAATTTGATATTAAAATTAATAGTATTGAAAATTTTAAAATCAAATCAATATTGCAGATAAATCACTTGAACCTTGTTTAAAGGTTTAAATGAAACAACTGTGTAAAGAGCTAAGTGCAGTATACATTGGTTTATCTCAAAAAGGAAACTTGATAGAAAAAGCTTTTATCTAATCACCAAAAAAACGTCATCTTAGAAAATGCACAACAAATCTGATATCATTTGAAAACTTAAGATACACGACTAAATGAAACATTTTCTTCTGAAACGTTGCGAAATATGTACATATTTGTCTCAATTAATCTGTTTACACGTATTATTTAAAAGTATTCTTCTTTTTTTCAGTATCTGCTTTTTTAATTTAAAATTGCCACAATGGTTGATGATCTTGAATCATATCAGTTCGTCTATACATGGAATATAAAAAACTTCAGCTCGATTTCCTTAAAAAGTGGAGAATTTATGTACAGCCCTTGGACTTTGGCAGAAAGTCTGAATAGAACAAAATGGCGCTTCAGATTCTACCCGAAAGGACTTCGATCAAGAGAATTTCCGTGTTTTTTGCTCAGAGCAGAAGAAGATGATGGCCCGACAGTCATTCAAGTCAGTGGTGATATTGGACTGGTAGACACAAATGGAGTGTTTAGAGTAGCTGAAGATCGTTTTCGATCTCGTCCCATGGAACGTGGAGACAACGAAGGAACGAACAAATTTATGAGCCTCGAAAGGTTATTTAGTGAACGGGAATTGCTTTTAGCAAACGATACATTGACCATTCAGTGCCGATTAAAAGCTAAAAACTCTAAAAAAAGCATCGTCACAAGGTGTATTGCAGTTTCTGAGATCATTGTTGACAAGTGCCTGTTTCAATGGAACATACGAAAATTCGATTCCTGTCATATAAATGATAGAAGAAGAGTGTATGTTCCTTTAAGTTTAAAGTTCGAAATAGAGTTCTATCTCAGCGGACGTACAGAAGAAGATGGGTTTGTTACTATGGTGATGAGGAAAAGTGACAAGAAACCCCTTTTTCTAAAATGTTCGGTGACACTGTTAGATAGAGTTGGATTACCAACAGAAGCTATCAAGACTTCTGTAGAACACACGTTTACCAACGAGGTTACTCTAAATCTGATGCCGAAAAGCAAGCTACTTCAGGACAGGAAGCTATATGAAAACGATGGTATGCTGACTTTTCAAATAGAACTTTCAATTTCTGATGGAACGACTGAGTCTTGCATTACGGAACTTTACCAAGTGCCACGTGACAAAGAAATAGAACAGGATGCAACTCCAGCAGATCTTAAAAAAGATTTGCGCCATTTGTATTTGGAGAGAAAATTTACTGATGTTCAACTAAGTGTTGGAGATGGAATATTCCCTGCACACCGTAATGTTTTATCAGCTCGATCACCAGTATTCCAAGCCATGTTCGAACAGGACATGTGCGAAAGTAAAAACGGTGTAGTGCACATAACTGATATCGACTCCAATACATTGGATAGACTGTTAATGTTTATTTATTCGGATACTTTGGATGATTTGGAATGCGAATCTGCCTTTCAGCTGTATAGTGCTGCTGAGAAATACTTCGTGGAAAAATTAAAAGTTGAGTGCGAAAAGCTTTTGATCAGAAAATTGTCGTCAGAGAGAGTTCTAGAAATTCTCTTATTTGCGGACTTGCACAATGCCGAAAATTTAAAATCAAAAGCTGAAGAATGCGTCGTTAAAAATGCTACTCGAATAATAGCAACTGAGGAATGGGAAGAATTCGTTAACGTTAATCCTTCATTAGCTAGCAAAATTGTAAATAATCTTTCAAAACGAATAATTCAAACTCGTAGCATCCTAGGAAATATTTTTAATTAAAATTTTCTTTAATCGAAGTAAGTTTTTAGTAAAAACTTCCTTAGTAATTTGTATTTTTCCCCAGCATGCATGTGCAACATTCGTGAATAAGTCTAATTTTGTATTTTATTATTTATGTATATATTTGTACATTTTTACTTGAAAATTTCTTTTTTTTTTTTTTTTTGAGTACATAAGCCATAGCTGCTAAATTTTAAGCTTTTTTCAGTGATTGTAAAGTTCCGGTGGTTGTAAAAAAAAAATTCAAAAATAATAAAAATTGGTTGAATTATTATTTTATTATTAGATTTTATCTTGAAAGAACAATATATACCTGTTTACAAAAGGAAACAGTTAATAACAGCCACCGCCCACAAAAATGGCGATTTAAAAACTACACCCTTGTGCAAATTAATTGAAGAAACTCAATAAATTCAGAAAACTAAGAGAAAATGCTATTTTATTTAAATTTACACAAACCCAAAAATTTTTAGTTCAAAATATGATCTCCACGACACTTTATTAACATTTGGACACGATTCGGCATGGATTCCACTAATTTTTTACCGTCATTTATAATATTTGTGTCCTTATACCACACATGAATTAACGCCGTGATTAGCTTCTCCATAGTTGTACTGTCCATATTTAATAGGCGATTCTTGCATATGGCCCAGAGATTGTCAATTGGGTTNTAAGTTTTTACATTGTAATGTACTGCTCAGAACGCATCATACCGTCAATAGGCTGCAAAGGTCCAACCCCATTGTAACCGAAACAACCCCAAAACATCTTCTTTAAAAAACACGAAAAAAAAGTTTGTTTCAATTAATTTGCACAAGGGTGTATTTCCCTATTGCTACCCGATGGCCACTTTTTCGTCTAAAATGCAAATTTCATTATAATTATTATTTTTTTAAAAAATAAATATGGAATTATTATGAAAAATTTATAATATTCTGGAATTTACTTTCTCTTTCTTTCCTTTTTTACTTATTTCTTAAACTTTTTCTTAATTCTAGAAATTAATCTTGTTATGTTTAGCATAGTTTGAAAAATACTTCAAATGAAATGCTTTGCATTGTTAATATCAACTTTTTACCCTTTTAAGTAAATTTTATCCTAGTGATAGCTAAGTTTATGTTTTAATGTACGATTCTTCGTTTTGTAAATAGAAAGTTATTTTCCTCAACATTACATGTAAATGATTCATATCAAACATCAAGTTCATATCAAACATCACTTTGATTCTGCTCTATGGTTCTATTTATGAATTCAGCTCTATGGTCCTATCGTTTAAAATTTTTTAAAAAAAGTGGCCATTGTTAAAAATGTTACAACTGTCCACAAACGAGTAGAAAAATTTCTTAATTTAATTTTCCCCTATGCTGTTTACATGATATAATATTGTGGTCGATTGTTGGTTGTAGTGTGGAAGTTGAACAAGTGGGTACCAGCTCAGGTGATGTCCATGTCGTTTCACCAGGGTCAAAATTACGTAGGAATTCTACCATGGTCGTTTAGAGATAGAGCTCTGAAAATGGGGCTAGAAACCTACCCATGAATGAATGATGATGTAGTGCAAAACTTCAAGAATGGTACTAAAATTGAGTTTTTCTTTCTTTCTTTTTTTATTGTTCAGGGTTTCTACGGGTCTTAGAAAAATGTAACAGTAGTAATAAAGGTAAATTAATGCTAGAAGGAATTTCCGATTTTTAGACACCATTTCAATGCTTAAATGCCTGGTACAAAGGTGCCCATTCCGAAGTTATAGTACTTCAAGGGCGCACAAAGGTGCACCAAAAAATTTAAAGTGGTTGCAAAATTTGTACTAATATATATATTTCTTGTTTTTTAAAAATGGGTCGCTAAATCTTTTTGATTACCACCAGGATTTGGAAGCTTATTAGATGTATAAAAGTCTGAAACATTCATGGAAAATATTATCTAAATTGAAGTGGTTGAGAAATTAAGAAAACTTCAAAATGTTTTGATGAGTGGGTTAAAACCTGAATATTTTTTAAGGTTCTTTGAGAGCTCTGCTCTTCACGATATTTTTTGTGATGGTGAAATTACAACTAGGCCTGCAAATGCATTTAAAATTTCATCAGAACTTTAAAGCATTAAACCGCACTTATTCGGCCTTTTATGCACCACAGAAACATTTAAATTTTCGTGGTAATCAATATTATTTTAATTCAAACTTTAAAGTAAAACATTTTTTATCACTTTAAATATTTGAGAAAAATTCCCTACCAAATGCAAGAAAAGCATGCAGGTTTAATGGTAGGACTGAGCTTTCATATTAATGTATTTTCTTAACAAAATAACTTGCAACGTTGGTCAAAATCAATTAAATGATTTTGGTTTATCTCATTTTTATTACCACTATAAAAAGTTTCTAATATCAGAGGAACTCTGTTAAAAAAATTAAATGGCAGCTAACAAACGAAAATAATCAATGTTTTAAATATTAGTATATGACTATTATTTTCACAACAGTACTTTTCTCATTATTGAGATATGAAAAGTCGGATGTTGATAAGTGTATTTGGAATGAAATGTCTAAAAAGGTTCCCAAGAGCCTAAAAGAATTTTAGAGGATTTCTGTCAGTATCTAAATATCTTTGTGATCACCATTACATTTTTTTTTAAAGAAAATGTATCCTTATAAAAGTTCCGCTTAACTTAGCGAGTGAAAAGCAGATATTTATTTTGTTCAACTGTTCCTTGTAATTTTGAACCCAATTCAAAAGACAAGGAAACTCCTGGATCAACTATTGGGAGAAATTTGCCTTCGTGGAGAACTTTTTCAAGGAACTAACCCTCACTTGTGTTACGTGAGGAGGAAAACTTCCCACGGTTAGTCTGATAGCAAGGGGACTCTGACCCATGATCCGTCTACCACTGAGGATATTTTGCGTCAGTACAGTGGTCGGTGCAAGCTGGGTGCAGAATTCGAATCAACCAGACCTTGCCGTGATTCGGACCCGGTTCACGTCATTGGGAGGCGAGTGCTCTATCCCCTGAACCACCACCGCTCTAGCAGATATTTAGAAGAAAAAATTCCCTATTACATTACATACCCTCCCACGATTTCAAAATTTCAGTTTAGGAAATATTGTTCTTGGTGCATGATTGTGCAAAGTACTTGTACAATCATGTACAAAGTATTGTACTTGGTGTGACTTGTACAAAGATTTAACAAAGTGGTACTAAAACAACATTTTAGTTTGGAAGAATTTTTTAAAAATAAACTGTTAGGACACCTATAAGCATAACTAACCAATATATCTTTTATATTTCATTTTATAACCGTCGTTGAACAGCCGACCCAATTTTATGGGTTTACGGCTACTAATGTTTAACTCCGTAGCATTGTAATTTTAAACCCAATCCAGAAGACAAGAGAACTCCTGGATCGAGTATTGGGAGAAATTTGCCTTCGTGGAGGACTTTTTGATTAAACTAACCCGCATTTGCTTGATTAGGAAAACCACGAAAATCTCTCACAGTTAGCCTAACGGCAAGGGGACTCTAACCCATCATCCGTCTACCGCTGAGGATATTTTACGTCAGCACTGTGGTCGATGCACGCCGGGTGCGGAATTCGTATCGACTGGGATTCGACCCGGTTTGCCTCATTGGAAGGCGAAAGCTGTATCACCTGAGCCATCGCGGCTCTAACCAACTTATAGATCTCATATACATATTTTTTTTTAATTATTGATTCGTCGTGGTTGTTTTATTTCTTTTTAAAATTTAAACTTCAGGATTTAATACGCCAAAACGCTAATGCTGCTACCACTAAGAAAATTATTTCTCATCGGCTGTACAAGTTGGCAGCGAAAGTGAAGAATCAATATTTTAATAAATCAGAGTTAAAAGAATTTTGCTCACCATCACATATAAATAATTTAAACAGATATGTAAAAAGTAAATTTGAGAAATTGTCTTACTTTTAAGTCCGACTAGAAGTTTTATAGAAACTATATTGGTTTTGCTATAGTTCACTTCCACTTGTAAATAAATTTCCCTCGAGCCTCAAATGTTAGTGGTAAGCGTCACTATAGCATTAGCGTAAATATGCTACCACTTTAAATAGTTTTCAAGACCAATAGGAAGCCAGAACAACACAAATAAAGATAATATCCATTTCAAAATTATGAGTTCTATACCAATATTTACAGAATTGAAAAACATTTTCTACGATAACTTCCACAAAGACAGCTCTACGTTATATTTTTCCATTTTGGAACTGCTATTTCTGATTTTTAATTCATACATGTGGTCATATTCAGAAAGTAAAATTATAAAAAATTTTAAATTTTTTTTCCTTGCATTTTCAATATATTTTTTACGTGCTACTCTTTAACAAATACTACAAGATTTTATTTTTTGCTCTCACTCCCTAATTCTGAAAATTCTAACTACTATCTAATATAAATTTGATTCAATATTTAATCCTCAGAAAACGGTTCATACTTACACTTTATTTTTGCACCAATTTGCATTCCAGCTACTAGAAAGTACCGTGTACTATAACAATCTCCGAATCAAAATTTCAAATAAACGAGAAAATATTATCATTTTTAGCATACTCACAAACCTTTACAGAAACCACTTTTGACCTCAATGCAGAGAAACCAAATTTTTTGCAATAGACCGCAACTCACTTATACTTTCTCCAATTATATTTCCAGCACCATTATTTCTTAATGGAAGCCAAAGTCTTATTAGGCTTAGCATAACTTCCAAGATGGATAAAATAAAAATATTTATAGAATTCAAGTCTGGGGAAGAAGATGGCCATTCTTATGCTGCAAGAGAAACGGGAAAAAGCACTATGTCTTTAGTTGCAAGGACTGGAGCAGTATCTAGTTAGAAGGACTGTCTTTGACTTTCAAAGAACCTATTTGATCAAGCAGGAAACCTAATATCTTCTAAAAGAAATTTGCGATAACTGATGTCTGTATAAAAATATTTGCTGATAAACTTTAAGTTATTTCTTCTCTCATCTTATAATAGACATTATAATGGGTTTAAAAATATTAACTCTTTGAAATTAAAAAACAATTAGTATGAATTCTAGAATCCTTATTCTAAATGACAATTTGTATTTTTCATATGGTGACACCATTACCTAAGGAAGTTTTGGTGGTGATCCTTCCGTTTTTTGGTTCTTAATCCATTCTTTTCCTTCCTATTATAATTGCAACAGCCATGTCTTACTCTGTTTTATTTCGTTGCTTTGTATGCTATGTTTCTTACAACATTTAAAAAGAAACAAATGTTTCATATTGTTCTATATTTTCGGGTCTGTAATGTTTGAACCCCCATATTCCGTACTCTAGCTACGGCCCAGTTGAATGCGAAGTTGTTCGTAAGTGATATTGCAATTTTTTCGCGATATTTTTGATCCCTTCTTCCAATTTGTCATAAAAGTGCTACACTTTATCTTACTCCAAACCCCCATTGCCTCATTTGACGCTATATTACATAAAGATATATACTAGCAATTCAGAATCACAACACAAGACATCATATTTTAATTATTATTACGTATTTCTTTAAAAACTTTTAACGTTGCGTTCCAATGCCATATATGAACATAACTATAATAATAGTGGCATGTGTATTGATCTTAAGAAGAAAAAAAATATATCTTCTTCTACGGTACTACATCCTAGAACGGGCCAAGGCCGTCTCAGTCAGCTTCCGCCTTTACTATTAGGGAGACCGGAAAGTAATGTCGTTTCGACGCATTAAATATTTGTTAGTCTTAAAAAGCAATTCATTTTTTTTATCCATTTTGATTCATTTTCGATCCGGCATTGAAAGGTTGCTGCGAGTGGTGGATCCAGCGGGGAGGGGGGGTCACAGGGGTCATGACCCCCTCCCCCCAAAAAAAATATTTAAAAAAAAATAAAAGTAATAATTTTTTTAATAGTTTACAAAAGAAATAAATTATTTCAGAGATTATTTAAAGGGGCATATATATCTAGGTAGGTCAGTTTTTTTTTTTTTTTTTTTTTTTTTTTTTTTTTTTTTTTTTTTNTTTTTTTTTTTTTTTTTTTTTTTTTTTTGGTGTAGCTACAGCAAAACGTTCCTTTTCAACTCTTCGACACCTCAAAACTTGGCTTAGAGCAACTCAAAATCAAGAACGATTAAATGAACTCGCATTATTAAATGTTCATCGAGAAATTGATTTAGATGTTGAAGAAATCATTGACAGATTTGCCAAAGTTTCTAAAAAACGCATTACATTTATTATTTAAAGATTTTGAATACTTGAATTATTTATGTATTGTTCTATTGTTCATTAAGGAAAAAATAAATGAGAAGAATAGCATTAAAAACCCCAGTTTTTTTTTCTTCAAAAAAAAAATTAAAAAAAACATTTTTTTTTCATAAAAAAAAATTTATTGTGGGGGGGGGATCTGAGTCTATGACCCCCCAGGGGAAAAATTTCTGGATCCGCCTCTGGTTGTTGCTAACAACGCTAGTGAATACATTATTGATGAAAATTGAAATCGTGATAACAGATATCAAATACACCAAAACGACATTACTTTCCGGTCCCCCTAATACAATATAATTTTTTTTGGAGGAGAGGGGGCTATGATGAAGAGTAATACTAATAACTTTAAGTATGATACTAATAAATATTTTTATTTTAACCAAAAATGAGTGTTTCCCACTTCCCGTTACCCTTTGTCACAAACTGGCACAATTTCACTCCTCTCCTCTGTCAGGGATCACTCCTCTCCAAGGGTGATCCCTGACATCATTCATGACGGGTCTCGTGCAAGGCGCCTCATTCAATTTTTCTCATATAACAAAAACAAGAAATAAATTCGTAAAATAAAATAAAATGATCTTTGAAGCGGTAACCCATAAGAAGTGTTCCGAGGAACTCCAGAGTTCCTTAGTAGGGAGTTCCATGATGTAGAACTACTTATTTGATTTTTTAAACCTGTTATTATATTTCTATCTAATCAGTAATTTATTTAATATTTCCCTTATTTTGATGACATTATTTAAAAAAACAAGAAATAGAAAATAGAAAAAATGTGCTATATTTCCTTCCTAATAGCAATTTATTGAATAAATTATAAAATGCACATAACATTTATTAAAAATTGCTTTAGAATTTCCAACCGATTTTTTTCAATTAAAATTTCTCTAACTGAATTGAACAGTAAATAAATGTGATAGCCCTTCACAACGCTTATGACAGTTCTTTTTCGTTCCAATGAAAACAATAATTTATTTTATTTTACTCATTTCCGTTGTATGTAAATATAAAAATCAAATTCAGAGCTAGACGCCTCTTTAGAATTACTGTCCTGCCTGAAAAAAAGAAAAATAATTTTGAGATTATTATTCATAAAAGGATGAATTTTTTTTTTTTTATTTCTTTACATTTACGGCGCAGCTACCACTACAATTATTAAACATCAATTGAGTAGTATATAATACATGCTAACTCTAATCAAATTAGAGGTATTATTTAACAGACGAAGGATGGCATCGTTCGTAAACTCATTTCCCCAGATTGATGACTATAGCGGACATGATATCAACTATGTTTTTTGAAAAAAGTAACACCCAAATCAATGGATGGTCCACATAGAGCAGTTGACTTCCTATTTGTTATTGTCCTCCTCGCGCTGTTGCTTCTCTGTCTCATATACACATAATGAGAAACCTGCACACACTCGATTGCAAATAGCAACACAGGAGAGACCACAAACACAACCGTGAACTTAATACAGCTCTCCCCGCAAGTGCTCTAAATCCGGTGAGCTTAATGCAGCTCTCCCGGTCTTTTACAAAACCGCTTTGAATAAACTAATGGTATACTTTAATCGAATTCTATACCAAATAAATATCTGATGAGGGTGTATTGTGGCGTAACTACCACAAAGATTATTAAATATCGAATCACTAGTGCATAAGATATGCTAACTCAATTCATTCTAAATTAATAGTCTGCCAGAATAAAATACTAAGAAGGGTTAGAGAAGCCAGATGGTTCGCAAGAAATGATACAATGCACCATGATCTCAAAAGTGATACAATAGACAAACATATAGCTAAATTAAATATCAAATTCTACGAAAAAGCCCCTTATTGCTCTGCAGCTTATTTCAATGAATTATTCCTATTTGAAAATCTAAGTAAAGACAAGAACATCAGACCAATATCAGCATGCAATTACAGTGATGCATCATGTTCCCGACATCTATAGCATACACATAGCCTCATTTTCATCATATCAGTTTAGATTAAGTTCATACTTTTACAATATAGTCTTATCACCCTACTGCATGTAATTACATAGTCAGAACCTCAATAATCCACATGAATACTCCTTTACTTCATTTGCATTCTACAGCCTCATCGAAACACCACAAAGATCAAGCTCAAGATGAATGGGAAAAGGACCGCAAGCGGCCTCAGGTGCCTAGATGTTTTATATAGTTTCAGTTTCTCGATTTAATCTTGAGGTACCATTTTATAGATGAAGGTTGACATTGTTGAGAGATCCTTCCCCCACATACACATTATCTTCAAAATATTTAATTATCCCTCTTTGGTTTTTATCTTTACGATTCCTAATGAACCTAATTTAAAAAGTCGGTGTTCCCCCCAAAAAAAGGTTGATCATTTAGTGTTCCATAGCCGAAAAAAAAATTGGGAATTGTAGCTTCAAAGGGATCTAAGATAAGATATTGAGTGTGCTATTAAAGCACCTTTCTTTATCTTGTTTTTTTATCAATCAATTTGAATTTATTAGCACGCTGTTGTTTTATTCACTATACCAACTGGGCAATTTTCGAGGTCACGTCATGAACCATCAGAAAAGAAAATTGAGGAAATTTGTATTTTATAAAACTTGTTTTGATTATTCATTTAAATTCCTGATAAAAGTAAAGAACGTAAATAGGTATTGATCAAAAGTTTTAATTCAATTCACGTGTACGGCCGCTTCCGGATGTCAAAAGTAGAAAAACGTGACCTGGATGGAACTGAAAAAAAAATGTTTAAAAAAAAAAGGCAAAAAATATGTTTTTTAACCTTTTTCGGCACAGTGTGTCCAGTCTGACAACACTTATTCCGAATATAATACAAACTACCGAAAATGTAGAACTATTTGATTCTAAACGTCCACCATTTTTGAGCAATCCCCCTTTTCTTCTTTTTTTTCTTTCTTCTTTTCTTTCTTTAGAAAGACAGAATTCAAGTTACATACTTAAAATTCGCGATTTTCAGATTTGTTACTATATTACCTGTCTAAAATTTACAATCAAAATGTGTTGCTCCACAAAGTGTTAAGGAAAATCCAATTGTTGAAAGCAAATTAATTTAAAAAAACAAAGAAGGATAAATTCAATATTTTTTCATTGAATTTTCCCCCCTTTGATGACATTTATTTTAAAACAGTGTTATGTTCGAAACAGAGTGTTGTGAATAAAACAAATTTACTAAAAACAAATTAGTTGATATCAAATTTTTTTCGTTGTATTTTCCCCCTTTGGACGAAAGCTGTGTTAAACCAATGTGATGTTCGAAACAGTGAGTGGAGAATAAAACATATTTATTAAAGAAAATGAGTTGAGATTAATTTTTTTCGTTTCACTTTTTCCCCTTTTATGAATTTTGTGTTAAAACAGTGTGATCTTCAAATCAGTGTGATGTGAATAAAACAAACTTATTAAAAACAAATTAGTTGAAATCAAATTTTTTTCGTTGCATTTCCCCCCTTAGGACGAAAGCTGTGTTAAACCAATGTGATGTTCAAAACAGTGAGTGGTGAATAAAACATATTTATTAAAGAAAATGAGTTGAGATTAATTTTTTTCGTTTCACTTTTTCCCCTTTTATGAATTTTGTGTTAAAACAGTGTGATCTTCAAATCAGTGTGATGTGAATAAAACAAACTTATTAAAAACAAATTAGTTGAAATCAAATTTCTTTCGTTGCATTTTACCCTTTGGACGAAAGCTGTATTAAGACAGTGTGATGTTCAAAATAGTGAGTGGTGAACTTATTTATTAAAGAAAATGAGTTGAGATAAATTTTTTTCGTTTCACTTTTTCCCATTTTATGAATTTTGTGTTAAAACAGTGTGATCTTCAAATCAGTGTGCTGTGAATAAAACAAATTTATTAAAAACAAATTAGTTGAGATCAAATTTTTTTTCGTTGGATTTTCCCCCTTTGGACGAAAGCTGAATTAAGACAGTGTGATCTTCAAATCAGTGTGCTGTGAATAAAACAAATTTATTAAAAACAAATTAGTTGAGATCAAATTTTTTTTCGTTGGATTTTCCCCCTTTGGACGAAAGCTGAATTAAGACAGTGTGATCTTCAAATCAGTGTGCTGTGAATAAAACAAATTTATTAAAAACAAATTAGTTGAGATCAAATTTTTTTTCGTTGGATTTTCCCCCTTTGGACGAAAGCTGAATTAAGACAGTGTGATCTTCAAATCAGTGTGCTGTGAATAAAACAAATTTATTAAAAACAAATTAGTTGAGATCAAATTTTTTTTCGTTGGATTTTCCCCCTTTGGACGAAAGCTGAATTAAGACAGTGTGATCTTCAAATCAGTGTGCTGTGAATAAAACAAATTTATTAAAAACAAATTAGTTGAGATCAAATTTTTTTTCGTTGGATTTTCCCCCTTTGGACGAAAGCTGAATTAAGACAGTGTGATCTTCAAATCAGTGTGCTGTGAATAAAACAAATTTATTAAAAACAAATTAGTTGAGATCAAATTTTTTTTCGTTGGATTTTCCCCCTTTGGACGAAAGCTGAATTAAGACAGTGTGATCTTCAAATCAGTGTGCTGTGAATAAAACAAATTTATTAAAAACAAATTAGTTGAGATCAAATTTTTTTTCGTTGGATTTTCCCCCTTTGGACGAAAGCTGAATTAAGACAGTGTGATCTTCAAATCAGTGTGCTGTGAATAAAACAAATTTATTAAAAACAAATTAGTTGAGATCAAATTTTTTTTCGTTGGATTTTCCCCCTTTGGACGAAAGCTGAATTAAGACAGTGTGATCTTCAAATCAGTGTGCTGTGAATAAAACAAATTTATTAAAAACAAATTAGTTGAGATCAAATTTTTTTTCGTTGGATTTTCCCCCTTTGGACGAAAGCTGAATTAAGACAGTGTGATCTTCAAATCAGTGTGCTGTGAATAAAACAAATTTATTAAAAACAAATTAGTTGAGATCAAATTTTTTTTCGTTGGATTTTCCCCCTTTGGACGAAAGCTGAATTAAGACAGTGTGATCTTCAAATCAGTGTGCTGTGAATAAAACAAATTTATTAAAAACAAATTAGTTGAGATCAAATTTTTTTTCGTTGGATTTTCCCCCTTTGGACGAAAGCTGAATTAAGACAGTGTGATCTTCAAATCAGTGTGCTGTGAATAAAACAAATTTATTAAAAACAAATTAGTTGAGATCAAATTTTTTTTCGTTGGATTTTCCCCCTTTGGACGAAAGCTGAATTAAGACAGTGTGATCTTCAAATCAGTGTGCTGTGAATAAAACAAATTTATTAAAAAAAACGATCAGAGATAAAAAAAAAAATTCGTTGCAATTTTCCCCCTTTGATGAAATCTGTGTTAAAAAAAAATTGTGAGGATTTTTTCGCATTTCCAATCTTTTATTGTGCAAAGAGGAAAGCGTGCTCGTCTGCATTCACCATGCGTTCTATTTAAAGTTCAAACTCCGTGTTGGGCCGAAGTTTATTTCCGTAGTTTATTTATTTATTTCTTGTAATTTGCCCAATTATCGTTGACCCTTCGATGAAAAGCGGGGGAGTTGATAAAGCGTAGCAAGGTTGCTTAAATAAAGAGAATTTTCTTCTAAATTTTACCAGTGTTGAGTTGAAAATTTTATTTTTTTTTTATTTCATTTTATAAACGGCATTGAACAGCCGACCTGATTCTGAGTTTATGATTACCAATGTTCAACCCCGTAGCCTTGTAAATTTGAACCCAACCCAGAAGATAAGGAAAATCCTGGATCCAGCATTGGGACAAACTAGCCTTCGCGGAGAACTTTTATGATGGAACGAAGTCACGTTTGCGTTGCATGGAGAAAAAAATTACGAAAACCTACCACGGTGAGCTCAACTTAATGGGGGTTCTAATTTATGAACTGTCTACTACTGAGGAAATTTAACGTCTGTACTTTGGTCGGAGCGAGTCGGAAACAGAATTCGTATCTACTAGCCACCTCTAGGATTCGAATCTGGGTCACTTCATCTTCCCGCTCTATCTCAGTCCCTCAGTGGGCTGATACACGGTTCCCAGCAGATCACCGAAGTCAAGCATCACCGGCTGTAGTCAGTGTGCGGGTGGGTGACCATTTGAATTACTCTGAGTGGGGACCGAGGATGTGCGGTGTTGGTCCTCGTTAAACTGTTCTACCGTAAAGAGCTCGACTTCGCGTGCAGGTTGTCGGACTACCGATGGCGGGGGGTGCCATTCCCGCTGCAGAGGATCAAAATTGTGATGGCATGTCCTCGGATCATCCTCATGGATGTTTCCCAAACCGTCGCCAATAGCCCATTGTGCTACTTTCGTGCGACGTAAATGACCTACAACAACTTTCTCAGAGTTGTAAATTGAGGTTATACCAAATGAAAATTCAAGTCTTTTTGTCAAATGAAACTGATTGAGCCGTGATGGCTCAAGAGATAGAGCGTTCGCCTTCCAAAGAGGCGAAAAGGGTTCGAATCCTAGTCGAAACGAATTCCGAATCCGGCTTGCATCGACCACAGTGTTGACGTGAAATATCCTCAGTGGTAGACGGATCATGGGCTAGAGACCCCTTGCCGTCAGGCTAACCGTGAGAGGTTCTCGTGGTCTTCCTCTTCATGTAACGCAAATGCGGGTTAGCTCCATCAAAACGTCTTCCACGAAGGCAAATTTCTTCCAATACTCGACACAGGAGTTCCCTTGTCTTCTGGATTGGGGTCAAAATTACAAGGCTACGGAGTTGAACATTAGTAGTCGTAAACACATAAAAATTGGGTCGGCTGTTCAACGACGGTTATAAAATAAAATAAAATGAAACTAATGATATGACACATCTATGAAGAAATTGATTTATATCGATAACTAAAGATAATTTGTTAGAGTTATTTCTTTTGTGTTTAAACCCGTTTGTGTAAAGCTTCCTTTTTTAAAAGGATGGTTCTTATTTACAAAGAAGAAAAAAATGGTATTCAATTTGATTTATTTTGTAGAAGCATACAAGAGTACCATTTGTATTAGTAATACAAGTATTTAAGATCTATTGACAAAGTTATATGTTTAAACTCTAGGCAACAGAAAGAAATATCCATTTATCATAAGCATGTACTTGTACTTTTTTCAGGTACTTGTAGCAGTTTTTCGTATTTACAGCACTTTTTGTGGTTGGGCATTAAAGGGTTAACCCATTTGTCCTGTAACAGTAAGGACATATGATATTTATTTTTCGTTCCCACAGATGGCACTCTGTGCAATGATATATTATTAATTAATATTCAGATCCCATTCAGACATTGTAACGTTAACATCATTCTTTATTGTCATTAAATATACTTGTTGTTTCTAATGTCTATTGCCAATTCCAGCAAGCCTACTGGGTGAAAGCAAGCGAATTTTTTTAAGGCAGAGAAAGCGTTTCTTGCTTTTCAATGACGCCACCTATGGCCAAGAATACGATTTAAGCCACACACACGTCACTACCCGTTCATAGGGAGGACCCATTCATACATCCATTCATTTATCCACAGATCGTCCTTTTGGCCTGAACCGGAGAAAGATCGATCTCTAATTCAGTACCTCCAGAGGTAAGATTTGTTATGTGAACATGGGGGACTTTGTGACCCGACAGATAAAACATGCAACAGTCACCATTTACAACACGGGAAATCTTCGGTCGGCGAGGATCGAATTTAAGATCTATTGGACATGTGTTTAACGCCCTATAAGCCAGCCTATCTTGACCCCTTAAATATACTTAATGTTTTAAAGCGTTTCGTTATAACTTATGCAAATCACTTATATCATATGGATTAGCTAAATAGAGATTAACGAATAAATGAATTAATAACCATTGACCCCGAGTTTATCGTATTTCACATATGATACGGATCTTCTAGTTAATTTTAAATTACAATATTTAAACCAAAATATTTATAAAATGTGTTTACTGTGTATATATATCATACATAGATGATAATTGTATAGGATATTTAGAAAATACATAATTTAAAGCATATAAATTTAAAAACTTTCAAAAGTTAAAAAAAAAAAAAATACAATAAACACCGAAGAAGAATTTCAAAGCAGTCGGTAACAAAAAAATAAATTATTTTGGCCATGAATTTTGAATTGGTGTCCTATCGGACAAAATATACAAATGGGTAATCATACCATTTACAAATTTAAATTATTATTTTCAGACTTTAAAAAAAATGTCTAACTCAGTTAAAAAGAAAATTGAGCTATTCTAGTAATTTTTATTAAAATAAGTCTTGATGTCATTTACACGTATTCCATTTCTTAGAAATTTAATTTTTAAAAAAAAAAGAAATTTGAAACAGACTGTTACAAACGCAACACATAGTGTTACGCCCAGAACACTCAGATTTTAGTCAATAAAAAAAAAATTTTAATTAATGAAAGATACTAAAAATTAGAGGAAGTGAAAATGATTTTAAGACTTTAGAACAGCTTAATTTTTTTATAATTGAGTTAAAATCTATAAAATGAGCTTTTAAAATCTATAAATATGGCAGTCCTAATAACAGAATTGCTCAGACTGTTTCCATATGTATATATTATTATTATTATTATTATTTTTGAAAAATAAAATAAAGGGAAAGAGATAAAAATGCTAAGCCCTACATAGCATTTAAAATTCATCCAGTTTCTAATATCATGACATAATTATTGTATTGTAAACTTTCCTAAAAATAGAGTAAAATTATTTACTAATTTACATTTGGCAGTTATTTATTCTTAAAAACACCTAAGAATAACCATTAATAACATCTAAGAATAATCTACTTAATATTACAATTAATAACATATTCTAATCCTTAAATTAACATTGAATCTTACAATAATTTAAAAATTAATATAATTTTCAAATTATTTTTATTTATTCAATAATTTAAAAATTTATATAGTTTTCAAATTAAAATTTTTGATTTGTTTGAATAAAAAATATGCTTGTTACCCAAATTGAGAAACTAGATAAAAAATTTATTAGCTTAAAAATGAAAAAAGCCTCGTCTCTAAATTCTGCCAATCTGTAGCCAAATTACCAGTTTATATTGCCACAAGCCAAAAAAGATCGTCCTGTTGGCGAAAAACGAATGAGTCTGTGTCTAGTTCTTTGCTCGAATCGGCAACCCTTCAAGCCGGCAGAAGGAGAAAAGCGTCAAGCAAGGTTTGTTGTGAGTTGAATTCAATCGGAGACTATTAGTCTGTTGTGGTCTCTTGTAAACATTAGTCTTGGGATAACCCCGCATCTGTTAACGGTGAGTAATTTTTCTATTTTTCTCGTCTGCTAATTCTCCTAATTTGAAGACTTATTTCGTTTGCTAATTGATCAGCATGGAGTGTGCAAGTTCGAAGACCCCTTATGGCGACACATCCCCCTTATAGAGGAATGGCTTCACCCCCAACAGAAAATAGTGAATCAGACGCCATTGTATGGACTTTCCCCCCGTAATGAATGAAAATGTTCGGGAACTCCACCCCCCAACAGATTCTTTAAGTGCCTTGTGTACAAAATTATGTGATCTGGTTTATTAAAATTTTTAAAGTTTTTTTTTTCTTCAAAATTAAGGCTTAATGACAAACTTTATATTTTATGTCAAACGTGTATTATTTTCCACTTATTTGCCAACAATCTGTAGAAAGTTTTTCGATGCACAAAATCTTTACTTTATTTGTAAATATTAATTAATTTAAAATATATTTAGCACTTTTTTTTTTTTTTTTAACAAAGGAGAGAAAATTAACTATGATGGCATTTTTCCTATATTTTTAAAGTATGTATTTATTTTAGTTTGAAGTTAGATGCAGTATTTAGTTTTTCTAATTATTTTACGTGATCGAATTAGCTTTGAAAAAACTCAAATGTATTCGATTTCATAAATTAAAATCAGTCAATATATATTTGTTGATTAATTTTGAAATATTTACCTTTCACATCATATTTAGTGTGACCATTATCAGGAAATAAATTAACGTTTTTTTTTATATGCATTATCGTTACTATCGTAGTATTTTCATCGTTATTTTTTATATTTTGTTGCTTACAAATAGTTTTAGAACGTAGATTTTTTTTATTTATTCTCACAACAGCAACTGCCGGTCGCTGAATTTTAGTGATGTGCTGTTATACATTATTACATTCTGCTATTTTTTTATTTAATTATTTGTTTTATTTCTGACAATGCTAGATGCAATATCCAGCTTATCTACAGAATTTTTATGTAAGTAGTTATGCGTTTAAATTCTTATATGCCATCAAATATTTGCAATCAATGTGGATATTTTATGTATTTATTTTGCCGAAAAGATATTTATACTTCATCATTTAAGAATAAGGCAATGGTTTTCTGATATCATCTTAGTTAAAATTTTAACTTCGACCATTTTTTATTCATCCTGAAAATTTTAGCTTAATATATAAATATAAAAGTGCCAAAATTAATATATATATCTATAAATCTTGGCAATTTCATTGTATGCTTTTTTCGAGATATTCCACTAATCAATTCGTTCCGTAAATATTCATATAAAGAACTTCAAAATTCAGATTACTGTACTATAAATAGTTAAATCATTTTGTATTTAGAGCATTGCTGTGAATTAACATTACATTTGAATGGAACAGTTTCTAATTGCTTTCTAACAGTTGTAAATCTAAATTTTGTTGTTTAAGTGTTTTGGTTATTTTTAATTTTTATTAACGATTTTTCTTTGTACAAGAATAGCTTCAGTAGTGTTTCAAATCAGTATAAAATAAATAAAAGTGTGTAAATAATCAATTGATAAAAAAATCAATTGATATCTAATGCTTATCCTAATTTCCATTCATAAAAATGCTTTAAAACTCTTGATTTCCTTAAAAGGAATTTCATTTTGTGATTGACGCAAATTAGGTTTTTCAGTATGAAAGAGTGCTTATAATTTCTCAAGAATATAGTTGTCATCATATTAAATTTAAGAAATCAGCATTATTATTTGTTTTAAGAAATTTTATGAAAATAAGCTTTCAAATATTACACACATTGCAAAATATTGATGTGTCGAATATATAATTTGTCAGTTGTGGTTGACATTGCTTTTATATTATTATAATTTATTCAAAAATTAACGTTTAAAATATAAAGATTCGACAATCGCTAAGATCCACTAAAAAAATTTGCTTTTATTTTTCTTGTTATATAATAAAATAAGGAACACTTTTTTCAGGCAATGATAAAGAAAATTATTTGGGACAAATTTGCATATTCTTTATGTAAAATATGAATGCCACAGTTCCCTGAACTTCTATTAAATAGTAACCTTGAGTATTTAATTAATTCAATTCTTTTAAAAACTTGTGAAAAAGAAAACGATTTAACGATCGTCTGAGAATGTCATCATTATCTCTTTGACAAACAATAGATTCCATCTTGATATGACTAAAATTGTCAGGCTGCGATAAGGTGCAAAGGTTAGTTTCAAGTTTACCGGACAGGTCAACATATTAAAGGCTGCAGATTAAACTTCGTTTATTTCCTGTAGCGGAAATGCGTCAGCTGTTCTACGCTTTCTGGTTTTTAAGTGAAATTCGGATAATCGTCTGCTGGCCGTGACCTTGGTTACCGGACGCCAAAGAAGCTTGTTCTACTTTCAATATTTTCTTAATGGATTGTGACTGGGATTTACGTGCGTAATGATTATGACTGCACCGAATGTATTTATAATCATAAACAGAAATGTACTTACTTCAATTTATTTTAATGTTCGAAAATGTACCGTTAAAAGATAATTTTCTTTTATTGTGCATAATGCATTAACAGGAAGCTGTTGTCAAAAAAAGTTTTCCATTAAACTCTAAATAGCTGACACCTTGATAAAATAAATTATCGTTCAACTTATACAACCGACCATGACATGTAGTCAAAACTTAAAAATAAGACCATTTACCAATTTGACCTTTTTATATGACCTATGCTAAATTCCTAATTCTCATTTATTAAAATTCTAATATTAATTATTAACTACTACGGGGAAATATTTTCTGCAACTACTGAAATTCTGTACTAATTGGAGAGTAGACTTTTAGGCTGTCAATATAAAATTGTTCGGAAAAAAATTCCTAGAACATTTCAGGAGTAAATAAAATTTGACAGATGTGAGAAGTCTAGTTAAGAATCAAATTAAATTATCAATGATTTATTTTTCTCTTTTGATTAGATTTATTTACATATTTTCAAGGGGAAAAAATTTATATTTCTCGTCCTGATATGTCGTTTTCGACCTCTCTCATCTCCGATTGTTTGAATAAAAAAAGTTTTTTTTTTTCTTTTAAAGAGAGAGTGCAATATGCTGATTGATATATTTCTTAGTGGACACTAGAGATGAGAGATGACTTTTTTTGTGTCCGCCCAAATTCGATATATATTTGTATATATCGAAATCTCATATAATCGCGATTTAGTATTGCAGATGAAGGCGAAAATTCCGATATATTAAGTTGAAATTTACGAAAAAATAGGGCAATTAAAATGCACTTTTGAGATTACTTAATTTTTACATTTTTTCCATACCTAATAACTAAATCAAACAGATTTTTATATATTTGTTAAATTTGAAAATCGAAAAAAGGTTGAGCCCCCTTTATCGGACACAGCATCAGAACTAGTAAATTCCGAAATTTTGACTTAATTTTTATAATTTTTCTTTCTTTATGACTGCAAAAGTAAAAATAAATAAGGAAACTTACCAAAAAGTCAAAAAAAAGTTATACTTTTCCTAAATTTCTTAAATGCCACTATTGAATGTTAGGTTTGTATGTACTTTTATACGTTGATGAATAATTTAGAAACAATATGTATTAAAACTATCATTAATAAAATAAAAAAATTTCATAAAATGTTGTAAATCGAATAAAGGAAAATAATATATAAAAAATTTAGGATTTTTATTGAATTTGCTATTTTTCTACTCTCTACCCTGACGCGTTTTATGTAAGAGCAAATGTAGAAATAGAGTTTGAAGCGTTATTTTAGTTAGTTTTAGCGGTTAAAAAAAAAACGTTTATATTGCCGGAAAGAAGACTGAAATTTGACATATTTTTTTTATTCTAAAAATATAAAACAATTAAATTTATTTTATAAATTATTTTCTTTGTTGATTTCCCTCCTTCTTAGTTCGGCCCTGTATTGCTTCGGAAAAATTCAAGAGACGTTCTATGGACAGTAGAGCTTTATTCTTCCGTTCGAAAAATCTTTTTATTCTTTTCTTTTTTTCTTTTGTAATTCCAAGGCTTATGAAAGAGCTTGCTGAAAGAATGCGGCTATACAAATTACACCATAAATCTTAATGAGGTAATTTGAGTAACTATGTGAAATTGGATTTTGAGAAACCTGAAACTACTGATGGTTATCTTAGATCGTTGATTGCCATTTTCATACTTATCAGACAGATATATGTCGTCAGATATTAGCTTTTAGCTTGTATCGTCTGCGACATAGCGATTTTGGATTTCTTTATAGTTTTATGAAATTGCTTTTTAAATCGCTTTCTTGTTTTAGTTCCTTTGAAGAAAATGACCATAACAATCAAGCATGTTTTTATTTCTTTGTTATTTTTCTGACTTTGCTGTAAACATAATTATAGAAAACCTAGAAAAAAAACGTTATAAAATGAAGATCGTAAATATTTTTAAATAACGAAGATCAACAGGGAAGAAAGGAACTATTTATGTCCATGAATGCTGATTCTGATAAAAAAACGAATTTCAAGGCGGACAGAAATCGTATTTCCATAGCACATGCCATCTTAAGAGTTTAATAATTCTCCGAACGAATCATTTTTCCAAGTTCTTGGTTTGCGAAAACTTAGTAATCATCAAAAGGCAACAAATAACCTGCAAATTCAATTGTTTTAAAATAATAGGTTTTAAACGCAGAGCTGTAAGCGATAAGCAGAGAGCTCGCCGCACTTAACTGTACTCAATACTCAATAATAGGTTTTATTTCTAAGTTTTATTGAAATGAAAAAAAAAACCCTTCTTCCCATTGTTTTTTATATTTTATAACCGTCGTTGAACAGCCGACCGAATTTTGAGTTTACGACTGCCAGTGTTCAACTCTGTAGCCTTGTAATTTCAAACCCAATCCAGAAGACAAGAGAACACATGGATCAAGTAATAGGAGAAATTTGTCTCCGTGGAGGACTTTTTGATGGAAATAACCCGCATTTGCGTTACATGGAGAGGAAAACGTTCCACGTTTAGCCTCACGGCAAAGAAGGCTCTAACCCATGATCCGTTTACTATTGAAGATATTTTACGTCAGCACCGTAGTCCGTGCTAGCCGTATGCTAGATTTGTATCGACCAGCCATTGCTGGGATTCAAACCCAGGTCACTTCATTTCGAGTCGAACGTTCTATCCCCTGAACAACCACGTATCCATTCTTCGCGTTAAATGTCATCAAAATAATTAGTAGTGTTTCTTTGGCTCACGGCTGCCAATAAATCTTATTTATATACTTGGGGTTCCCGCCAAAGGATGCTCGATCATTCAGGGTTCCGTAGTCGCAAAAAATTTGGAACCGTTGGTCTATCTCACTCCTTTACCAGATCTTTTTATATTATTCAATTTTATTTATTCAGTTTCATTTAAAATCGTTTGAGAGACCGATAAAGAAAAGCGGTCATCGAGCATCCATGAATGTATCACCCCTGTTGGATCGATGAGACGAAGAGGGAACAGAGGGAGCAACGAACCATCCCAATACTCAAGGTCGTCCACCCCCTATCACTTTCACCTTTGCGCATGCGTGATTTTTCTCTCTTCGGTCGAGTAACATACAAACCCCTAATCGCCGATTTTTAAAAGTTATTTCCATGTTTTATATGATTAATATGGAAAGCTTCAATTAATATTTGGAAAAGTCTAGGAATGATGTGATGAAAGATTCCTTTTCTACCTTTTTGGCGAAAGTGACAGGCGCTTGCACTGCCGAGCAATTGAAAAAAAAAAAAAGAACGTAAGGGCTACACTAAAAACACAATTGCACTTACGTTGCTTCCTTAATTGCACGATAGTCTTAAAACAATGAAAGTAAATTTGCGAAATATTTCCTTTAAAAGAAATATATATCTTATAAAGAAAATTTCTAAAAAATTCTCATTTTTTATATTTTTCTCTTTATTTCAATAATTCATCGCCAAATTTTGTATTTAATTTTATATTTTTTACTTATAAAAATTCAAATAATTTTGTATTTTTATAACTAAAAAGTAAGTGCTTATCAAAGTCAAATTTTCGTACTGCTATATAAAGTGAAACGATGACTAACAATATTTTCTTTAATTTAACTAATTCACATCATTGGTCAATATTTTCGTCAAAAAAGGAAATTCATCAACATTCACGATAATATCATATCGTATTTAACAATTGTTATCGATAGTACCAGCGATTTTATCACACTCTATATTTTGTTGTCTATATTAACCGCGATGTTATTGAATTACATACTTATCCCTATCGATAATACATTTTTTTAGTATATTGCTATATATATCGGGATTTCGCTGTTATTCGATGGTAATAAACGTTTGAAATTAATTATTAAGACTAATCACTCTACTTTTGTTTAACAGTATGTAGTATAAAAATAAATTACGCTATTTGAAACACGACTAAGAACAGGCATGAGCAAGGTTAGCAACCTTTATAAGCATAAAATTTTATTTTCCGTGACTCTTTCCAATAAATATTCCAGAAATATAGCCCTTTTGTATTTTAAGTTGTCTATTTTCGCGAACTTGCGCCAAATTTGTTGGGGGAGAAAACAATCTCAGACGTTTTCTTCGAACTTACTGTCAATAGTTTAAAAAACAAATGCATTGAAGAAAAAAAACTGAAAATCAAAGTCTTAGAGAAAAAAGTTTTTTTTTTTCCTATCTTGTATGTTTTTGCTCCCTCTCTTTCTCTGTCTTCTATCTTCAGGAAAAGTTCCCAACTTGCAAATTACTATAAATCAGATATTCATTTTAAAATTTTCTCACAATTCATCTGAAATATAACAAAAACGCTTAAAGAAAAAAAAAATTCATTTTATGCAAGATATGTAACTTCTTTTATTTTCAGATTGATTTTAAAAATATTTGTTTTTCAAACTCATTTTTAAAAAAAAATAATAAAATTCAGCTGTAGACTTGTTTATTTAAGAAACAGTTATATAATCAAAATTTTAAACGAATTACCGTATTATTTCAATTCTAAATCTAACGCCCCCTGCGGAAATTTAATTTTTCTGCAATTCTTTTAATTTAGTATAAAATGTGCATCACCCCAATCCGTGATCAAATTTTTTTATAATCATAAAACAATATCGGATTAAAAATTTACAGAAACCTCAAACCTCTCATCTATATTCTGTGGCTTTAATTAAGCAAGGATTCTAATATAATTTTATTAAATATGGAATTTAAAGCCGCTTCAGCTCAGGAGGTAGGGCATTCGCACCCCAATGAGGGGATCCACGTTCGAATTCGAGCGGTAGATGTTTGATGCGAATTAATCTCCCGGTTTGCACCGACCACAGTGCCAACGTAAAATATCCTTAAGTGGTGGTCTCTTCCAATGGGTTAGAATCCCCTTGCCGTTTGGTTAACCGTGGGAAGTTTTCCTCTCCATGTAACGCAAATGCGAGTTAGTTGTACCATCTAAAAGTCATCCACGAAAGCTATTTTGTCCACATGCTTGATCCAGGAGTTTCCTTGTCTTCTGGGTTGGGTTCAAAATTACAAGGCTACGGATTTAACATAGTCGTAAACTCAGAATCGGGCCCCGGCTGTTCAACGACAGTTGTAAAACATAAGTATGGAATCTAAACGCTTTTTAATCGATGATAGGCGTCTTTTTTTTTCTGAAATCAAGGATAAATTGCTAATTATTTTTCATTTTAACAATTTTTTGTATTAAAATTTTTGTGCTCTTGGACTAGACAATAAAATGAATATTTTATTAATCATAATCGAGATAAATAATATAATTTTAAATCATTATGGGACAAAAATTTTAAAAGTATATTTTTAATGCACTTTTTCTCCTTATTAAAAAAAAGAAGAAAGAAATAGAACGCTTAATATTATTTACTCAAACTTTTTCTTTCAACGCTGTGAGGAGGACAATCAAAAATTAAAATTTTGCAGAGGTATTCTTCCTAAAAAGGATTAAAACTGTTCAAATGTACATTAGTTACATTTTGTTTTAATGGTTTTTAACAGGTTTGGATACACATTTAAAAAACATTTTTTTTAAAACAAATATATGAATTTTTTAAACAGCTGAATTGCGATGCAATTCTATAATTGAAATATCTTAATGTTTATTTAATATTTTTCAAAATGCTTTCTTTTTTGATTAACTACGATCTAACCAAATCGTAGTTAATCAAAATTAACTACATAAAAATTAAAAAGCAAAGTTCTTAAATAAAAATATTAATTTTCATATAAATGATATACTGACTTGTATTTTTCAGAGTTTTTAAATTCTAATTATTTAGGGTTATTTTCTCAAAATTGGCAAATTGGCATCGTCATGCATTACTCAGTAAATATTGCTCTAGTTGGGTCACATGAGTGTATAATTGAGAAATGGAATAATATCACTTGTAAGCAGTTATCATAAGTTTAATATGTATAATTTTGAAATTAACTGTATACAACTAAATAAGTTTTTAGAGGTTCTTAAATCAAGCATATTTAAATTTAAAATAGAAATTGTTTCTGCCCTTCCCAAATTGCCAAAAATATATTCTCGTCTGCTCTTTTAAATTCTTGTGATCCAAAAAAAAAATCGGTTCAAATGGTTGATGACCTCTACTCTAAACTGTAAATCACTATCGATAAATAATTCTTAATGCATCATAAATTCTCACTCCCTGAAGTATTGTGTAGCCTATTTCCTAGAACATGCGCTAAATTCATTCTGAAACAGTCTCAGCAGACGATTTCTTCGAAATTCTATTGTGTGTTGAAGAACAACAACGAAAGTGAAATATAATCGTGTTCTCCCCTCACGAAAGCAAGTGAAATGCGAGCAGAAATAAAAAAATATTTCCTAACACGCCGGCTGTTTCACTGAATTTTTTTTCCCCTGCTGTCTCATTTAGAGCTGGCAAGTGAGTTCAGTACTTGCGTGCTCATCTAACACATAGTGGGTCATCTTTCTCATTTTTCACTTACATGCCAGGAAACGGTTTAGTTACGGCTATCGTCGCTGGAGATATATAAATAAAAAAAAATGTCGCGTCATAAATTGCTTTTGAGTTGTTCGTCATTATTTAACCCCATGTGTACGTATATAAGGATGCTATATGTTTGAATTGAGCTCTAATTTTCTTTTTAAGTATTAATGTTAACGAGTGACTCATCTTACACTATATGTCCAAGTCTGCATTCAATTACAAAAATAAAAAAAATTTTTAGCTTCATCTTTTTTATTGCAGTACATTTGTGTATAATCAAAATCATCTCTCATTATACATTATAAAAGTAAAACGTTGTAGTCTAAATTTTTAAAAATAAAAAAAACGTAATATAGGTGAAGAGTTGCTACTGTTAACGCTAGTCTAGTTTTGTTCTTTCAAATTAATAAATAAAAAAAATAAGACATTGCATTTTTATAGTGCTGTAGATTTTTGAGGGGAGTTGATTTTCTGCCCTAACATGTTAAAACGATTGATGTACCGATTTGAATAAAATACTGATTAGATTTTTTAAAAGTTCTTTTCCCTTTGTTCCTCTAATTTAAAATGCATATTTTTTTTCTTCTTTTTTTTGATAAGTGTTTGAGAATGTTAAAATCAGCACACAAAAAAAGCGTTAGTATTGATATTGTATTTTTTGTTAAGAGATAATTGAGTATGCTTTTACTGAAATGTTTTAATTTGCTTTCAAGAGAAGACTTAAGTTACTCGTCGATTGTTGTTAGTAATGATGTTGCTTTTCAATGAAGTCTGCAAAATATTTAGACTTAAGTAAGACCTTTTCCTAAGAAATCTTTTATCTTTCTAAAATGTCATTTAAAAACAGCATTCACTATGCTCTTAAACTATAATTGAAAGGGGAAGAAAGCAAATCAGTTCATATAAGCATAAACTGGGTGCGGAGAAAATCGCATTTGATTCTGCCTTTTATGGCTTATCAGCAGTAGACAACCTATTTTATTTCCATAAAAATAAAGTATATAATTGATTACAAAGATAATTCTATTTTGATCTAAGGTTACTGTGCCGAATTTCTTTGATTAAAAAGGATTATATTCTGGAAGTTTAAGGGACGCAGTGTTCGTGTTTGTAGCATTTCCTAAAAAGGCCAGTTTCCGGAACGGACGTCGGCCATGCTTCCGTCGAGGCGAGTTGAGTTGAACGATCCCATCTCATTTATTCATTCGAGTTGAGTTTGTCTTTTTCATAACTTAATTGCTTTTCCTGTCTGATACACCTGTGCGCATGGCATTCTAAATAAATTTTTCATAATTTTGTTTTATTCTCCATCCTGTAATTGCCTTTTGATGAAAATAGGTAGATACATTTACTTGTTTTTGTTGGATAGTTAATGAAATATTAATTAAATGTTGATTTATTTAAACTGATACTTTGTCACTCATTATCTACGATTATTCATTAATTTTATTTCAAAACCTTGGCTCATATTTGTATTTGATATTTCTTGTCGCTTTGACCTAACCAGCGAGATTCGCTATCCACATTCGTTAATTTTGCTTTTGAAATATGCGAATGAATAAGCGAGTATAATTATTTGATTTAACAATTAGAAATAAAACTTTTTATTTACAACTTGAAGCATTCGTTATGTATTAAACATTTATTATTTTTATTTTATTTAACTTACAAAAACTTAATAAATCAGAAGTTGCATTTAATTATGTTATTTTGATTTATCCCTAGTTAAACTTAAATTAGTGTTCCTCTGTTGCTCCGTAACTACAAATTAACGTAATCAACTCATAAACTACTAATTTAAGACGTGCTTAATTTTATATATTTCTCTCACTGATGTTGAACAGTTAGCATAGTTTAAGGTAAGGCTCAACGGTGTTGTCCCGCACGTGATGCCTGAAATGAATTAATATTATTGGCTACCCGCAAGTGACGTCATCGTTGGTAAATCGTGGTATTTGTCGATCCAGAAGCCAATCACGCTTGACGTCGCTTACACATATCCAATTAAATTTGATTTAAATCGCATGATAATCACTTCACTTTACGAGTGTACCAAATACTCAATTGTCAAATAAATAGAAGCTTTTGTAAATATTTTAGAATGAATGCATAAAAATAGTTATATTCATAAATAAAAACTTGTATAAAATTACGATTCCTGATTGCGACCCTGACACAGAATTTTAAGTTTTTATTAAAATATCGATAAGGGATAAAATTTTTAACTTTATCAATCTTCGAACTTATTTAAGATTAATTCCACGGTTGGAGAGCAGTTAGATTTAATAATTTGAACTTTTTTTTAATGAATATAAATAAAATAATTTTTATGTATTTTCATGTAAATAATTTTATTCATGTTCCTAAAAACACCTGTATAAAAATATAATTTTTATTATCCTTGTGTCGTGGAATTGCCTTTAAGTTTTTATTGCATTATAGATGTGTTATTTAAATTTTGCTGTCTTAATGCGTATTAAAGGGGATTTCACAGCGGAGGGACAGTTGGAAATTAAAATTTCATTTCAGATTTTTTTTGAAATGTGAAAAAAAATATTTTTATGCATTCGTACTTTGTATTTATGTCTGAAATATATTAATTTTGTGAGTCACGCGGCCGACAAAACTGAGGAATCGTCCTAAAGTTTTATACTAAAATCCCGATTTTGAAATTTCAGTTCTATAATCGAACAATTTATATGAATGTTTAACCCTATTTTGGATGAATTCGTTTAAAAATTTCAGCAATTCGCGATCAATTTTTAGGAAATCTTTTGATTAGCTGCATCAATTTACGTTCTTTAATTACTGTGTGAATTTGCTTCACTGCCTAAGTTCTATGCTTGCAGGAAAGCAGTTTTACAAGGATTATTTCCTGACTCGTAGTGAAACCGCGTAGATAGATTATTAGTTTTTTCCAGAAATTCCTTTTGAAAATTGAAAATTTTTTTTCTCTTAAAAAATTATATCAGTTATACCATTTAATTTATTAGATGCATGTGAATCGGGAGTTTTATATTATTAGAGTTTTTAATTTTAGTTTTACTTAGCATTATTTATTTAACTGCATTATTCCCATGATTTATACATTCTATTATTCTTGTGTAATTTTGTTATTTCTTTTAATAGAGATTGATATTTAAATAAAGTTTTATAGTTGTTATTGTAATAAAAGAAATGCATTTTAAATGTACGAGCTTTAAAATAAAAATTAATGTTCAAAATGTCGTTCGTAAATATAGTTTTAAACTTGCGAAATTTATCTTTTCCAACAGATTATCGTAAATTATGTTATTATAGTTTATTATAAGATCAAAAATAAATTTTGTAAATATAAATAGGAACAAAAATATATAAAATAAATTCCCCATTACTGTTGTATCATCCACACTCCTTGTATTACCAATATTGTTTTTTTAATTGAAGTATGTGTGTATATTAATTTAAATTTGTATTCTTTATTTATTTGCAAGATCGCTTATAAAACTTTGTTCCTGTACTAAAACACAATTATCCCCGCTAAATATTTTCAATTCGCTTTTGTAAAATTGTAGAAAAATATTTTTTGTCATATTTATAATCATAATCAATCATCAATATTCTATATTCAACTTTAAAAATTGTGCTTGCTAATAGTTTGCGAAGTTTTAAATTCAGATTCCGTAGAATTCTTGATAAAGTGTATGTGAGTTTAATGCTTTGTTTAAAATAGAATACGTATTGAAATATATTTGTAATAAAAAAATTCTTTTATAAAAATATTTTCAATAATTCAAATATTTTCAAGTTCATCTGGTAACGTATTTTAAGTATTACTACGTTACTTTTTTTCTTATGTAATAATTTTATAGTTTTTCTTAACAAATAAAACACTCTCCGGTTAGTTAAAATATTAAAAGATTGTGGAGGAGGAAGATTTTGATCTTTTGAAACATTTTTAGACAAATATTTATGATCATGCAAACAAGAATAATACTAGAATGAATATTATGAGAATATTTGAATTATAACTTCAGGAAATTAATTAACTTTTAATATTAAATGTTTTGCATAGTTTCAATATTTTCTACAAATATATTTTTTTTTAAAATTTTTACTTTGATTGTTATGTAATTTTAAATTGCCTTTTACTTTAAACGTATGAAAAAAGTAGAAATCGACAATTGTTTAATTATAATGTTAATACTTTCCTTGGATTAGATGAAATTTTAATTGAGTATTAGTCGGATTTAGAATCTACTTTGGCGTTGAACATTTCACCTACCAACTATAGAGCTTTGTTTCTGAGGAATTTATATGTCTGATTTTCGAGATTAACCTTTCCGGATTTATGAGATTGTTCATGTCGGATTATTCACTTCCGGTTGTTTGAACTAATTCATTCCAGTGGACTTGTAACTCATATTCCGGAATCGTAAGATGATACTTTCGAATAGATTGGGTTAATATTTAACCTATATATATAACCTAGGTTTATTGTGAGAAAATTGTTTGAGAAAATCATTTGTGTGTGCTCACTCGAATATTTCATCTTATTTTGGGTTAATTTTGTGGTTGTTAGCATTTGTTGGTTTAAGTAAAGGTAAATGATTTTTACTCGTTCTTTTTCATTCACATTAAGCTATGATTGAATTAGGTAAGTAATAATTTTAACCTTTGATGTAGAATTTTTATTAAACATATTTTTCATGCTTTTTTATTATTATTTTATATTAATTTAGGTCAAAATAAGTAAAAAATATTAGTTAGCTTTTTAATAATTTATGGTTATGAATATTTTGCATGAAACATCGTTGTCTTTTTCTACGTTAAAGGTAAAATCTTCCAAATACTGCTAACTTCCAGTCAATAATTAATTTGCAGTTATTCTAATCTAAATGGAACAGTTATTCATCATTGAAATTTCTTTAATTTACGAAATGAATTATTGATAAATATTTTAAACATGATTCAAAGAAATATATCAAACAATTTCTTATTATTTATTATTTTAATTCAAATATACTTTCGATAATGTAACAGATTTTTTTAGTAACTATTCGACTTTTTTATAATTAAAAATTACCAAAATATATATTTTATTGTAATTAAGCATCAGAAAAAAAATATATATGTAAAGGGACACCGGTGTTCCAGGCGCTTCAAAGGAATAAAAGATTTCAGATTTTCGAAGTGAATTACTACGGATAATCATTGTTCTAGAATGTTATTGGGCTATTTTAATATAAAATTTAGTCATTTACGAGCTAATACAAAGGTAACCACACGTTTTTTTTTTTTTTTTAAATTGAAATTTGGTTACTGCATGTGCTAGATAACTGCGGCAGAACTAGATAACTGAGTTTATTTAAGAANGCATTGTCATGGTTAAAAAGTCTAATAACTGCATATTTTTAAGTAAAAAATCAAGAATCAGACATTATATTCAAAGAAGATCACCAGGTAATTCTGCCTTCAATTATAGTCCATTTTTGTATTAATATTTAATTTTTTGGGCACGTAACAAAACTAAGCATTAAAATATTTATTAATAAAGACTGCGCGAAGATCACGTTTTTAACTTCAAAAACTAGATTTTTTTTTTTTAATTCCCAGAATTTTAAATTTTTCTAGAATTTTAAAATAATTATTAAAGATTTGATACAAAAGGGTTTACCTATTGAAGATTTGATACGAAAGGGTTTACCATAGCTGTTACTTTTAAAAATAATTCTTTTTCAATTATAAATGCAAACGATTTTTTTTACTTTTCATTCGATTATTTACTTCGCAGAGGCTTCATGGTTTTTAATCAATGCCTTTACTGTTCCGGATGTTGGTTAAAATGTTTTGTCAAAGTTTTGACAAGATGAGAATGATCTATCTATGTATTAGAAAAAAATAATAATCCAACATTTTACCGTAACTTCCAAATAATTGCTTGTTAGAAATAGAAGCCCTACAGATATAAATTCTTTGAACATTATCATAGCTTGTTTGGCGACGGCTCGACGTAAGGTCTTCCAAAATAACACATTTTTCATTATTTTGCCACTAGTTACATAGCGGCACGTACTAAATTTCACCTGTAGGCGCTTTGCCCTTTAGGTGCCAAACTTGTAATCTGAAATAAATAGTTTCATCTACGCCATTCCAACTAAGAAGAACTAACGTTGCTATGTATTTATTTTTTTTATATCTTATAACTCCTGTACAGAGAATGAAAGCCATTTTGCAAATGCCTTTTAATTGGACTTGTAGTAGTGATGGATATTCCTAGCTTATTGATTAGTTTAAGATATAAATGGCATCCTGTTTGGCGATCGCCAAAAGCATAGTAGATTTTACTGACTTAAAGGAGTAATTTATTTTCTGCACGTCCTTATCGAATAGGGAATTGCATATCCGATTTTTCATCGTTTCAAAAAGTATCTTGTGATTTATATTTTCAGTATGTTTTATGTTTACGGTTTCAAATAATCGTTTTTCAAACATAATTTGTAATTTACTAATTTTTTTAATTATCAATTGTTTACAATTTATTATCTCTCCAATTTGTTTAATAAAATTATTTGTGAAAGATATTTAATGACGACAAACTGATGAAAACGAATCATCCCCCCCCCCCTTTTTTTAATGTTTTATTCTTTTAAGTAATTGTGCTTTTATATATTCAAACAACAGTTAGCTTCTTTAACCAGAGTGATTTTAAATCATAGCTTTTCTGTCTAATTCAGCTAAGTAAACTTTACTTTTAGATTGAATAAAAATGGTGAGAGTTTACATAAAAAAAACTTTTTTTTTTTGCGGGATGAAATTTGAAAACTATATTTCTGTATTATCACTTTAGACCAATACGTTAAAAAATATTTGATACAGTTTTCTCTCTTATTAAATATATGATTCTTTTTTTTATTTTTTATGCCTTTCCAAAGTGATTGTCTATTTAGCCCAATTGGGTGATGATTTATTATTTTTTTTTATTATTTTCAATTTGTGAAGTTTGGTTACTTGTTTTAATTCTATAAAAATACATGAATCTTTTTTTTATAAGATTTCGATTGTCAAAGAGAACAAAGAGTGTATTTTTCTAATCACCTTAAGTAAATTTTGATTTCATTTTCATGTTTTTATTTCTATTTTTTCCCCCTTAAATTTACTCTATTGTTAAATATTATGCAAATTTATATGTTTGAAATGCACCATTTATTTAAACGAACTGAAGAAAAATACGGATAAATCCTGTTGCTTACAGTTATTACATTTTTTTTGTTAAATCATTAATATGTATATTTCTCGTTCCTGTTTATAGTTCAATTTATCATACAACAGATAAGTAAAAAGAATTATATGGGAATAAATAAAAGTTTAACGGAGGCACTGAATTTTAAAGTGTGCAAATCTTCTACATTTCCAAACATATCCCATGAGGCTCTACTGAGACTGAGGAGAAGTAATTTTTTTTTAATGAAATTTGCTGTGAGTGGCATAGAAATCTTTTCAATACTCGTTTGCTGAATTTTACTTTTAGTGTCAGTAACACAATTTTTCATTGCAATTCTTTTACTATGTGCTCCGTCAATTTTGAAGTACTCGCTTTCTATGAACACTATACTGGTAGTGGCAGCTGAATGTTGTTAAGTGCTCTTAAGAAAAATATTTCAAACACCTAGCAGATCGAAAGTCTCAATCTTCATTGTAAATTTAGTCACGGGTCTCTTTCCTTCCTTCCTCATTGGTGCTCTCAACATATTGAATTATAACATTCATTCTTTACCCTAAAATGATAGAGAACTCTTCAGAGTTGAAAAGTTAAATAAAAGATTTTTAAATCTTGGAGCATCTGTTATTATCGTCTGGCAGGTATTTTTTTTTTATTTTATTCGATATATATACTGTATAGATGTCTTCAGAACCCTTCACAATAGCAGAAAAATAAAATTTGCGAAAATGAATGTCACAGAGATAAAAATGTAAAAGTTTTTGCGAACACAAAATCTCAAATAAAAAACTTTCCGCCAGCAATTGATTAACTCTTGTAACTAGTCTTGTAACGCGATATTTGATATAAAATCGTGAAAATATATAACACTATGTGCGATCTGAAATCGCGAAAAATACGAATCGCGAAGTGTAATAGCGTTTTCTTTGGTTGGAAAAAAGCGTAATAATTGATCTTTTTTTCCTATTATTATTAATTTGAAAAAAAGCGGAAAACATCCCTGATACCAGCATGCTTGAAAGTCAAATGCAATGATGCAATTGCGGGAAAAGTGCGGCTGCGAGAAGGATTAAAAAAAATTCTTGAACGGTGCTCGCGTATGTTATACATATTTGAGAGTGTTAATAAAAAAAAATTCATTAAAATGGTGCGTTTACCCACCTTTCAAGCTGGGTTAAACAATATTTCTTCGAGAAACTTAGATTGTGTGGCAGTCGTTAAAATACGAGGCGCATCCAGAAAGTAAGTTTCCCTAATTTATAAAAAAAAAGGAACTCATACTTTCAGGAATATATTTATTGGCAACAAGTACAGCAATGTTTCAGCTATGTTTCAACATAGCAACCACCAGAATTGAGACTTTGTCGTATCGTATCCCTCTGTCATAGAACTCTACCGCCTGTGAATGGAATCAGCGTGTGACAGACAGACGTCTTCAGCTCTTCGTCGTTGCCAAAACGTTTACTGGAGTACAGGAATTTCTAGAGGTGCAAGAAAACTTGAAAATCGCTGGGAGCAATATCAGGGCTGTAGAGTGGATGATCAAACAACTGCCAGCCAAATTCCGTCAAAACAGCTGATGTGCGTCATGCCGTATGTGGACAAGCATTGTCATGGAGGAGCGCAACGCCTGCAGTAAGCATTCCACGACTCTTGTTTTGAATGGCACGTCACAGTTTCCGCAGTGTTTCACAGTAACGGTAGACGTCTGTCACACGCGGGTTCCATTCACAGGCGGCAGAGTTCTATGACAGAGGGATACAAAAGTTGATCCCACGATACGACAAGTGTCTCAATTCCGGTTGTTGCTATGTTGAAAAATAGCTGAAACATTGCTGTACTTGTTGCCAATAAATATATTCCTAAAAGTGTGAGTTCTTTTTTTTTTTTTTATAAATTAGGGAAACTTACTTTTACTTTCCATTTGAGGATTTTCTTGAAATGTAAAAACACACTATTAAGAATTTTGGACAGCTTTAAACCGTGCAAATTTGCTACCAAGTTGAAACACATTATCGAACAATTGAATTTTTCTATTATTTAATTAGGTGTTAAATGGAACCGTGTTTCTGCTAAGTTGAACCATCTTTTCGTTAATTCAAATCAAAAAGAATATTTATAGATGCTTTATCTATACTAGAGTATTAAAGAAACGAGAAAAAAGGAGCGTTTTAATTGCATCCCAGTTTCACATCATTCGAGTTAAGCAGGATATTTCGTAGAACGTGATAATACTTCCTAAAAAGATAATATATAAATAGTTCTAAGATCTTAACGTGATGTATCCTAGGCAATACTATGTTTTTGTCAAACGTGCCCGGAGTGTTAAACATAGAATATTCCCCCAAAATATATCACTTAAAATCGTAACTTTGTGTAGGCTAGAATAAGGATTATAATCACAGACTTCAAAACTGAGAGACTTCAATCCGAGCTTCTAAAATAAATAAACAAATATTCGTAAACTTTTAAATTATAATTAGTGAATTACTAATATTGTGTAAATAGGTTATATGACATAGGGAAATTTTTTTATTTATTTGCCTCTTCGTGCATGAGTTTTTCCCCCATTAAGAAAGTAACATTTTCTTTTATCTAAATTAAAAACATGCAAAATAATTTATTCTTGTGTTATCTTTCTTCTTTTATAAGTTACTATAGTTCCAATCTAAAATGTACTATAATATGATTAAAAACGCAGTAATTATAGTCTTAAACGAACAATTTATAACAGCAGCTGATACGAAACCGATTCCGCTTACAAGAATTTTCTATGACTTCCTACAAAAATTCTACATTAGGATTGTTCTATCCAAGTACATTGTGTCACAATTTTTTTTTTGTTTTAAACTTTTTTTTTAAAATTTATTTACAGTTCACTGGTTTTCCTATTCATTGAGAGCTAATGATTCGCTTATAGGGTTTCTTCCCTCGTTTCTTTTATTCACTGACGTATATTCTCTTAGTAAATAGAATATACGCCTCAAAAATACGTGATTTCCCCACTCTCCAAACTTTTCCTCCCCACTTTGTTTTCCAGCTTTAAAGAAAACTTGCTTTCTTCACTGTATCCTGAATTGTTTTCATAACAAACAGTTGCCATAGCGACACGTTATTATTAATTGCTAAATGACTTCAGCTTTAAGTCACGCCCCTCTCTCACCAGATTTTGAACATGTTTCTGTGGCATCTAATGACTTTTTGTTGACTCATCTACACTATAAAAACTGTGATATAATATCTCTCTGAACTTAATGTTGGACAACCTAAAAATTTTGTGTTAAGGAAATCTTTATCTCAAATTAACACTAGACTCACCAGTATCATTCATTCACACCATACGTGAATTATTTTAATTTCCGAAATCACCAATGTTGGCGCACTTTAGATATCGTCAGTTACATACAATTGAGTACGAGTTGGCGTCAGTTTGTCCTCTATGCTGCTGTACATCTGCAGATATAAAAGTTAAGCGTCAAAATATGTTTGCATATTTTTAGTTGTGCATTAAGGTTAATTACATTTTATATCAATGTAAAATGTACTAAATGATTTTATAATGTATAATTCAATTAGCTTCTGTTCTGTTAATCTTAGTTTGAAGTCATCTTGGTATTTTCTCAGTGAAGTGCGTCTGTTTCATTTAGAAGCTGATTTTATCTTAAGAATTAGTGTGCGTATGGAACTATGTAACGTTGGAACTAAATGTTGTTCGTGAAAATAACTTTATTGATTCTTATGTGTGTCATATCTTACTATTATAATTTTTAATGTAACTAAGTAACTAAAATGGTGGCATCTTCTTTACACCAAATAGTGTAAAAGAACATTCTTGGCGTTTTACACATCGTCGGTACATGGTATAATAAAACTTCAAGAACCAAGAGTTATTTGTGGCATTAGTTTGGTATTGCCGCCATTTTTGGTGCTATTTTAAAATTCAACACTTAAATTTTTTTTACAGTATAGGTTTTTGTTTTTCAGATACTACAATGTCCATATCAAATGGTACCACGGGGGATAGCAATGGTCTGAAATGGACTGTCGGTCTACTGAACAGCCGGTACAAGTACCTCACAGCTGAAACGTTCGGCTGTAAAGTGAACGCAAATGGGGTTGCTTTAAAAAAGAAACAGCTCTGGAGTCTCGAACCCTACACTGGCGAATCAGAAGACGAGGCTGTGTGCCTGAAAAGCCATTTGAAAAAGTACCTAGCTGTAGATCAGTTCGGTAACGTAACGTGTGATTCCGAAGAACTGACGCAATATGCCAAGTTCAGGGTGGTGGTCAATGAGGATGGACGATGGGCACTGATCAACATAACGAGGGGATATTTTCTGGGTGCCAGCGACGATAAACTTATTTGTTCTGCAAAAGCTCCTGGAGAAAATGAACTGTGGACTGTCCATTTAGCGGCTAGACCTCAGGTAAGACAATTTTATATATTTGATTAGTAGTTTTAGTTGTGTGGGGCTGTCCATATATTTCGTTATAGTTTCCCTTTCTCCATTATGATATCAAATGTTATCATTTCACTTTTTTCACGGACCCCTATTTTTCTTTAAAGGCTCCTTAACTTGTTTACATTCTTTACGTAATAAATATCCTACTTATTCTAATGAGGTTCCCTCATATTTTTTTCTCTGTTAGAACACTGTTTTGCGTGTAAAAATTTCACGAGGATTTCACTTACGTAAATAATGTAATTATTACAAAGATGAGATGATAGAAATATTGAAATATGAAAAAATGGATAAATAAAAATGGACAACCGAAGCTGACGTCTTCAGGGGGTACCAGCTCCGGAAGTCATAAAAGCAAAACCTTTTCTATCGAGAGAGCACGACAAAAAGTCCAAAATAAGGTTTTTCCAAAGTCCAAGAAAAAAAATATAATACATAATATACAATATAAAATACATAAAACAAATACAGAAGAATAAAAACAAGACAAATACGTAAGAATAGTATGTATGCAAAAGTTTACTTGAAACAAAAATCCAATAACTAGATAACACAACTGACTGCGAGTCATAACTAAATTGAAATGAGATGATTTTTTTTAGGTCAAAATTCTGCTTTCATTTTTCAATTTAATAAAAAAAAATCCACTTTTCGAAAAAACATCTTTACGCTTTTTTTTCCTTCCGAGGTGAACGCAATTTAAAATTACATATCACGATTCGTAATCGCACCATTTAAAATCATACATCGCGATTCGTATTCACACGATTTAAAATTACACATCGTGATCTGTATTCACGCGATTTTAAGTTATACCCCATGATTAATATGCACAGAATTAAATAGAAAGTCGATATTTTTTTCATTAAAGCGTTAATATTCTTTGATTATATGCTATAGCTGACCGTGGGAGGTTTTCGTGGTATTTCTCTCCATGTAACAGAACGTAACGTAAATGCAGATTAGATCCATCGAAAAACGTAGCCTTCTACTAAGAAACTAGCCTCCACAAAGACTAATTTGCTAAATTTTTGATCCAGCAGTTGCCTTATCGTCTGCTTTATGCTCAAAATTATAAGGCTATGGAGATGAATGTAGATAAAGGTAAACAGAAAAATGGATCGGCTTTTCGGTGTCGATTATGAAATTAAGTACAGTAGAGATCCGATTATCCGGAACGATAGGGACCATCGCTATTCCGGATAACTTATTTTTCCGGTTTTCTGAATCGCTACAAAAAGCCGTTTTTTTATCGTTAAACCCAACTAAAAAAAATATATATATTTGGAAATTATCTTAAAAAGAAGAAAAAACGATGAAGTAATACACTAATGATTATTTCTAAACTGATGGTAAGGTAAGCATCTTTCAAAAAAGAAAGAAAATTCCTAAAATCTTATGAAGAAAAAAACATCTTTTTAAAAAAATCGCGGGAAAATGTATCGAATTTCGTTCCGATTTTTTGGTTTTCCGGTTTTCTGATTTCCGGATAACGGGTTTTGTACTGTATAAGTTTTGAAGACTTACATTTCTTATTCCCTTCTTCAATTTTGTTTTTAGGTGAATCTCCGTTCTATCGGACGTCGTCGATATGCCAGACTCTCGACCGAACAGGACGAAATCCAGGTTGATGCCAACACGCCATGGGGTGAAGATGCCCTATTCACCCTGGAATTCCGAGAGGGAAGGTATGCCATACATGCCTGCAACGGACATTATCTAAAAGCTGACGGGAAACTTACCGAGCAGTGTGAATGTCTGTTTGGATTAGAGTTCCACGGTGGTTATTTGGCACTCAGAGATCCTCAGGGTCGTTACGTCAGCCCGATCGGAAGTAAAGCTGTGCTGAGGACCCGATCGTCGACGGTTACCAAAGATGAGTTGTTTTCGCTAGAAGATTCCGTTCCACAAGCTGCCTTTGCTGGTTTCAATGGCAAACATGTGTCGGTAAAACAAGGTAAGCACTATTCTTTCGATGAAGTTGAATTTCATCTTCAATATTAAATTTTGATTGATTTTCTGGATGTATACTTTTTAAGGCACCCCCAGGTCAGGAAGAACCTGGAATTGATCATGGGGTTTTATTTTAACTCTTAAAAGTCAGGGGATAGTCAGAGAAAGTTGCATTTTTTTTCCATCATAAGGCTGGAAAATTCTTACAACCATAACCTGGAAAATAACTATCCTTAGAATTGTCAATAACTGTAACCAGTTATTGAGATTCGATTTAAATAATTCTAACATCAATTGCAATTATTTGTTGTAAAAATTCCAAATTTTAGGGAAATTTTTTCCATTTTTCCTTCCTCATTTGCTCACAAAATTTAATATGGTGCGTTGCGTTTTTAAAAAGTGCTGAAAGGTGCTTACTTACCTCTTTCGTTTTTTAAAAGCCCTTAAAGGTGCTTTTTTCATTGGGTGTTTTTAAAAAGTGCTTAATTTTCCCTTCTCGAAAAAAATTTTTTTCTTCTTCTTTACCAGGTCGATTTTCGCCACATATGGAAAAGTTTACTTTTCACATTGTTCTATTCAAAGTTTTCACAATTCATTCAATCACTATCTATTTCGGCGTACCGACGATCCATAGCGTATGAAAGCTCCAATCATTTTACATGTATGATGACTGAAATACTTGCAAGTCCGCATGTGAATATAGTGAGCTGGGTTCGGTGAGATTCTTGCACTCTCACGTGCAGCTCTGCTGCGTTTTGCAAGATAATCTCAATTTCAGGCTTCATTTTCCACCCTCTGATATCGAACCGAAAAAATCTTGATAATTTTTATAATGCTAATATAATCAAGAATAGAGTTTTTTTTGTCAGAACCTAGTTATTTTATCATGATCATGTAAATTCTTTGAAAATTATTTTGCATTTTGTTAATGTATATAGCGCTTAAAAATAATTTTTGAGTGCTTAAAAAAGTGCTTATTTTTTGTTGAGAGATTTGGCTACGTACCCTGAATATTTGACATTACAAATAAAAAAAAAAATCAAAGTTTTGCTATAAAGTTTTGTATGGTATCGCTAAAATATGGCCTAGATTTACATTGAATTTTTACTGAAATACCTGGAAAAGTCAGGGGATTTTTTTTTTTTTTTTTGCAATAAGTCGGAGATCTGGGTGCTATTCAACGACGGCGGGAACTGAAACAAGTTAACCAAAATGAATGGTTTATCATGTATCTTTTAAGCTACCACGAGCAGGTTTTGGGCAAAAATATGGGCACCCTTCTATACCAACTCTATGTAAACAATCTTTCCTTTAGTAGCAAATGTTTTTGGAAAATTTTACATGGCAAAACGGTTGGCACAAATTGAAAGATCATGCTAGAGTCCCCTTAACTCCAGGCTAATCGAGGGAATCCCTTTCCTCCAGGCTAACCGTTTTGCGGTTTTCCTCTCCACGTAACGCAAATGTGGGTTAGTTCCACCAAAAAAGTCTCAAAATTGGGCCGGCTGTTCAACAACGGTTGTAAAATTAAATATTTCATGCCATTTTCTGTAGTTGTAAGATACACATAAAGCTTAATTTTTTTGTAAGTGAAACACGGTTTCGTTACTTAAACTTAGGATCTATTTCCATGTAGTCTTGTGTAACACAAGTTTCTCTCTAAGGGTGGGTTTACAGTAAATTAAGTGTTTAATCGTATTGCGAGCTCTGCGTAAACACTTTCAGATAGATAAATTAAAATCTAAGATAATTTGCACCAATCAATAATCCCACTGTACATATTCATTATACAACTTTCTGAACGCTGCAGCTGCTGCAAGCTCAAATATCATCTTGATATCAAAAATTAATATCCTGGCCCCACCGCTATCACAGAATATTCCGATATCACAGAATATTCTTAGATGTTAAAAGCAGTAATAAGGGCATTAATACGAAAAGTAAGTAAATTAATAATACGTAACAAATAATAAGTAATGGTCATTAGTAATAACCCCCCTCCTAATTGTGTTTAAAATAAATATTTGATTTAAACAAAATGCATACATAAACAAAACGCATATGTCGAGTTTACTATAAAATGCAAGTTTAATTCGATATGCTGCATATTCCTGGTTTTTAATTTCTTCGCGAAGATTAAATATTCTTGAATTACAATAATTATTATAAAGATTATTAATGACGTTCAAAAATACTACAGTTTTAAAATAAGTTTTCGTTTCAAATTTGTTGAAGCAGAGAAAAGATTACTTCAGTTCATATCTGACACGATCTGCAAGTAAATTTCAAGGTGAAGCAAACGATTTTACTCTCATTACAATATTTGAATCAGGATATTGATAGATTATTGCTAAAATTAAAAAACCGTGACGTCTTTTGACAGGTAGGAAAGGATTTATAACAGCTCTGAAATACTTTAAGTAAATAAATGTCGTCTGCCACTTTTTATGATCCTCAATAATCTCCGTTTTTTCTTTTTCATTTGTACCTCTTATCAGAGAAGATCTTAATATCCTGTTCGCGAAATGGATCGTTTTCTTTAATCCTTTCATAGCCTGGCAACGGGAGTTTAACGAGAACAGAATGAGCCATGCGCAAAACTGACATTCTAATTTTTGCATATTATTTTGGCATGTAAAGAATTTTTCTCACGTTTAATTTATGTCCTTTCTATTCAAAATGGTGAAATTAAAGTTCCACAATTTTCTTCCTTTTTCCGCACCTTTTTTTCGTTTACATTTGAATTGAGTAAAAAGAAAAATAAAAAAATGTGATATGAAAACGCTAGTCTTAAACCTTAAATGTATGTAGTATTATCTATGCATTTTATTGGAATTATATGTAAAACAAATTCTAAACGCAACACAGATATGTATGTTTGAAGAAAAAAAATTTCCCATAAGCTTACAAACCATAAATCTATGTTATTAGTCTTAGAAAAAAAAAGAATTAAGTCAATACTAGTTTTATATAGAAATTTAAGAATGAAATTTATCTTAATCTTTTTATGTAATTTTCATAAGTCAGAATCAGTTTTAATTCCAAGAGTACTTGCCATTCCAGAGGATCGCGAATGCCCACACATGTGATCTATAACGTCACCGCATGCTGATCATTTATAAGTAAAATGGCACGTTTTGAGCTAAGTTCGAATGTTAATTAACGAGAAGTTAATTAAATACAGCGCCGTATCGCACAACGAATTTTTTGAAATATAATTATTTCTCGTCTACGTCTTTTACTTAGTTTAGATTTATTATTTGTTTATGTATTTTATTGTTAACCATGGTATACGTGGCAACTTCGATGCTTAATTAGTTCTACATGTACCCGTGCTTGTCTTTTTGTTAAGTAAGAAATATATAGTGAAAGAATTGAAATCGTTGT
Organism: Parasteatoda tepidariorum; assembly: GCF_043381705.1. Lineage (NCBI taxonomy): Eukaryota > Metazoa > Arthropoda > Arachnida > Araneae > Theridiidae > Parasteatoda > Parasteatoda tepidariorum. The sequence goes on from NC_092213.1 coordinate 38,978,350, forward strand.
CAGAGAATTTAGAATTTGTCTAAACTTGACGAGCTTGGCTTACTCGAAATAGAATGAAAAAAACAGTTGCTAACGTAAACAAATGCCACGTTTCAACAACCAATCAGGATCGAGATAGCTACACTGCGTCACTTGCAGATATTTCATTCTGAACATATATATATATGTATATATGCTTCTGAAGAATTTTTTTATGTTTACTCTTAGTTTTTAGAGTTAAAAAATAAATTATATTAGTTTTAGAATGTTTAAAAACTTGAAAATGAAATTATTTATAACTTTTATCCTATTAAGAAAGTTTACTATCACTAATATTTCTAATTTCTAATACCAATTCTAAACTCTACACGTTTGTTTCAAAAAGAATTGTTCTTTCGAATTTAACCCCATTTCATACGCCTCTCGACTGAGTAAATCCCTCGCGTTTTATACACCATCTGGCATATGCTCATAAACATTATACAACTGTTACCCTGTCATGTTGAAGTGAATATTGTCTCCCTGCTTCTCAACCATTAAAGAGGTTGAAGGTGGAACCAGAAACGTTTTACCAGACTGCATTTGAACTGCAATGAACTTCTAAATCGTAATCCAAATTTTATGATACATTGATAATTTTGCTTCTTGATTTTTCCATTGTAACTTTATGAATTCCAGGGCCTCGTTATTCAAAAAATCATTTATCCTATTGTGCTTATTTTGAAACAGAAACCAATTAGGAAAAATAAAGATCGTTTTAATTTTTTTAACAATATTTTTAATGTTCTTTTTTTTAAAAATATGTATGAAAAAATGGCGCGCATAAAATCATTTTCTCAGAGGAAATTTAAGATGACGATATTTTCGGTTAATAAGCTATGGCTTACAAAAAATGTTACGGAATCTTGCCTAACCGATTGTGTTATATGCCTTATTTAAACTTTAAACTTGTTCTTTAATTATGTAACCATAAAAATTGGTTTGCAAGTTGAGATAATTATGGCAGGAATTTCCCTATTAGTTGAAGAAAATCAATCGATTAATAGTATTAAAAGGAAAACGGCACTGAAAAATTTAAAAAGAAAAATTAAAAAAAAAAAAAAAATTCTTAATATATGTGACAGTAAATAAAATTTTTCATGACAGATATTCATTCTTGATTCAATAAATAAATGTTCTTAAATAAAAACATACTTTTTTAAATCGAATAAAAACTATAAATGCAATAAAAAAATTTAATTAATAACAGAAAATACAGAGTGTACCACAACATGAAGTGTATTGTCTACAACTGAAAACACATGACAGCGAATAATATAATTTTTAGATTCCTTGCAAAAAATTAAGTAAAAAGTAGACAAATTAGGAATCGCAGATTAATATGTAAGCTTGAAAAAGAAAATACTGGTATTAAAGTCTTTCGAATCACTATTGAGAAAGGCAGAATGAAAAATATCAAAACCAGTGTGATTGCCTTATAAAACTGGGAAGTGTTTCTAACAATCGTCTTTTAAGTCATTTCTCTTTCCTACGGCAATCAAACAAGTTTTGATGTTTTCATCCTGCCTCAATTAGTGTTGATTCGTCAGAGTTCGATTGTGTTTCTGTTTTTTCTTATCTTCATTATTAATTTGGTACCTCTAATGAATGTACTATTTTTACTTAATTTTTGGCAAGAATTCTAAGAAATATATACTAAGGGCGGTGTTTGCGGAACACCCTGTATGTTAAATTTCGTATGTATTGAAAAACATACAACTAGCTTTATATTGATGCCTATATCGTGGAAATCAGCCCAAGAAACTTTATTTTAGCAACAACTTACATATAGTTTAGGTGTGACGTTGTATAACCGATTTTAACCCTCGTGCTATTTATTTTATTTATTAATTTTTGTTTATTTTTCCTCAAAAATGTACAAGCTGTTGCAGTTTTGAATAAATCGTTTAAAAAATTGAATTACTGTTTTCAGTTCACACCAAGGCCCCATAAATCTTATCTGGTTATTCAGAATTTCTTTTTTTAATATTTTAGGAAATGTTAATAATATCAAAATAGTTTTTATTTAATATTTGAGCTTAAAAGAGTCTTCTTTTGAGAAAAAGAAAATGCTGAAAAAGTTTATTGTAGGTTTCCAGAAATAAATAAAAGTAGTGGAACTATCTGTGAAGGAAACATAGGACGTTCTGCTCGATTTCCCTGTATCCTGTATACAGGCATTTCCTTTCATTTCAGCAACATTTTCTTGCCATTTTATTCAGGAAATCATTTTCGCCATCTACCCCAGTTCTTTGAAAACTGCTTTTGCGGTTTTCTCTTTCAACAATTGAGTTTCTCGGAGTAATGCGATTTGGGATGAAAGGAATAATTTAAAATTAACAAAGTACTTATTTTTAGTTTAAAAAGTTAATGTTTACAAACTTATTCACTAAGATTTGTAAAATAATTCTACTTTACTTCATTTCCCAATTTTTTTCTAGGAATCCAAAAATAATTTAAAAGTAGAAATTTTATATTTTAAAAAACGCAACATTAAGAGTTAAATTTAGTATATAAAATCTTTATCCTAAAGGATATTAGTTTTTTTTTTCTTTCTAAATGGTTATCATGTTTCTTATTTTAACATTTAATATGAATATGACATTTTAATGTTTAAAAACAATTTTCTAAGGAATATCTATTTAATTAAAAATTGTTTTTTAATAATAATTTAGGGATTTAATTAATTAAGGTACCAAAACTAAACTTTTGGAATGTAAATTGTTTAAGAGAAAATCTTTCACATAAAAAAAAATTTACCTTGTAGTTTTTTTTTTTCTTTTTAAAAATTTAGGGGTTTATTTAAAATACTTAAACTTTATAACTTAATTCTATCAAACTTATTAAATATAGTATTTTGTCGTCAGGGCAATACTGTCTGCAAAAAAATGCTTCATTCCGAGAAAAGTGGCTTGACAACTTTTCTCCTTTTTTTCCTAATGCGCACGATAAAATTTCGCTAAATAACGCTTCTTTTGCTAACACTAAAATAGAATTTAAAAAAATCTGATAATACGTTTTTTTTTTCTTTTTAAATTTTATTCTTAAATTTGTAGCTTAGCATATAAAGATGGACACATAAAAATCTCAATTTTTTTGTCACTTATGTTTTTTCAATTGCACAGCAGTATAAAACATCATATTTTTATAAAAGCGTCAAAAGTAGATATATATACGTAATAATTAAAAAATAAAGTGGTTGTCACAAATTATTTATTTTTTCCTAAAGTAGCAGACTTGAATGGTGTCAGATGACGACTATTCACAACAATTGAAAATTTATTTAAGGTTGTAAATTTATTAATTTAAAGCGTACTTAAAATGTATATAGCAAGATTTCAGAAATAATTCTTTTTTGTAGGAGTGGACGTGACAGCCAATCAAGATGAAATCTCAGACCACGAAACATTCCAACTGGAGTACAATGAAAAGACAAAAACTTGGCATATTCGAACAATGCAAGACAAATATTGGTCTCTGGATAGCAGTGGTGGTATACAAGCCAATGCCTCTAAAGGGTAATATTATTTATTACAATTAATGTTATGCAAAATAATTCCAAAGTATTTTCCAATTATTTTATATTTATTTTAATGGTGGGATTCAAACCTTTTTAAAAACCAATATCAAGTGCGCTTAGAAAAGATCGACTCCACGTATTTTTACAATATAATAAGTTAATGGCTTAAGCCTTGATCTATTAAATGTGGAAATTGGTACAAAATTGATATTCCACACAACAATCGTCCTCAGAGTGTAGAAAACATTTTAGTGGTTTTTGCACTTTGTGCATAAAGGGTTAATGATAAATCCCCACAGGGCCATTATTATTATTATTATTTTTTAAGTCTTGATTTTATAGCACCATCATTTTATCTACTAATTCATATTTTGTTAATACAATTTACAATTGGTGTTATGTAGCCGATTCTGACTTTTGTTTTAATAAAATCTATTTTTAAACTTATGGACATTTTTGGAGAAATTAAAGAACATTTTTATGAATTTTTTTCTTTGCTTACTGTTAATATATTTTAAAAGCAATATTAGTATGAAGCATTGTTAATTTTTCCAATTATAATTTCTTTTTTTTTATTTAAATAAATTATTGTAATTCACAAAATTTTGTTCCTCAATCTATTTAATGTCAATTTCTTTTAAATAGATTTCTGGTAATGGGTATCAAATTTTACTAGCCATTCACAACTTATATCAATAACTTTTTTGAAAAAGACAAAATCTTTATAATCATTATTATATTTTTATTGGTCAATAATGGTGTGCTGGCTCTTACGACATTTTAATTATCTAAAATGTGGCCTATTCATGATAAATATTATATGGGATTTTGGACATACACATACATTTGTCATCAGTACTGTTATCATTACATTGATACTATTAACATTTGTCAACAGTAAGAACGTGTATTTTAAACTCATTCAATTAAGTGTTTGAGTAAAGTAATATTTTAAGTTTAACTTTGGTACAACAATATTTAACTTTAAAAATCATGGCCATACTGAAGTAAGGAAGACAAGGCAGATTAAAATTCCTTTCAAAGATTTAGTGTATTTTAAGTAATTGTTATAAAAAATTGCTTAGAAACTCCACATATGTAAGACAAAAAACTACCATTTTGATTAACGCCTCTTCAAAATATAAATGTAAGATGAGGAAGGGCCCACAAGAGATTTCATTCTCGGCGCCGTAAAACCTGTGTCCAGCCTTTTTAAAATAGTCAATCCTCCCCCCAAGAAAGTAAGTTGAGGACAGGCTTATTACTAACAGTAGCTAAGGTTAGCTCTTGTTAGTTATAAGTCAGTTCCTACAAGATGATGAACAAGATATTTGGTTAAGCAATTTTTACCTTCATATAGTTTTCTTTACTGCTGTGTTGGTTCATTTTTCTCATTTTTTATTTCAAATATTTTTCTGTTTCTGTTTTTTTAACCTCTGAGATTAAACCCTTGAAATGTCAGTGGAAACAGGATGTGAAAAAAAATTTTGACTTTAAAAAACATGACAAGACACTAATTATGTAATGTATAATAAACTTTACCTAAGGTTACAGTTTACTAATACCCTTAACGAATTATATGTGCTACTTTACTTAGAAAGATGTAATACATTTAGTTTATGCATAGAAAATGAAATACTTTATGTATACACATAGTACAAAAGTAGTACTCAGTGTTAAAATTGTAAATTAATTAGCTATGAAACTGGCTCTTGAATGTGTTTTTGAACATCATACATCATTTTTCATTAAAAAAAGTTTTTAATGGTTTCATGAAAGTAAATTATCTATTCTTTGAATTTATTTTCTTGATATAAATACCAACTAATAAGTTATTCTTCATTCTGAAGCTCATATGAAAGAATTTGTCGAAAGAAAAAAATAAGTGCAGAGCATAGCAAAAAATTTAAATTCATTAAAGATTTTGAAAAAACTGAAAGAGATAAAAATGTATAGTTTACTGCATTCTGCATAGGTATTCCAAATATACCTGATAGTCACTAATTTCTGAAAAAGTGGGCAATGCTAAAGTTAATAATTTTAAAATTAATTAGCTATCAAACTGGCTCTTGAATACACATTTAAACATCATACATCATTTTTCATTTAATAAGGTTTTTGATTGTTAAAAAATTATAAAATATGAAGAAAAAAATCCACTATTTTTCAACTTTTTCTTTGCTTGACAGGCCATCTAGTGCACATTTTACATTGGAGTGGTTGCCAGAGGGAAATTTTGCCTTTAAAGCAAACAATGGAAAATATGTAGCTGCTAAGAAAAGTGGCCACTTGTATGCCAACAGTGACAAAGTGGAAGATATGGAAAAGTTTTATTTCTATTTGATTAATCGCCAAACTCTAGTTCTGAAGTGTGAACAAGGCTTTGTGGGATATAAAAGTGCTGCCTCTCCCAAATTAGAATGTAATAAAGCTACATACGAAAGTATATTTATAGAAAGAGGTGAAAAAGGAATATGTTATTTCAAAGGTAATTATTTTTTCTTTGCTTATATGTAGTAACAAGCTAATTGTCATAGTTATTTAGATATTACATTTATATTTTATTTAGATTATAGAAAAGGGCACTCTCTTTTAAAATCGATATTTTTTTTGCGAAATTTAGCTTTGATTGAAATAATTACATATGAAACTAAATGCAGGATTATTATAACTTTGACAAGATATGAATGAGCCCTAACATATTGTTTGAGAGAATGGAATAAAGTTTTTTGTAAAGGTACGCACTTAAAAATAGTATTAAAAATGATTGCCCGGATTTCGCGGTTGTGGCTAGTGACATAATTTCAACTTAATGCTGGTAAAATATGGACGCGCACACTGGGAGCAAAGCAATCCAATGTTTTGTAGACTATGTCCAAAAAAAAAATCTATTCACACTGAAGTAAATAATATGAAAATTCGTTTAATATCAATAAAAAAAGCATGAAAAGTAAACCAATATTTGTAAAGTGTCTTATATTTTTGATAAATTTAGCCAACTTTAGTTTAACAAGCATCTTGATTTAACAAGCAAATTGCCTCTTGTCCCTAACGCTCTCTCTATAAATGTGTTCAACTGTGTTTTATCAAATTTTTTCAGTGCTGAATATGAACCTATTCTGGTTACATTATTGACATTTTGAAAAAGAAAATCTTAGCTAATATATAGTGTGGCTTTCAGGAGAACTCCTCCAGACAGCAGTCTTGCGTCGTGGCGGACACCATGGTTATGAGGGAAAGTCACTTCGAATAGGGGTGTGTGGTGAATAGCTTTGTCATGATCTTTGCATAGGTCAGTGTGAGTAGACCAATCGACACCTTCATTTCTCCATTTCACCCCCGTTTAAAATGTGCTCTCGCTTGTTACAATAGCTGCAGACAGCCCCAGACTTTTCGTCTGGAGAAGTTCTCCTCAAAGCCGCACTATACTTCGTTGTTATTACATTTACTTCATTTCACACATTTTTCTCTAAAAAGCGTTTTGTATTTTAACAACTTAAATGTTCCTGAATATTTACTCTTAAAGTAATGTTTATGTACGGTATAGTAATAAAAACACTAATGACTTCTTATTTTTCCAGGAAACAATGGCAAATACTGGCACGCAAACAGCGACAACACCATATCAGTTGACTCTGAACATACCCAAGGATTCTACATCGAATTGAGGGAACCGTCTAAGCTGTGCATCAAGACGGAAGATGGAGACTACTTAGTTGCCGAAAAGAACGGTTTATTTAAAGTGGGTGGCCCTGACCCCAGTTCTGCAACTACATGGGAATATTAGTTTTTCTCCCAGAGAGAGAGAGGACAAAATAATGTCTTGCTCATTCAGTGTCTGTGTGTGTGTGTAGTGGCAATTTTCTTCCTTTCCCAAAGATGCATACACCAACATTTTGTATCCAAATGCCAATCAAATACTTATGCAATTTTATTTCAATTGCAAAGCATGGTGGTGTTTTATCAAATTTAGTTCCTTGCACCGTGCGTCTAACCCAAGTAGCACAGAACATTGTATAGAATATTGCTTATGGTGTTGAATTTGAACAGAAGTGCCAACTATTAAGATTCATCCATAGTTACGATTTCGTTGTCGAGATTACGGCCTCGAGTTCGAGTAATAAAAATTACGGTTTTTGAGAATTTTTTGTTGTTTACTGCGAATATTTGAAATGTAACTTAGTTTTTTTATTTAATATTAAATGCATGCATAATATTTGTAATTATTAATTTGTTTATTTTTATTGTTATTAATTTGTACTGTTAATTTGAGTAATTTGTTTATTAATTGTAATTATAATTATATTTGTAGTTAAATTCATTGCACAATATAACCTACCAAGAATTGAGTAGCAAAAAAAAAAATTGGAATTATGCATGCATTTAATTTGTGTTGTAGCACCTTGAAATAGCGCTAATTTGAAGTTTGTTAATGTTGTATGCATTATTGTACTTCTGATTATGGCAATAATAGGTAATTTGGAAAGTTGGCACCTCTAAATTTTAACTGTCGTGGTTCAATAATGAATGGATTTTGTGCTACTAGGGGAAGTTATTCGCTTGACAGTGAAGTGTCAAAATGCCTAATTTAGTATTCCTTTATTTATTTTTTTATATTGCTTTTTTTATTGATAACAATAACTTTTTCTAATTATATATATACATATATAAAGTAACAATAGGATTTTTCTCATTCCATTTTAAATACAATTCAATTTTGAATATTCTGTTTTATACATAATATCTGATCTCGCTGTTTGTATTTCCAATTTTTATATGTTTTTTACAATATGATTTTTTTTTAAGAAGTGTTTCAGTGTTTGTTATTTTCTACCTATCCAGCTACAAGTTTGTCAATTTGTACATGATTTGTAATGAAGTGAGATTTTATACCATTTTAAAAATAATAATCTAGTAGGTATGTGACAGAAGACTAGTTGTAACATTCAAATCTCCTGTCACATTTGGAATATAATTTCTGTCTTACAATTATGTAAAAAACAATAAAATCAATTTTAATAGGCTTATGTTGACATTTTCTGATATCAGCAACTTTGAGCTTTCAGGTAGAAAAAAAAATTGTAGATGGATTTTTTTTTTGTTATTATTCTTTAATAAATAAGTTAAATAACATTCTAAAATGTAACTCTTCTATAAAGCTGTAGATCCAGATAACTTAACGTTACTCGGTAAACACATAAATCAGCTGAAAACTAAAGAAATTGTCTCATTAACATGATTTAAATTGGGATTTATATCATTTGATTTTTTTTTTTTTAATAAATCATTGGATTTATACTGAAAATATTTTTTTAAAGTCTGATTTCATTAATATTGCAGGTTTTATCTAGAGAAATAATGAGGGTAGAATATATATAATTTATTTTTTGATGTTCAAAATTAATAATAAATTTTTTAAAAAAAACTAAACATGGATAAAAATTTTGTGAAACTTTTAAATTATAATAATTTTCCATTAGCTGTAAACAAAATAATTTTCTGTTTCATAACATATTTCAATTATACCCCTTTAGTTTTACGTTTATTAAGATTGAAGTACTTTTAAAACTTATTAAATAAATATTTTAAATCAATTATTGTAGAAAGATTTATATGCCAAGAGTAATTAAGAATATATTTTTTTTTAATGTTTTCTGAATCAAAATAATTTATTCTTCATTTGCTGTCTAACTGACGAATTGAGTCCGTCTTTACAAATTACAAAGGATTATAGCTTGAATAAAAGTAACTATGATTTTATTTACTCAGCAATTAATTTTTAATAATTGCATTAACTATTTTAATTAAAATTAAATATTTTCTAGTTGTGTTTTAAAATAATTTTGAGTATTTTATTTATTTTATCAGAACATTAAATAATAAATGTAAAAAATCAATAAAATCTGATTTAAATATTAAAAAAAATTCATATATAATATTAGACAATCCTATGCCTTTAATAAGTATGCGAAACATTGTTTTGAAAAATAGCTTTTAAAAGTTTATTTTTTCCTGCATGTAGTAATACTACATAACTTAAATCAATGGTACTCGGCAAATACATTCAACTTGGTGACTACTAACTAAAAACTTGCTTTTTTTTATATATTCCCTTTAATTATGTCAAACAAATTAGCATAGTTTATTAGAAATATTCATATATTTTTTTATAAAAATAAAAAGTGATAAAATTTAATATTTGCAATCTTTGTAGGTGGTTAAGTACAGTACAGAACCCGTTATCCGGAAATCGGAACAAAATTCGATAAATTTTAGGATTTTTCTTTCTTTTTTGAAAGACGTTCACCTTACCATCATTTTGGAAATAATCATTAGTGTATTACTTCATCGTTTTTTCTTTTTAAGATTATTTCCTAAAAAAATTTTTTTTAGTTGGGTTTAACAATAAAAAAACGGCTTTTTGTAGCGATTCAGAAAACCGGAAAAATCAGTTATCCGGAATAGCGATCGTTCCGGATAATCGGTTCCCTACTGTAGTAGGGTAACAACCCAATAATGTCAAACTGACTTATTTGAAAATTGCTTAGTTAGCTTGAGTTAAATTTAATAATGCAACTTTTATTTAAAGTATGCTATTGAACTTAAGTAATTTTGCAGTTTTCACATAATTTTCTCCAAAAAAATAATAATAAATAAATAAATAAAAAAAAATTTTTTTCAAGAATACATAATTTAATATTTTTGGAAAACAGTGTTATGCTACTCATTTGAGTCATTCAAAGGTCTAAACTGATTCTTAACTTTCTTTTAAATAGTTAAAAGTTTCTAGAATATAAAACAGCTATATTAAGAACAGAAAATTTTATTAGTTTATATTTTTTAAATATCAATATCACAACAGCAATATTCACATTTATTACAAACACTCATATTTGTGCACATTTGTTCAATTAAAATTAATCTATAAAATAGTACACTATACAGAATTGCAGTTGAAATATCACCATCGAGGTCAGAGTTTTTAATTGGAAAAATAAAGCTACATACTCTTCTCCCAAATTGTATTGAAACATGGTTTTAAAAAAATCGTATTGCTTAAACCAGCAGAGTTAAAATATATTTGGCAATTCAAGGTATTTAATGTTGGCAAGATAAAAAACTAGTTCTGAGCGATATACCATTAGAAAAATCGATATATCGCGATATTTTTACGATATCACATTCCATATTTGTCATAGTCAGTGATTATCATTAATTGTTGCAGTCAGTAGTTGCTATATTATTTTTGTATTAGAATTTATCATTGTTAATCATGATCAGGGAAATTTCATTTCCTATAATAATCATGCATTTCATATTTATCGTTAAAAATGGTATTTGCAATACATAGTGAGAATTTTTTCACGATTTTTTTATATTGATAAAAAAATATCGATATTTAATAATATATCGTCCAGCTCTAAAATAAATTTGTTGTTTCATGTGAGACTAAGTAAACCTATCCATGCTCGCCAACTTTTACTATTTTCACAAACCATATTTTTTTGTAGCAACCAATTTTATGCTTTGATATGTTACTCTGGGATTAAAAAACTTGCTTTAACCCTTCAACACAAAACCTTTAACCTTTACCACTTCAACACAAAAATTTTTTATAAGGACTTTGGAAATTTTCCCTCACATGTGTAAAAAGCCTGGAAAAAAAATTAGAAAATTACTAACAACTTCAATGCTTTTACTAAGAGAAATCTTAAACAAAAATCGTAAAAGTTGGGATCTGTGCATATCAAAAGTTCTGTTACTATCTAATAAAAGACAAAAGCAAATTGCATATTTAGACTTAAAACAAGAGTAGAGATTTTAGCAAGATATAGTAATTAAAAAAATATTGCCACATACTTAACACCAAATATTATAACAAACAATAAATCTATCCTAAGAAATTGAAGCAGTAAAATATATTTGTTAATAGAAAAACTTAATTTGATTCAAAAGTAAAGAAAAAGTCAATAGCAAACATCGATGACGAATAGTAGATCTTAAAAATAAAAAAAGCAATCGAAATTTGTTGATTTTTACCAGATTAAGTATTCTTCAAGCAAATTAAGTTTTTCCATTCACAAGAACAAACAACAAATGTGTTGTAAGCAACAACAAAATAAACAAATAGATTACAATTATAATCAAAAATATTTTAACTGAAGCTTCAAATATAAATATACGAACATAATTATTTCCACACCTTATGATAAATGACCCATGTATAAATGACAAAGCAAAATATCATATTCAAGAGTACATTTAATTTCAAATATAAGACAGAGACCAGCTCTGTTTAAACTTGAAAAATCGTATGCAAGATAAACAGAACACTATGTATAAAGAACTATAGTAAGGAAACGTGTTAATTCCCTAAAAAGCAATTAACATGTTTTGAGCACTGACACGTTTCTCTGCAGAACAAGATTTTCTAAGATTCAGTAAAAAAAAATTTCATAAAATAAAATCTATTGTAAAAAATTTAAACTAGTTTTTGTTGCATATTATTATCAGTTTGGATTTGTAAATGAAGCTGAGCAATTGGTTAAACATAATTCTTTATTAACATAATTAAATAATTATTACTAGTTAAACATAATTAAATAATTATTACTAGTTTTAAATTTAATAATTTTTTAATTTGAATGAATAATTTTTAAAGACATGGAATATGATAAAATTTTTTTTTACAAAATAAGCAACTAAAATTTAAAATAATCTACGCATAAAAATATTACTAATAATAAAATTCAAGAATTAAATCAGAAGGGACCAATGGTAGTAAAAAAAAAGCAAGAAAACTTATAATTGCAACAGACTCTGAAGCTAATTTACATATATTTTTTAAAATTTCGGAAAATATCTTCATAAGATAAAATACAGAAAAGCAAATTGTTTGTACTCTACTTGCAACACCCTTTTTTAAACCAGTAGATTTTAAGAATTGTATAATTTAAGTAATTTTGCTCACATTACCAAGTCATAATAAAAGTTTTAATGTGAAAGTATGTATTATTCACCATCATGTTTTATAAAACAAATACTAAAATTCTTTCATATAGTATATGGAAATAAAAGTATATGGTTTTTAGTAGTAAAGCAAAGATAGTTTTATTAAAATTAAGTCAAAGATAGATAATTATTTTTTATTTATAAACATTTGATTTTGTTAAAATCATTTTAATATTGTAACTTACAAATTTTGAAAATTATTTTATCACATTGATGAAATAGACAAAAGTTCTAAATTTTTTGCCATACCCTAGCTAGAAAGAGTCGAATTTTAACTTAATAGTTATGAAAAACTTATAACAGTTATGAAAAAACATGGTATTCGCTTATTTTTCTATGGTGAAATTGTTATGGAGTTATAAATTAATAAAAGTCGTAGTTTAAATTTTTAAAACTTCACATTTCAAATAGCAATTGCAAAAAAGCTTTGTCTATATATAAAATTAGCCTTCTAATGCTTGTTTTCGCTTGTAATTTGACTTGCTGAGCACGCATATATTCCCCTACAAAGCACTGTTTCTTCTTCACTGAATAATAGCAAAAAGCTGATTTGCAATCGGATTTTTTAAGTATCAATCAGGTCCAACCGTTCAAGAACTAAGAACACTTTTTCAAAAGATTTTTAATCATTTATATTCTTTTTTGATATGTCTTACACCAATAAGTGTCATATAAAATAAATATTATACTATTCTTTCTTTAAGAATTAAAAATAGATAATGAAAATCTAGAGTTAAAACTAATCAAGGAAGATGTAGAATATTTTTTTAAAAACAAAAGTAAAAGTTCATTGAATGTAATTCATTCTTTATCATTTTGTGAACAGAAGTAAGCAAATCTCGCTTTCATCATTCTAACACATATTCTCACATGAACTTGTATGTTCACAAGCAAAAATATAATTATGTTTGAAGTACAACATTTAATTTAAATGTTGCTTTTAGTTAACACTTATGAATTGGAAAACACAAAATAGTTTTCTATCAACTACGTTAAGTAATACTGTTTAAATAGGAATTAAAGCTCATGTGACAAAATTTTAATTCATAACAAATATATTTACAATAATACAATTAACGAAAACAATTGTATAAAATAAATGATAACCACTTCATTTAAAAAAAAAACATATTTAATGATAATTAGTTTTAATCAACTGAAAAATATTCATAAAAAGTTCCTTTTGTGTACATATTACAATTATTGAAGCATGAGTTGTAAATCAATAAAATAGAATTCGAAGATGTAAATCTAGAAATAGGTATGTATCTTTTCTTTTATATATTCAAAAAATAATTGTCTCTATAAAATGAAGTTAGAAATAACTGCAGTTTTATAAATGCTAATTACTTGTTAAACTTAAGATATAATTTTTGTGTTTTAACTAGAGCTAATTTGGAAAAAATAAAAAAAATAAAAGATTTAATAAACCATAATTAATTTTAAAAAAATTATCTTCAATACAGTAATATTAAAATGTGTGTTTTAAATAAGCAACATTCAACTATTGGATAAGAGTTCAAAACATAAACAAACATATGCATACATATAATATATAGAAAAACGTACTAAAGAATTGCTAAGCATTTGATGAACTTTGATTTTTCAGCTATGTATATAGTATCAAAATGAAAGTTATTATAAATAATAAATATGGTTAAACAAATTCAAATTTTGATTGATATAATTAATATTAAAATAGCCCTCATGTAAAACTGCAAAACGCTTTTTGTAAGAATCAAGGAATCTGCAATTGCAAAGCGATTATAGTATTTTCTTTTAAAAATTTTATGAAAATAAACTGCACAACTTTCTTAATATTTTAGTACCAAATCTATGTTCAAATGTATTTTTAAATTTGGATATTAAAATTTTGTAATTCTGGCAATCTTTTTTTTTTTTTAATTTTTTTGAAAGCTGAAAAAGACAATTATAACTTGTTTTTCTTCTCTAAAAAAAGCATTTATAAAGATTTGCATATGGGATATTCATTTCTAAAGAATATAGTCGAAATTTGCGCTTTTTACTTTATAGAAGATGCTACTCTAAAATTAAATTTCATAAATTAAAGACATTTGTTTGATTCCTAATAAACTTAAATATTTTGTAATAGTTGCAAAATGAACATTTCATTTCATGTATAAAAATAATTTTGATAAGATAAATATATGCTTTTATCAAAAACACTATAAATTGCAAAAAACTATATTTAAAAAAAAACAAAAACAATTTCAACATAAGATTTAAAAAAAAAAGTTTCCGTATTAATTTTTTTATAAAATCTACTATTATTAGAGAGAAATGTTATAAGTAATATCAAAAGAAAACCAATTTTTTTAAAAGTTAATTAATATTACTTGATAACATAGAAATAATAATTTTTTATGAAAATTCAGAAAATTAAATCATTACATAAATGAAATAATGATTAAAGGAACAGTTGCTTTATTTGTATTTAAAAAGAAAACTAAAATTAATGAAGAAATAAAACGTTATTCCATAAAAAGAACTTAATAATAATAATAATTGCAAAAATTAATATATATAGTAATACACATATTTTATAGAAAATGATAATTTTCTAATTACTCAATTTTTAGATAAGGCACTCTATTAAATTGCAATATGACATAAATACTATGGAAATAATAAAATATACGATATTTAAAACTCAACAAAGAAATCGTGTTGCAACGAAATCATACAGAACAAATATGTCAATAAAAATATTTTCTATCTCTTAATTATCTGTAAAAAATATTTATAATGAATAATAATTTTGAAAAAGAATGAAATTTTTTTTAAACTTCCTGAAATAATATGCTAAGTATTTTACAACATAAGCTGGTGATTAGTTTTGCTTGATGTTTTTTCTTATACAAGAAAAAGTAACAGCTTTAAACTTATTTATTCACTAATGTAACCAGAAGCAATGGAATGTCACAAAAAAAAACAAATAAATAAACTAAAAATACATTAACTCAACATTTTATAAGATAAAATATGCATATCAGTTTATAAAACTAAAAACAAGCATATCATTTGATTAAATATTAATATAGAACAAAATTTATCAACAAATATTGCAACACAAAGAAACTTCAGGTGTACCACTTACATAATATGGGTGGGCTAAACTGTAAAAAATAATAATTTGTAGTATTACAAGAAAATTTCTAGGAAACTTGAATTCCATAAACTTTTCTAATAACGTTACTGCATTAAACTTAGTAAACAAACTACATTTACAAAGTTTAATGCAGTAATGTTATTAGAAAAGTTTATAAAATCCCAACTCCCAAGAGATTTTCTAGCAATACTACAGATTTTTTTTCTTCTTTTTACAGTGAAGATGTGCACAACCTTTTTATGAAATGAAGTTCATCAGGCAAAATAATGATCTGTCAAGGCTGATCAGTTTTTTAAACCACTAATGGTTTAAATAATTGATCAGTCAGATTTTAATTATCCATAGGAAAATATGAAGACTGAAATTAAAATGATATATCTGTCTGTGTTGAATTTGAAACAGTTTGAGAATAAGTTTAGCTACCAATAAAAAATTTTTTACATCTTAAGATACCAAACTCACTCGTTGCTTAATGAAACAATTTTTTTTCAATCTGTAGGCTTGTTTTTGTTCTACTCTTATACATCAATGGCTTGAAGAGAAAAATAATAGGAATGTCTACTTTTTTAAAAATATACTTTCCTTAGCATGAATATGAATGTACGATTTTAAGTCATTAAAAATGGAGTAAATTGCTAAGTGAAATATTAACACCTGTAAGCTCGTTAGATATTAATATTATATTTAATATAATTGGAAATATGAGGAAAAAAAACAATTAGGCTGCACCGCAGGTGGAATGCTATGAATCTTTGTAAAATAATAGGCATACAACAGAAACAACATAGTCAACTAATTAAATACTGGAAAATAGCTTAGCCCAGTAGTTATCTAACTTATTGTCTCCTTGAATTCTTTGCAAAGGAAGTAGAATAGGTAATAAGAATGGAATGTATACGAAATAACTAATGAAATATCCATACGTAGAAATTAATGTATTTTTAAAATGTAATGTAAGATAAAATATTATTTTTAACTGTAACCGATTGATACTGCAGAATAAACACAATTAGAATTCAACATAAAGTCATTTTTTTAAATAAGCAATTAATTTCTACTTATTTTTCAATCAAATTTTTTGGGGGTATTTTAATTACCAGTGGCTGCTGTCAAGAGCATAATTAAGTGTAAATTAAGAGAAATCAATTTAGACTACTGAATAAATAAAAGTCAAATAATGCTATGCACAACATATTTTGTAACTTTTTTTTCCATTTTAAAAACAACTTCATTTGCTTTAATTAGAAAACTATTAAGTTTACTGCTTGATGTTAATTTCTCTAAAAAAATGGAACAAAATAAAACTTAAAAAAACACAATATTTCACATTCAGTATAAGCATAGTTACAGAATAAACCAATACTTAAGTGAAACTAAAATATTTTTTAAACGAAAAAAAAAAAAAAAAGAATTACATACTTTCATGTATTAAAAGAAAAAACTTGATAAGTTTAAATTTTTTTAAAGAAAAATTTTTTTGAAATTCATTTATTAAATGAGTGCCAAGAATTAGGGTTTTTCAAATTATTATTTCAACATTTCATATAATATATCTGGTATTTTCGAAGGATTCTGTAATTATTTTATTATCCTCGAAAAAAAGCTAGCAAATTATGTTAAATGGAAATTAAATTTTAAATAATGGTTAGATATAATTACAATTTTTTCAGCATGATAAGATGCACATAAAAATACATGAGAGTGACATATTTAAATGAAATTAAATATTAGAATAATTCAAATCCTAAATTGTCATTGCGAATGTTTTTTTTTTTTAAATGAAACTTTTAATAGCAATACTCTTTACACAAGAATTAAGTTATGATGTCATAAATGAATAATTAATGTAAAGGCAATAAAAGTGGTTGTAATAAAAAACTTGGCATTATAATTTAAAACAACGAATAACAGCAATTATTCACCGTGACATCACTCTAGCCACAGATGGCATAACTTCAGCCTGAATGGGACAGCATGGTATCACTTCACCATCAACAGTGAGATATCCTTCAGATTTGTGTGGCTCTAGACGGAAAGCATTCACTGGTATGACATCAACGTATGGAACATTGACATGTTCTCCAGTCTGTAAGCAAGATAAGAAGTACATAGCTTGAGCACGGGATATGCCCGCTCTTATCACAATCAACCAAATTATGCCATCATCCATTCTGGCATCTGGTGCAAAAAGAACATCTGTTGATAGATGAGTCTGATGGCAAGCATACACCATCACAAATTCATCATCCACAACAGTCCAATCTTCAGGAACAGGTTTTTCAAGAGGTGGGCAATAGTTGCTGCCAACTTTGTCCTCTTTGTCCCCAGAGTCCTCTTCCTGTTCATCATCACAGTGATGGTGAGGAATGTTTTTGGTGTCTTCCTCTTGCAGTGAACTAAGACTGGATAAATAGGAATCAAACTTGTCCCCACTGAAACTGAATTTCATCAGACGGACAGTTCTGTTGTCTGTGTCGGTGACCGCAGGCTCGTGTGTTCCGAAGCTTTTAGATCTGAACATGTTAGGTTGGATCTCTTTCTCGTTTAACGAGGTGTCTTCCGTCCATCCCTGCTTGCAATCGATAGTTTTGCTTCGTTTGGGCTTTGGTTCAATGAGGTTTTTATTAGGACCTGTGGGTTTGAAGCCCTTGACTGGTAAATAAGATAGCCGACCTTTATACTTCCGCAAACCTAGGAAAGGTATGAAAAATAATAAATTGATCTTTTTTTATTAAGACTATGTAAAAATAATAAGTATATTTCAACATAAAATGAAATAAAATCTTCATAATCAATGACAATTTTCCATTAGAGTAATACAAATGGGTAAATAATAAAAAAGTATAATATAACAGATTGCTAGTACTTTTACAAAACTGTATAAGAAAAAAAATTATTAAGAGACATAACTAAATAATTTCTTTGCTTCNATAATCAACGACAATTTTCCATTAGAGTAATACAAATGGGTAAATAATAAAAAAGTATAATATAACAGATTGCTAGTACTTTTACAAAACTGTATAAGAAAAAAAAATCTAAATAATTTCTTTGCTTCTTCAAAATTTTAACAAAAATAGATACACAAGATGCCTGGGCAAATATTTAATAAAAGATGATATTAAATATTTCATAATAAATAAAATTATTAAAGCGAATGTAAATATTAATAGTTTTATAATAAATGAAATGGTGATAGTTGTATCTCGTATCATTACAATAACACATAAAAATAGGATATAGATTGCAATTTTTTTAACAATTTCTTCAATTTTTTTGAACTATTAACCACCCAAATAAAGTAAATATTAATTACTAGGGGTCAACATACCTCTGCTTATTTTCCGACACCTAACAACTTTAACAGTTTCTTTTGGATTACATGAAGACTCTCTTTTCTCCCTCTTCAAATAATGAAACACAGTTTTCTATTATTCTTCTTTAAGCAATATGCTCGTATAAAATACTCGGATTGCAAACTTATGCATCCTTAATTTTGAAAATAACTAATACACACAATAACTGAAATAAATGCTGCTATACCTATTTGTAAAAATATACTGCACTTATCATACACCACTTAACCAATGCCAAAACCCTAGCTCCATTTTTAGAGCTCTATCTTTTAATGGCCATAGTAAGAATCACAAGTTTTGACCACAGTCAGATGACATGAAGAGCTCCTGAGCTGGTGCCTCTCTCCTCAAATTTCCCCACCACAACCAAAAAGAGAACTTTACCCACAGCAGATTTAACATGCATTTTGCTGTGTATAAACACTAGTTGTTTTGCTGGCTGCAAGGATCGAACTCACCATCCCTAGCTCTACAACCAGCAGCGTGTGCGACGCGTTAACCAACTGTGTCACTTGAGAGATTTGCTGCTTATATTCTTTTTTTCTTCATAAACAATGCATCTTAAATTAGCAGAAGATTTCTCACTTTGAATTAATAAGGACAATGATTTTCATTACTGTTTGCTTACTTCTTAAGCTCAAATACTGAATATATAAATTTAAAAATTATTATTGCAAGCGAAAATGGCATATTTTGATGGTAACCTCATGACCTGATCTTCGGACTTCATTTTATTGGGCAATTGCGGTGTAACATACTACTTTCACTATGAGTTATTGAAATTTTCCTATTTTTCATGCAATTATTTTTGTTTTAAAGCTGATCATGTCTAGAAGAAACAATATCAACCCTTTTGTTTTGTTACATTAGCCTACTGAGTAAGTAGATAATCAAAAGCATTTTGCATAATGCCAATTTTTTTTTTAATGCAATATATTTTTTTGATTTTCTGTTTACTCAAATTAATAATTTAAATAATTTAAAAATATCAAGCCTAATCAATAATATATTATCATTACATAGTTCATAAATATGTATAGTATAATTCATAAATGTAATATAGAGTTATTCATAGATGTACAGAATTTTTCTTACAAAATATAGAATTAAAGTAAAACCCTGAATACTTAGAGAAGCATTTGTTTATAGTCAATATGTTTGAGTTAATCCCCCCCCCCAGAGGATAGTTTTTCTAAAAATAACTCAAAAAATGTCAATAAATTTTTTTTTTACAATATATTAAATGAATCCAATTCACGGTGCCTTCTTTTATTTTTTATTTTTAACAAAATATACAATAAAAACATGACAGCTATATCCTTAAACGGAAAAATAATTAAGCATAAATGTTGAAAAACGTAATTAATCAAACTTATTGCCTAACTTAAATAACTAACTCTAGAAGTCATCAAGCAGTTTAATGTGTGGGAAAAGTTTCAATCTAAAAGAAGTTGTACAAAAATCTCAAACTTTATTTTAATTTTTCAGATTTAAATACCTCATTAGGATGCTACAGTTTCATCTCAATTCTATTAAGAATTTTTTTTAAAAAAGAAGAAGATGAAGAAGACCAAAACAGTATATGTTTTAAAAACAGAAGAAAAAAAAATAACTGTTCACTTAAAATGTCATCATGAAGACTATTTCCAATATTATTATTTAGGAAATCAGAATAAGCTTTTAATATCTTGCATATTGCTTTGTATTCTTTTACATTTTTTTTAACTAGATCAATGTGGAGAAATACAATAATTGTATATAATAATTGGAAAATACAATAAATGAATGTTACAAATTTTAAAAAAGCCACATTAAAAATATGGATGTGTTAACATTAATACAAAATTTAACAAAAATTTATAGCCAGAGGAAAATAATTGCATGCCACAAATTTTAAAAATTAAATCAAAAAATATAGCTGCATCAACACCAAAATAAAATAAAGCAGAAATTTAAAAACAGAAAGAAAAAAAAACTATATGTTACAGATTTTAAAAAGCAAATTGAAAAATATAACTGCATCAACATAAAAGTAAATTAACGAACAAAACAGAAATGCAATTACTCTTTTGTTTCAATATGTTTGCGTTTACAATTTCACGTTTACATTCATTATTATATCCATAACTCATAATTTAAATTAATATATTTTAAGAAATGAAATAGGATGAGAAAAACAAACCAATAGCTCTAATAAGTCCTTAAACATAATTAAAATTATTATATTTTCTAATGAAATAAGATGAGTAAACGAACCGATAGCTTTGATAATTCCTTAAACATAATTTTAAATTATTATACTTTTACAAGCGAAATAAGGTGAGAAAACAAAATGGTAGCTCTGATAAGTCCCTAAACATAATTTAAATTATTATATTTTTAGAAATGAAATAAGATGAGAAAACGAACCTATAGCTCTGATAACTCCCCAAACAGCGAATCGTGCTTCTCCGATTGCTCTTAGCCTTTCCGATTCTATATCAATGTCTGCCATGAGTCCCCATCCGACAGAGAGGAAAGAGTAAAAGCATTCCTTGGGAGATTGCACTCTGACTATGTCCATCGGTACAGTACGTCCTTTCAATAAATTTAGCACAGAGGGAGTGACAATATTGACATCATATGGTTCACTGCATAAAAAAAAATTTAAGTTTAAAGCAAATTACTTCTTCTGAGCATTAATAGAAACATATATACCATATATTCCGGTGTTTAAGTTGACACCCTATTTTTGGTTATGGGATAAAAAATTTCTGGTATGCCGGTTGTGTAAGTTGATCACTCAAAATACCAAATATGAAAATTTCTATTTTATTAAAAAATGTGGAATTTCAAACTCTTTGGAAAGAGGTGAAGAAGTTTTTTTTTTTTTTAAAAGACTAAGCAGTTGAGGATGAAGTGGAATCCATTGCAGAGTGGGATTGCTAACTTTAATGAATTCACTCCAACAAAGGAGATGCTCTGGAACTTTTAAATCTTTAGCTTCATGTTTTAAATTAGGGGTTTTCAACTGGCGGCCACCTGACTTATACACCAAGATAGACAGTAGAAAACAGCACTTTTCGAAAACAATGAAGGTTTAAAAATTTTTTAAGAAATATTATGCACAGCCAATGCAAAATAAGTATAATTTTATGATCTGACTAGAATTGGTTCTAACTATGATAACAAAACATGTTTTACTTAGAGAGCACTGAGAATTGTTTTTAACATTCTTTACCCTTTTATAGAATTGTCTAAAGTTTTCCCTTCATTTTTACTTTTATATCCTGAAATATTTATTATTATTATAATAATTAATGTTGTTGATTTATTACTAAAATAAAAGTAATCTGTTTTAGTACAAATAGCATTTTTTTAACAATTGACCATCTATTCTATTGTGGTTTTGGACATTTTTCATCAGTTATTAACCAGTTACATTATTTACACACTGTTATATTAATAATTGGCAGAATTGTAAAATGCTCAAACAGTTATATCTCAATTTATAAAGACATTTACTGCAATAACATATGCTTACACTAATAAAATAAGTATACTTGAAAATGTAAACACATGTAACAGTCGTTGTCGAATGTAACATTCGTCGAAATGTAACATTCGTTGACATATCAAAGCATTAAAAACAATGTGATAAATATGAATGACGGTGGCTGAATGGTAGCGCTTCGCACTCCTGTGCCATACGTCCTGGGTTCGATCCCCAGGCTGGGCAAGGTTGACTCTCTTTCAGTGGGTTGATAAATGAGTACCAAGCATGCTTGGAAGCTAAACACTGGGGGTTTTGCGTTCGGCTGACCACCTAATCGGAACATCTGCTCCTGCACCCTAGAGCCCAAGATCAAGAAAACTGAGATGGACACAGTAGGCCTTGGCCCTCTATGGGCTGTTGCGCTACTTAGTTTAGTTTTTAAAGCTTTTTTTAAATAAATATGAATAACTTATCTGTATTCAAAAGTAATTAAGAAATAAAAAGAGAAAATTTAATCGATAAAATTTACCCAATGGCATAATTTATAGCTCTTGCAAGACCATTTCCTGATCCACCAGGTACAACTCCAACTGGGATCTTAATTACTTCTTTCCAATCAGACCGTGCCATTAAGCCATTGTACACCTACAATCATTTAAAACAAAAATTAAACAAAATGGTATATAAAAATTTTACTGAGCAACAAAATATAAATAATGACCTTTATGTAATTAAGCATAGTAAGCTTATAAAATAAGCATACTAATATGCTATATAATAAGCATAGTTATATAGTTAAGCATATTTACAAAAAAAAGTAACTAAGTGAAACTACAACACTTTTTAAACAAAAAAAAAAAGATGAATTACATCCGTTTTAAAAAAAATTTAATTTTACTAAAAGAAAAAAAAACTTGATAAGTTAGAAAAAATTTAAGAAAACTATAGACATATAAAAAATTTTTTTTCAAAATTCAATTATAAAATGAGTATCAAGCAATCAAGATATTTCAAGTTAAGGAATCCTTATCTAATAATTATACAACATACACACATTTTGGATACAAATTTATGCAGTCCAATTAATAATCCACTTGTTCAGGAAAAAAGAATTTTATTTTATTTTATAAACGTCGCTGAACAGCCGACCCAATTACGGGTTTGCGACTACTAATCTGCACTTGCGTTACACAGAGTGGAAAAACACGAAAACCTCCCAAGGTTAGCCTGACGACAAGGGACTCTAACCCATGATCCACTAAGGATATTTTTCGTCTGCACTGCGGTTGGTGCGAGCCGGGTG
The DNA here is from genome assembly GCF_043381705.1 of Parasteatoda tepidariorum. Taxonomy (NCBI): domain Eukaryota; kingdom Metazoa; phylum Arthropoda; class Arachnida; order Araneae; family Theridiidae; genus Parasteatoda; species Parasteatoda tepidariorum. The sequence goes on from NC_092213.1 coordinate 39,002,164, forward strand.
TGGAATTCGTATCGATCAGCCATCGCTATGATTCAAACTCGGTTCACCTCATTGGAAGGCAAACATACTATCCCCTTAGCCACCACGGCTCAGGAAAAAAGAATTTTATATTTTATTTTAGATCCGTCGTTGAACAGCCGACCCAATTTTGGATTTACGACTACTAATGTTCAACTCCGTAGCCTTGTAATTTTGAACCCAATCCAGAAGACAAGGAAACTCCTGGATCAGTACCACCAGAGGCATTGATTTGTTATGGGAACATGGAGGACTTTGCGACTCAATAGATTTAACGTGCATCAGTCACCATTTACTACAAGGGGAGTCTTCGGCCGGCGGGGATCGAACCCACGAAGTCTTGGACATGGGCCCAGCGCCCTGCCAACCAGGCTATCCTGGCCTAGCAAAAAAGAATTTAAAAATTTAATCACATATATACTCTTTCAATGTAGAGTTAAAAAATCAGAAAATTCCCCAAGAAGCCTCTACCCTCGCCGTCTTGGATTTTAGGTTAAATTTTTTTTCTCAATATATATATATATATCTTTGTACTAAACAAACTTTTGGTGATATACTATTATTAAACAGCACAATATCTTTCAAAAGAGGTTGAAAATAAAACAATAGCTTAGGAGAAATAGTGCTTGATAATTTTTAGAATGAAATTTTTTTTAAATGAAATTGTATGAAATTTTTCTCATAACTTTAAAACAGTAAAATAATGTGATTCGTGGTTCTGGGTAAGTAATGTAGAGCTGGGTGAGTAATTTAATCAGTTCATAGACGATTTATTTTTTAAATCTAATTTTATTACATTAAATCTAAGTTAATTAAACTGGTGAAAACAGATTTGGATACCTATAAAAAAAAATCTAAGTACAGGCAATTGTATACTATTTAACTACCTATCAAAAACTGCTGATTGTAGAATTGTATTGGTATAATTAATGTCAGAAAAAATTAGTACAGAATCTAAAATACCGCACGTTTTATCTATCAAATTGTGATTAGATGGCGGCCTTGTATTTTTGTGTGTATCGAGAGATACTGCTAAATGGATTAAATATCCATTATCGGCTTAAAAGCATATTTAGAATTTTCCCTCCTGTTTCTACCCCTTTCACAGTTGAGTTCGGTCATAAGCATTTAAAGAGGAATGGCCTCTTAAAAATATTTATACATATTTATAAGTAACATAATAACAAAAAAATCTTATTAAATTTACAACATTACTAAATTTTCTGTTATTTTTTAAATTCTAAAATAAGAAATTACTTTAGTACTTAGTGACATGCGAAACCAAAATAATATGGTATAAAAGCAAAATAACCCTTGTGATGTAGCAAAATTAAAAACTTAAATAATATTACATTTTAACATCACAAATCAGATAATAAAATAAGTGAACCATTTAATATTTAAGTCGTTTTGGTGCTGAAGCACAAAAGACAAGAACAATGGCGAGACTGAAACTTATTGCTCATCATATTTTGAATCACGTGTGAGACTACCTCTTATCCTTTATTTTTAACATGAGTATACGCGCCTTAAAAGAATTATGCTCTCTTTAACACTATTTTACTCAGAAATTGCGACATAGTCTTAAAATTTATATTGTATAAAAATATATTAATATAAGTATACACATCAGTGGCAAGCTTTAATCAATGGATCCAAGGAGCTTTAAAATTTAAAACATTCAAGTTACAATAGTAAAGATTAATTTTCTGCATCATTATTTTTTAAAACTATATATCATTAAAATAATATCTAAACATCTCCTTTAACGAAATATCGCACATACACTACAATACAATCCCAAACAAAACAATATATTCTAATTAGACTTTTTAAATTAGTAGCTTTACAATCATAATATAAATATTTTAAATAAATTATTAAGATTTTCTAAACAGTAACATGTAAAGATATGTCGATGAATGCTTGCAAACGCTACACTGTTATAAATTTCTCGGAAAAAATGAATAAACGATTATTTATTTATTTTACCATAATCAAACAAAACAGTCAAATAACTATAAATAAGATAGTAATCAAACTGTAAAATTGTGAAAAAACCGTTATTTATTTGTTATTTTACCATAATCAAACAAAACAGTCAAATAACTATAAATAAGATAGTAATCAAACTGTAAACTGTGAAAAAACCGTTATTTATTTGTTATTTTACCATAATCAAACAAAACAGTCAAATAACTATAAATAAGATAGTAATCAAACTGTAAACT
>NC_092213.1:39006057-39191696 GCF_043381705.1 Parasteatoda tepidariorum
TTTTTTTTTTTTTTTTTTTTTTTTTTTTTTTTTTTTTTTTTTTTTTTTTTTTTTTTTGTATTTTGTGAATATAATGTAGCATGCGCGTATCAGAAATTTTCTCGAAGAAGTTCTCCGATTTAACTTATTGAAATCACTAATTTTGGATGAAAATATTTACACACACATTTGTAAATTTTAAATTTAAAATGTAAATATCTATTCTCTGGTGGTTGCAGCAGACAAACCTCAATTTTCTCATTGAATATTTCGTGTGCTACTATGTAAGTTTTAATACCATAACAATTAGTTGATATCTGTTGCACATTAATTGTTTAATACATGGGTGCACATAAAACGTATTGCAGCCCGAATTTTTATTATTTATTTAATATTTTTAAAAATATTATTAATAACAATTAAATATTTTTAAAAATCTACATCTTATTTTAATTTGTAATTCAATACTTTTGCTTTGTACAACTTGGTAAAACTCTGACAATAATATTTAATGTTCCTTCAAACATAAAAGAGTCCTACATAAAATTTTGATAAAGTTGCGGCCCGCCATTTGATTTGTGTTTTTAATTGTGGCCCCCGGCCTCATGTAATGTGAAAACCCCTGTTTTAATGTGCTGATATGTTTTTTAAAAGTTTTCATAGAGTTATATTTTTTTCAAAAAAAATTTGAATTAATTAAATCCTCTTAATTTTTTTCTTAACAAAATTTAAAGAATTGTTTTCAAAAAAAATATTTAGATTCAAAGAAAATATGAAAAAAAAAATGCAAAATAAATTGTATATAACATATTAAAAATAGATTTTGAAAGGAGTGAATTGATAGAGAGTTGTTCATGTCTATAGCATTATTTATAATGCATTGATATTTCAGAATCAACAGAATTACATGCGTATAAGTTGACCCCCTGATTTTCTTAAAATTTTTAGGGTTTGAAAAATTGACTTATACACCAAGATAGACAGTAGATAACTGCACTTTTCTAAAACGATGAAGGTTTAAACACTTTTTAAGAAATATTATGCACAGCCAATGCAAAATAAGTATAATTTTATGATCTGGCTAGACTTGGTTCTAACTATGATAACAAAACATGTTTTACTTAGAAAGCACTGAGAACTATTTTTAACATTCTTTATTCTTTTATTGAATTCCTTAAAGTTTTTCCTTAATTTTAATTTTAATACCCTGAAATATTTATTATTATTATAATAACTAATATTGTTGATTTATTACTAAAATAAAAGTAATCTGTTACAGTACAAATAGCATTTTTTGCAAATAGCACAAATAGCATACAAATAGCACATAACAATTGACCATCTAAAGTGCTAGTTATTCACAAACAAATGGTTTTGGACATTTTTCATCAGTTATTAATCAGTTTCATTATTTCCACACTGATATATTAATAATTGGTAGAATTGTAAAATGTTCAAACAGTTATAACTCAATTTATGAAAACATTTATTGCAATAACAAATGCTCACACTAAAAAAAAACAAGTATACTTGAAAATGTAGAAGAAAAAGTTAAAGTGAAGAAGCAGTGAAATAATACTTATTTATCTTCAATAAAACATGTACGTAAAAAAGCAATTTAAATAAACACAATATACTTTTTAATTGTTAATATAATAATGCTCTCAGTCCATACATATGTACAAGTACATATATCCCAATGTATAAGTCGACTTTTTAAAAAACCCCAAAATATTACAAAAATTTGGGGGTCGACTTGTACACCAGTAATAAAGTTGGACATTCATTGACATATCAATGCATTAAAACAATGTGATAAATATGAATAACTAATCTGTATTCAAAAGTGGTTTAAAAAATAAATAAATAAAAAGAGAAAATTAGACGACAAAATTTACCCAATGGCATAATTTATAGCTCTTGCAAGACCATTTCCTGATCCACCGGGTACAACTCCAACTGGGATCTTAATTACTTCTTTCCAATCAGACCGTGCCATTAATCCATTGTACACCTATAATAATTTAAAACAGAAATTAAACAAAATGGTGTATAAAAATTTTACTGAGCAACAAAATATAAATAATGACCTTCATGTAATTAAGTCTAGTAAGCTTATAAAATAAGCATAATATATTATATAATAAGCATAGTTATATAGTTAAGCATATTTACAGAATAAAAAAGTAACTAAGTGAAACTATAATACTTTTTAAACAAAAGAAAGATGAATTACATCCTGTTTAAAAAAAACTGTACTTCTACTAAAAGAAAAAAAAACTTGATAAGTAAAAAAAATTTATAAGAAAAATATAGATATCTAAAAAAAAATGTTTCGAAATTCTATTATTAAATGAGTACCAAGCAATCAAGATATTTCAAGTTAAGGTATCTTTATCTAATAACTATACAATATACTAACATTTTGGATACAAATTTATATAATACTGCAATTAATAATCTACTTGTTCAGGAAAAAAGAATTTTATTTTATTTTATAAACATCGTTGAACCACCGACCCAATTTTGGGTTTGCGACTACTAATGTTCAAGTTCATAGCCTTGTAATTTTGAATCCAATTCAAAAGAAAAGGAAACTCCTGAATCAAGTACTGGGAGAAATTTGCCTTTGTGGAGGACGTTTTGATGGAACTAAACTACATTTGCGTTACATGGAGAGGAAAACCACGAAAACTTTCCAAGGTTAGCCTGACGACAAGAGACTCTAACCCATGATCCGTCTACCACTGAGGACATTTTTCGTCAGCACTGTGGTGCGAGCCGGGTGTGGAATTCGTATCGACCAGCCATCGCCGGGATTCAAACTCGGTTCACCTCATTGGAAAGCAAACATACTATTCCCTTAGTCACCAAGGCTCAAGAAAAAAGAATTTTATATTTTATTTTATAATTCGTTAAAATCCGCATTTGCGTTGCATGGAGAGGAAAACCACGAGAACCTCCACACGGTTAGCCTGACGGCAAGGGGACTAGGAAAAAAGAATTTCCTAGAATCCCTCGCCGTCTTGAAATTTAAGTGAATTTTTTCCTTTGTGTTTTCTCAATATTTTCTTCTTCTCTCTTTTTTTTTTTTTTTTTTTTTTTTTTTTTTTTTTTTTTTTTTTTTTTGCACTAAACAAACTTTTGCCGATATACTATGATTAAACAGCACAATATCTTTCAAAAGAGGTTGAAAATAAAGGAGTAACTTAAATAGATTAGGAGAAATAGCGCTTGATAATTTTCAGAAATTGTATGAAATTTTTCTCAAAACTTTAAAACAATAATATAATGCGATTCGCGGTTCTGGGTAAGTAATTTAGAGAGCCGCGTTTCTCAGTTCAGAGACGTTTTTTTTTTTTTTTAATCTAATTTTATTACATTAAATCTAATTTAATTAAACTGATGAAAACAGTTTTAGATACCTATAAAAAATCTAAATACAGGCAATTTTATACTATTTAACTACCTATTAAAAACTGTTAATTGCAGAATTGTATTGGTATAATTATGTCAGAAAAAATTATTAAAGAATCTAAAATACCGCACGTTTTATCGATCAAATTGTGATTAGATGGCGGCCTTGTAGTTTTACACGTATCGAGAGATACTGCTAAATGGATTAAATATCCATTATCGGTTTACTTGTGCATATTAAATAATGAGGATTAAAAGCATATTTAGAATTTTCCCTCTTGTCTCTACCTCTTCCACAGGTGAGTTCGGTCTTTCTCTATCTTTTTAAGAGGAATGGCCTCTTAAAAAGATTTATACGTATTTATAAGATATATACATATTATTTTTGGTGCTGAAGCACAAAAGACAAGAACAATGGCGAGACTGAAACTTATTGCTCATCATATTTTGAATCACGTGTGAGACTACCTCTTATCCTTGATTTTTAACATGAGTATACGCGTCTTAAAAGAACTATACTCACTTTAACACTGTATTTACTCAGAAATTGCGACACAGTCTTAAAAGTATACTGTTTAAAAACATATTAATACAAGTATATACATCAGTGGCAAGCTTTCATAAAAGGACCCGCGGAGTCTTGTAACTTTTACCAAGCACCAAAATATAATTTTTTTTAAATACATCGATGTCTGTAGAACATGTGCTTTAAAACACTCACGTTACAATAGTAAGAATTAATTTTCTGTATCATTATTTTTTAAAACTATATATCATTAAAATAATACCTAAACATCTCCTTTAACAAAATATCGCACATACACTACAATACAATCCCAAACAAAGCAATATATTCTAATTAGACTTTTTTAAATTAGTAGCTTTACAATCAAAATATAAATATTTTAAATAAATTATTAAGATTTTCTAAACAGTAACATGTAAAGATATGTCGATAAATGCTTGCAAACGCTACACTGTTATAAATTTCTCGGAAAAAATTAACATTTATTTATTTTACCATAATTAAACAAAACAGTCAAATAACTATAAATAAGATAGTAATCAAACTGTAAACGGTGAAAAAACCGTTATTTATTTGTTATTTTACCATAATCAAACAAAACAGTCAAATAACTATAAATAAGATAGCAATCAAACTGTAAAACTGTGAAAAAAACCGTTATTTATTTGTTATTTTACCATAATCAAACAAAATAGTCAAATAACTATAAATAAGATAGTAATCAAACTGTAAACTGCAAAAAACCGTTATTTATTTGTTATTTTACCATAATCAAACAAAACAGTCAAATAACTATAAATAAGATAGTAATCAAACTGTAAACTGTGAAAAAAACCGTTATTTATTTGTTATTTTATCATAATCAAACAAAACAGTCAAATAACTATAAATAAGATACTAATCAAACTGTAAACTGTGAGAGAAAACCGTTTACCAACTGCTTTCACTTAATACGGTTAAACAACCAGAATTTTATCACTTAGTTCCTAACAACTGCGTAGATAATATAGCCGAGAGGACTAATCAGTCGGTCTCATGACCGACAGTAATGGGTTCGAGTCCAAGCGAAGACACTACAATATTTTCTTCTTCTCTTCAACACATGAAGAGTTTCCAGTGTCCAAATTTCTCCACTGCCCACTACCTGACGAAAAGCCTAGCTCTTATACCCAGTTAAATTTCTTTTCCACGGTTATGAAACCATGCTAGTTGTAAAAGGTTAGTAAACCCTTTTAGATTTGTATTCATTGTTTTATAATTATATTAGTTGCAAACGGTTTCAAAACAGTAAAGTTAAAAATCTTTACCTTAAAATTTACGGTTAACCGGATGAACAGACTGTTGCCGGTTATGCTGTTTATTTAAAACATAGCTGCCGTATGGGTCAATGGCCGATCCGTTTGTCCATGGCCGATGATATGATATTCGATATTTTTTTAATAATTATAAAAACTTAAGTTTTTTAAACTCCATTTTTATATTGAAAATTCGAAAACCGTGTTTTCTAATATTAAGAGAGAGAAACGGTGACAGTATACACACATAAAAAAATCACTCGAAATATTTTTATATAGTACTTCCAAAATTATCGAATTAGAAAATAAGATTTGTCTAATTATTTTTAGATATTTTTTGAAGCGGGCCCTTCAACGCAAAATTCTTAGGCCACTACTGTTGTGTATTTTAAAATAGCACTGCAAAATCTAGCAACGGTGCTGAGATAATACGATGCAAAATGTATTCTTTTGAATAAAATAATAATAATAAAAGGGTTTAATATTTTTTTCCACTTAAAATATGCTTAAATAAAAAAATTTCACTTTTGATAAATTATTACCGTTAAGAAGAAGAGTGTTGATTAAACAATCACATAAGATGTTCTCAAGATAAATTACCAATTTAATTCACAAGCAAAATGAGCCTAACATTTTTATTTATTTATTTGAATAAAATGTGGCGGAGCTCAAAACTGTTACTCAGAATTTCAACTACAATAATACTGAACTGTAAAATAGCACCATTAAAATAAAAAATNTGGGGGGGGTATGTGATTTACTTATTTTTTGCTGACCAGGGGTGAAATCCAAAAATGAATCCAAATCGAAAATCCACCGAAATCCAAAATTGTCAAAATCGCAATATTTGATCACAATATTTGAACAACTCTAGAGAATGAGATAAACGGAACGAAAATATTAGTAGTGAAACTATATTGGGTTTCTACTTATTATGTTCCGCTATATGCGTATGCTCAGCAGCTTTAAATAAATAAAATTTATTTCATAACGACAAAACATACCAGGAAAACAGAACAGAAATATCGTTAGATTAGATAAAGCCCCGAAGAGGAGGAAAAGAAAAGGTCTTAAAATAAAACGTAAATTTGACTTCAAGATGCAAAACGAATTCGTGAGCTTATTATAAGAGCTTCACGACCTTGAAAATCAACCTCGTGTAGAAAATGGAACACTCATAAATATCGAAGACGCACGAATTATCAATAAAGCAAGCGTCACATCCAGAAATCGTAATTCATGATGTAATATGACACCATCAACAAAGGCTGGACTAAAATGTCAACATAGTCTTTTCGCATTTTGTATGATTTAGAATAGAAAAAAAAAAATATATAAATATACGACTATGTTCAAGATACCTGGAAAAAAGAACAATGTGAGGATATTATTTATGTGTTGTGCACTTACTTCAAACAATAAACCATCACCTGAGACGACAACAATGCCATCCCATTGAGACAAGTCTGCTTTTTTCACGAAATCTCTGGCACAATTAGCTCGATCTAAAAGAATTAACCAAAGAATAAAATCAATAATAAAATCATCTGTACGCTAAATCTTTAATTTCATTAAATATTTAAAAAAATAATAATTTTAAATTAATAAACACTATCAATCATTTTTAACTACATGTTCATCATAAATTTTTCAGAATATTTGTAAATGAGGTTACTATGAAACATGCTTAATGTACTTAACCATACTCAGTCATAGTAAACAATTTTTTGACATACTTTCAAATCAATTTCCTTTTTTTAGTTAATCTGCAAAATAGCTAAGCAATGTGAACATTAACGGCCTTCGAGCCTTAGCTATAACATATACAGTAGCGTAGATAACAACCCCGTAACTCCAGCAGTGCAGAAGGGCGCACTCGCCAGAAAATATAACACTGTAAGTTAAAATCAAATTTTTTTTTTTTTTTAATTTTTAAAACTTTCTTAGTTCACTTTATCAATAATAATAATCCTAAACTAAACTTTGAAAATAAGTACTGTAAGATAGTGATTTATTTTCAACTATAATTTTAAAAAATTCATTTCTATATGGTACGTGTATACAGTGTTTCTATTTAGTACTCCAATTCTATCTTTATACGTCAATTTAATATTTTCTCTTTCTTAAATTAAAATTAAATTAATTTTATTTTAAATATCCGAATATCTCATCACCACAATGTTTTAGTCTCATATTAAAATTTTAAATTTTTCATTGCAAGTCAGTGTAAGATAGGGCGCACTTATAAATCTTGCAGGAGGGCACATCTAAGTCTACATACGCTACTAAACATAAACATTAAACGATTATTTTTAACTATTGCTTAAGAGCTGAGATGGCTCAGGGTATAGAGAGTTCGCCTTCCAATGAGGTGAACCGGGTTCGAATCCCAGCAATGGCAGGTCGATACGAATTCGTATCCGGTTTTCACCGACCACAGTGCTGATGTAAAATATCATCAGTGGTAGACGGATCATGGGTTACGGTCCCCTTGCCATCAGGCTAACCGTGGGAGGTGTTCGAGGTTTCACTTGCCATGTAACACAAATGCGGGTTAGTTCCATCAAAAAGTCCTCCATGAATACAAAATTCTCCAAATACTCGATCCAAGAGTTTCCTTGTCTTCGGGATTGGATCAAAATTCGGTCCACGGAGTTGAACATTAGAAGTCGTAAGCCCAAAAAATTTGATTGGCGACAGTTATAAAATATTGTTTAAATAAAAATTCAAATGCCGGTATTTAAACAGACACAATAGACAAAATTATTATTTCATAACTATTTTAAAACATGGGAAATGAAATTATGTGATTCATAAATTTAATGGAATGTGACAGAACTAGAATGTTTGTTCTAGAATTTTGAAACAGTGTTCGTACAACAAAAAATCCAGATAAAATTTTCTGTTGCGTCGGAAAATTAAACTAAATCGAATTAACCTCTTAATCCAATCAAAAGAGAGTTCTATTAAATACTTAAGAGTCATATACTGCAGAGAAATTTCAGAAAAGACATTTAATATTGAAAAAATCAAATTGCGATAGTTTGTACAAATAATAACAAATAATAAAAAATAAATTAATTAAATTATCTACACCTTTTTTTTTTATTTGCATGTTTTTTCTGACTGGGTAGCAAGGAGTCTTAAATTAACAAAAATACGCTTACATAATATTAAAAAGATATTCATGTTTATACAAAATTAATATTCCTAAATATTCATGTTTATACAAAATTGAATACGAAAATTTATTTACTCAGACACGCCCCTTCCTATTTATTATCAAGTTTGATTGACTTAACTAGGCTCTCATGCGAGCAATAAATACAAAATGTTACGATAAAACTAAATTAAACACTCGTAAATATTTTCAAACAGGAAGAGCATCTACTAGCAGCTAAACATAGAACAAATTCACCTGAAATCATAATCGATTGAAAAAGATCCAGTTAGAGCAATGCCGGTATTTTAACAGACACAATAGACAAAGTTATTATTTCATAACTATTTTAAAACATGGGAAATGAAATTATGTGATTCATAAATTTAATGGAATGTGACAGAACTAGAATGTTTGTTCTAGAATTTTGAAACAGTGTTCGTACAATGTAAGATCTAGATAAAATTTTCAGTTGTGTCGGCACATTAAACTAAATCGAATTAACCTCTTAATCCAATCAAAAGAAAGTTCATATACTGCAGAGAAATATACAGAGTCATATACTGCAGAGAAATATACAGAGTCATATACTGCAGAGAAATTTCAGAAAAGATATTTAATATTGAAAAAAATCAAATTGTGATAGTTTGTACAAATATTAAAAAATAAATTAATTAATAAATTCAATTGACTAAATTTTTTTTTTCGATTTGCATGTTTTTTCTACATTTTTTTACGATTTGCATGTTTTTTTCTGACTGGGTGGCAAGGAGTCTGAAATTGACAGAAATAAGTTTTCGTAATATTAAAAAGTCCCTAAATATTTATGTTTATTCAAAATTGAATACGAAAATTTATTTACTCAGACATGTCCCTTAATATTGATTATCAATTTCAATTGACTTAACTTGAAGCTCATGCGAGCAATAAATGCAAAATGTTACGATAAAACTAAATTAAACACTCGTAAATATTTTCAAACAGGAAGAGCATCTACTAGCAGCTGAACATAGAACAAATTCACCTGAAATCATAATCGATTGAAAAAGATCCAGTTACAGCAAATTATATTTATAACAGTCATAAATATTTCATGGTGTCTCTGAAGACAATTCGAATATTGTGTCAAGGTTAGGATTCGCATTTCACAGCCACTAACCTTATTTTCAATGATGCAGCTCTCTCTCAGTTTAAAGTTTCACACAAAATGCCGTTCGCAAATCATTAACTATACAATGAACTCATCAGTAGAAAATCATTAACCTTTTAAATAGGTTTAAATCTACAATGAGGAAGAGGATGATCCATTCTGGCTGGATCTAGCTTGTTGATTAATAAGACAGACATAATCGCAGTGACTACATTCCAAATTAGATTAAATAATTTTAAATATAATTAAAATTTCTGTGACAAGAATGTGGTTTTAAATATGAGGGTCGTTTGATCCGAATAATTTTTGATACAATTATTAAATTTTTAATTTCTTAAATTCTTGTAATTAAAATGTTCATTTCAAAGTTAGATTTTCCACCTTTGTTGCCTTGGTAACGATGTGACAAGCAGTATCTTTTTATTCACAAGGCAGTTAAGGAGTATCTATATTAATTACAATATCAACTGTATATCTAATATGTATAATTCTCTTACGTGGCTTCCAAATGTTGGCTGTATTTCTTTTCCGCCGGTGGCAATGCTTGCTTTGTTTTGTTTACGTTACTATTTCTCTTACACGGCGAATCGACCAATGATTGCCGCTAAAAATGTCACATGCCAAATCTAGATGAGGTGGCTCAACATATAGCGCTTTTAAAAACGGAAACTGAAATAACCAGAGAGCATCAGCTGCGGCAATCTCATACTATTAAGCTAGGCAGAAGTGAGTAGTCTTTGTCGATAGATCTCTATTTTAGTATTTTGTCGAAAGCGCTTTTTCACGAATTTATATATTACGAATTTATTTGACGATTTTTGATTTATATCACGAATTATACTATAGCACATTTCTAATAGGTTTAACGAATTACATGTCATTTATTTGAATTCAAATTTATTTTAATGACTTAGTATTTACTAAAAAGATGTAATTTTTTTTAAAAAAAAGTTTTCATATGGATTTGAATAATTGTTTTGAATTTTTAGAATTTTGTGCATTTGCAATGTACCTAAGTTAGTAGAGCGAAGCGAGCTTGGTTAGCGAAGCAAACCATATAAGATTGAGTAGCAATTTTCGGTGATTGGCGAGAGGTAGCGGGCAGGGGGCGCAACCCACTAGTTATTATATATTATCATTATATTATTACAATAAGTATTATAATAGTAACGTACTGGCGTGGGGAAAAGCGAGACTTGTGGTTGCCATGGTAATGGAGAGGGGAAAGTGGGAAAACTGAATAACCTTGAAACGCTTATTCCATTAAAACTAATTCCATTAAAACTAATTCCATTAAGTAATTACACAGAGCTCAAAAAAAAAAGAACACTCTATGTCAGTGATTTCCAAATGGTGTTCGGTAGAACCTTAGGGTTCCGTGAGAGAGTTAAAGGAGTTCCGAGAGTTTTAACTAGTAACCTTTGAAACCTTTAATTATAGTTAGATCTAATCAATAATCCATTATTTTTTTCATATTTCAGTTTCCCTCATGAAATTATTTAAAGTAAAATGCCATTGAAAAAGAAATGGATGATTAATAATTTTTCTAATAGCAATATATTGCATAAATTATGAAAAGATCACGCATTTATAGATTTTTCACAATTTCCCATCGCACGTTTCAAAAAAATAAAGTTTTCAAAATTGTAAATAAAGAAATGTTTCCCTAATAACCATTTTCAACATTTTCGGCAGTTCCTTACATTTCTTTTTCTTCAAAAATAAGCATATTTCTGTCTATTTTATTCATTTTCAGATATAGGCAGACCTTACACCAAAAACAAGTATATAACTAAACTTGATAGCTCCGTTACTTTGAGTTTAATTGTCGGTCATAAAAACGAACTAATGATTAGTAATGATAAATGAATGAAAAAATTCCATTCCTTTTGTTATAGTTTGTCTACGGTAAGAACTCCCCCCGACACAAAGTCTGAAACCATCTGCTGCTATGGAAACAAAAATAGCGCGTTTCAGAGAGGGTAGGGCTTCTCTTCACTCTAGGGCTAACACAATAGACCAAAGATAACATTCCCTTTCTCTAGCCGACTTAAGCCAAAACTTGTCCTAAACATAAATTCGAGATTGATTGTTTCATTTGACTTGAAACGAAATTTAATATGAAAATAGATGTTAACCTGTTATTGTGCAGATCGAAATCTAATTTAAAAATTGATTAGAATTATTTTTAATATGGAATTGTTAAAATTTTCCCCTCAGATTAACAATACAACAATTATTTTTTTTAAAATTTGGAAGTTTTTAGGCGACGTTGCCCAAGCTCCAAATGTCGTAAGATGACCAAGCTCCAAATGTATGACCAGTTCCAAATGTCGATTGAAGCGTTATAAGTTCCACTAATTGAGTAAAGATAATTAATTTCCATGTCTGTTGCATACCATATGCCTAAGCATTCTTGGTCTTTTAATACGTGGGATCGCTTAAAACTTTTCTGCATAAAAATGAGTCCCTTGTAGAAAAGTATAAATAATATTTTAATTTAGTCTATTTTAATACACCCGGTTTATAGAGAAATATATTGCTAATAATTCTACCCATGATTCGATTAGCATATACCTATTATTTAAACAGAATTTTTTTTTGTTGATGAAATCACCTATTTCTCTCTAAGTTTTAATCACTTTTTCATGAAATGAAAATTTGAAATGAACTTTTTCATGAAATGATTGTTCCAACAGAAGTTGCATGAACATTCTTGGCATAAGTTATAAGTAAGTTAATGCGATGTTAATCCAGAGGATCTATGCAAATATCAACCCTAATTGCAGATCCAATACCAGAATGAATTATAAGCAGTGTGGCTCATTAGATAAGAAGGATGCGCAGGAAATCTATGAAACGGTTATTCAGACCGGTTATAAATTTTTCATAATTTTTGTTTTCGTTGGTAAAGGATTTCGCGCTTCACTGCGTGCAGATGGGCAACGGGAACACACAACAATCATCCATTTTTATTTGCATTTTGCTTATCTTAAAATTATTACTATTATTATTTCCTTTATTTTTGTGGCTCTTATCTGAATCTTTTGATTGCCATATGGTGTGTGTTTTAAATCTCTCTCATGCAACCATATGCAGTTAATATCTGTTTACTGGTGTTGCAAAATCAAGAGGTATAGCAGTACTAGTAGTTCTTTATTTGGACTAGAGCTGGGATATATTCGATGAGATGATTCGAAGACTTGCCATCACAATTTTGATCCTCTGCTGGCTGAAGGAATGGCTCCCCAGCTTTGGGAGCCCGATGATCTGCTCGCGATGCTTAGCACATTCTGGTAAAACAGTTTACCGCACACTCTCGATCCCTTCACAGGGTGGTTAAATTTCTTCTACACTCGCTTATTATCTCTTGCCAGTTATACTTGACTTCGGTCTACCAGGAAGTCTTTCAGCGGTCCATTGGATCACCCACTGGGTCATTCCATCGGTCCATCCGCCAAAATTAAAAGGATCTTGGTTATCTGGTTGATTATCTCCTGTTCTAATTATCAGATTTTAAGAAAATTTGGTATGGATCTAAGTTGATATAATCCTCAATAAAATAATGATAATTCAATAGTTATAATGCTCATACATGATCATCGGAGTTAAGTAATGGAACAGTGGTTCTCAATCGAATAAAAAACACTAGTGCCCCTTTACAGTATATGCAGGTTTTACATTGTTGTTGTTGTCGTAGATCATTAGGGTAAAGGATGCGATTGTTCTTGTTTTCCAGTGGAGCCATCTATCAGTGGCACCATCTATATTCGACTTCTGCCACACCCGTTTATAGGGTGAACCAATTTATACATGCATTCATTCATTAATCCACAGATCGTAATTTTGACCTGAACCAGAGAACGATCAATCTCCAATTAAGTACTCCCCAGAGGTATAATTTGTTATGGAAACATAGAGGACTTTGTGACACGACAGATTTAACGTGTATCAGTTACCATTTACTACGCGGGGAGTCTTCGCTGGATTCGAACTCCCGTTCTCACGAACATGAGTCCAGCGCCCTGCTAACCAGGCTATCCTAACCCGTGTTTCACATCGAGAGAAGGCGGGTTTAGGGCCGTTGTGGCAATCGGTCCCACTTATTTAGCAAAGCTGTTTGCGTGGTATATTGTTGTCGGAGGAGAATTAAGAAATGTAATTAGCTACCTTAGAGTGTATGAAGCTTGTTCTTTAAATCAGATATGACTGGTCTATCCGGCGAATATCGTTATAGATTTAAAATCGTCGATCATATGCAAGTATTCATATGCGTATTTCCGAAGCCGTTGACGTGTTAGTGAATTTATTTATTTATTTTTGAAACACAGCAAAGTATTTTCTTTAATACCAGTCATCATTTTTTAATTTTAAATTATTAAACTTTTGAAAATTCAGAATGATAATCAAAGTATGTAAATTAAGTAGCTAATGTTTGTTGTTTTAAAAATGCTCTAAATTTAGAGCAATCACAAGGATTTTTTTTATTTTTTATAATTCTACTATTCCTAATTTATTTAACAAAAAATTTGTCACTTTTGAATATGAGATGCTTAAGTAATTTTAAAGAATCGAACTCATCGTATCGTTTGTGTAAAAAAATAAAAAATTATAAATTTAAATAATTAAAATTATTTGCTTGTCACGCTCTGAAAATATTTATTTTCTATTTTAACTAGATGTCCTTCTTTTCGATTTATATTCCATCGAAGAAAAACTCATTAAATGCTAAATTCTCACACGGTTCAGTGAATCTTAACCAGGACAAACCATCTTTTAAATGCAGAAAAAGAAGCAAAAGACCTTTAAAACCTTACGCCTGTTAAAATGATTTTAATTATTTTTATTTACCTATTTTAAACCGTTTAAACAGGATAAAAATAATACGCCTTGAAGTATTTTTTTTTTAATATTTACTTTTTTTGTTATTGTCGTCAAGAATAAAAAGTAGGTTTAATGCCTGTCAGATTTTATTAATGATCGTTGAATATAAGTTTATCGAAAACTATGGCTTTAATTTCGTGTTTAAATCACAATTTATTTTATGTATTATTTTCTATACAAAATAAACTCTTTAAGATAGTTTCAATTGATAAATAAGAATATGCTTTATCAGCGTCTGTGGATTTAAATTGAGGTGAAAAACCGTACAAAAAATATTATAGATCATATTTCACGCATAATTGGTACCAGGGACTTCTTATTTTATTTTATTTATATTATTTTATCTTTTTTCAGATTTTGGCGAATATTTATTTTAAAGGTCATAATAACATATTCTTCGAAAAGAGTATAATTTAAATATGATATCGTAACCTAATATATTGTTTGTACTAACTAATTAGGATATTTAAGGTTAGGCCGTCAAGTCATTAAGAATGAATTCTAGTATTCGATGAGTTCTAGTAATCCGATCTATATCTTTGAATATAGGTTTATCATTTTTTTTCTTTGAATCATAATTTATTTTACGTATAACTTTCTATAAAAAATAAACTCTTTAAAATAGTTTAAATTGATAAGTTTAATTTGATTAATCAAAATATGCTTTATCAGCATCTGCAGAAATTTTCCAGATCATATTTCACGTATAATCTGTACCAGGGATTTTTGTTATTTATTTATTTATATTTCAAATTTTGTCGATTCCTCCTATATTTCAAAGCTTATAAATACAAATTCGTCGAAAGGAGAATAAATTAAACTCGATTTCTTAGTTTAGAATATTGTTTGTACTAATTAATTAGCACATTTAAAATTAGGCCGTCCAATCATTAAGAATGAGTCATGTGTGACAAAATTAGAAAATGCTATGCAATAGCACAAATTAAAGTTTAGTTTAGAACTACAAGAACAAGCATAAATAGATAAAATATATATATATATACCGAAACTCACATCATTCTTTTCCCTCGTTTAAATAATAAAAAAAAATTAGATATCGATTAGAAAGGATGGGTGTAAACAAAATCATTCTCTATGCATAGAAAATAAGATGTGAAGACGTGCTACTCATAAATCTTTAGTTTGATGCTTTCAAAAGTATGCTAAGCTTTTTTTTATTTCCACCCCATAATTGCAATATTTATTAACCTGAAACACGTGATCGTATGAAAAGTAGAAAGTAAAAACGAATTAAAGAACAGATTATTATGTAATTTCTGCAAATAATAGCAATCTGAAGATTACATTGAATTATCAGTATAAATTTAGTTTAGTTCCCTATCTAATTACATGGCGTGAATTGTTTTTGCAAGTGCAAGCCAACGTGTGAGAACATGATTTTTTTATGTACTTGATCATCAAAGTGTTACATTTTGCATCGCATCAATGTCGGAAGAATTGAAAATAAGTACTGCCCTTCATGCTATTATGTTCATTATTTTGATGTATTATCAGTATTTTGGTTTCTATTTATTAGATTTAATATCAGCATAAGTTACAAGATAATTAGTCAATTTCAACCAATAAATTAATGATAAACGCACTGATTGGCTTTTCTCAAGTCCCTTTGTAAATTACAATCGTTGGCAGTCTATAACTTAGAATTTTTTAAAGACAACATTTAGTAGATTAAAAATTAATAAATCGGCTGAGAAGCATTTAAACAAATATTTAATTAAATATTTGTCATTTCAAAAAAAAAAATAATAATTCAAATAAATAGAAAATTAGCAAGCAACAAAAAAAAAATAGAACTCATTCTTAATGAGCAAATTTTCAAGTGGCACACTTTCTAATTACTAAGTCTCACCTAGCCTGTTATTTTTTTCTCTTCTCAGTTGTATTTGTTTCTTATAGATTAAAATCTCGCTCAATTTGTCCTTGAAATATAATCGACGAATACTTATGTAATATCTAACACATTGATCTTTCAGCTTTAACACTTAAATATCAGGCTTGCACGTGCATTGTTTGTGGCTGTATTACGAGGAAGTTTAGATGCTTTTCAAGTGTGTGTATATAGCAATTTCATGTGACACAATCATTCAAATGTTACGCTCAGTAAAGATAAACATATATGGAATTTATGAGACTTTTCGAGCTCAGATTTTGGGATATTTCCTAGTGTATTAGTTGGAAAATAATGGCGGGAAAAGATTAATATAATAATATATAAAATCAGAATTTTAAAAATTAAGTTTTTCCAAATTGAATAAAAAAGAAAAAGAAACCTAAAGAAACAATATGTTGTGTGCCTTAAATTTGAGAAACGTGAGAAGAGAAACGTTTCTTCTTCCCATCGAGCTAACCATGAAAAGTTTTCGCGGTTTTCTTCTTGATGTAAAATAAATAAGGGGTTAGTTCCATCATAAAGACCTCCACGAAAGCTAGTTTGTTTCAATGCTTGATCCAAAAGTATCTTTGTCTTCTGGGTAGTTCGAAATAACAAGGTACGGAGAAGAACATTGATAGCCAGGAGACCAGAAATGGGTCTTTTTCAACACTGGTTATAGAATAAAATAGCCTATGACAATTATAATATCTAGCAAAGAAAAAGTTTATCAAGGCGTGACGAAAACTTTTCAATCAACCTACGTATCTTCTAAAGGTACTTTTCCGTCAAATATACAGCAGTTGTTACCATGGATCACCGTTTTATTATAGACTCTTCTAAAGTATAAATAATAATTTCTTACACTATCAAAATAATTCAAATATTTTAGAGACAATTGATATTTTTGAAAGAAAACCCTTTTTTGTAACAAGCTAATATTACTTCAAGTAATTGAGTTTCAACTTAATGATTCGAAAATTTGATTTCCATAATTAGATTTGATTAGAATAAAAGATAATCGCGTGAGAAATATTTTTTCGTGAATTTTTCGTAACAGAAAAAAGCCTATTTTACTTTAAAATTATTTTATTCGGAATTGACGCTGCAGGCATAGATTAAAATTGTTTACTACAACTCATACCATTCAGAGGAGAAGGGGTATCAATAAGTTTAGGAAAAATATTCGCTAGGCTGTTCAAGGTAATAGAGTAATTTTCAAGAATATTGGCCTAGAAAACTATCCATTAGGAGCAGATGCGTTTGTAAAACTTTTTTTTAAATCCGAAAGTAAACAACAACGCTAGTGAAATCGATAAAAAAAATTTTTTTTCTTAATTATAGTTCAGCACGTATGGTCCATATTTGGCACGTGTAGATAAAAACCAATAATGTTGATAAATAAGAAAACACTGAAATCGAATTTATTAGCTTACTATAAACGAAGGATTTGGGTGAATATAGCGACAAGCCATGATTTTTCTAAATGTAAACCTAACTCATGCGTAGTATTGTTTCCAGATAAGTAAAAAATTTTTAAGAATTTTTACTTGATACTAGCACAATACACAGACGTCTCAAATTATGTGCATATAAATCGTGTAGACAAAACGCTCATGAAACAAAAACGCTCTAAACGAATTACACAAAAACAATTTGAAAAAGTAGCTTACTACAGGAACATATTTTTGTTGCGTTTATACAATTATCTGATCTTGCCTAATTCAGGTACTATTGGGATTTCAAATCTAAAATTAGTTTTCCTCCTAAAGCTACAGAATTTTCAAACGACATTTTTAGTCTGCATTTTTTAACAAAATGTACAAGCTTAAAAACGTTATATACAACAGGAGCTCGCATAAATGTTGTGATAAACTTTTAGGAGAGTTAAGGCACATCACCAGGAATAAAAAAACTGCATAGGAGCCCATTCACGGAAATGTCGTCGTACGCGGCTTTCCTAATATGACCTGTTCAGAACCACACAACGAAACAGTTCATAATAGGAGAGGCACCCCTAGCTGCGTATGGTGACAATTCCAGTCTGGGTTTCCATGAAATTTTAATCCTAGTGATGTGCACTAACTCCCTGAGAAGTCTGTCCCAAGATTTATGCGACCCCGTGTTGTATGCAATGTCATTTCGACAAAAAAATGAACTAAAAATATCATTAAAAAAACTGTAGCTTGGAATCCGAATGCAGATTTGAAAAATATCTAAGTTCCGTTAAAAAATCTCATGCTACAGAAAAAAAAATTAGTTTCCCAGTATCTTTAAATTGTGCAAAAACCTTCGACTTTAGAACAACTCAACAAAATATCAGTAATTTTAATTCCTTTTCTATTTTGAAAATATAATTTGTATTCAAAAACAAAACGATTGTTGTCGGTTTGTTAACCGTGGTGTATGCACACACTAGTTCAAAGATGAAACACAAACGTTCAAATCATTTTAATAGATGGCCGAAAATGTATTACAAATTAAAGGAAATAAAATATGAAAGATTGGCAATATTACATTCTTAGGTGCAGTACGCAAACAGAAAAGAAAAAAAAAAGAAAAAAAACGAACACTTGGATAATTTTTGAACTAAAGATCAGATTTTGACGTACTTAAAGGTTCGAGGATCCAACCTTAAATATGGTCGTTAATTAATACAGACGATATTTTTTTAAGTTGTGAAATCAGACACAAAAGCGTATTCTCTCTAAATATCGTCTGCACTAGTTAAATAGCATATTTTAGGAGGTTATGCCCTCGAACTATAATGCAGGGATGAGATTAGCCAAAAGGCAAAAAAGCTGAATTTCCACGATAATAAATTTTACGCAAGCGCAACTCTTTAATAATAAATTCCAGACAGTTTAAGGTAATAAATAATGTGTTGACATACAATTGTGTACTAATCTATTATTATATAAATGATTACATTGATACTTAACATTTAGTGAAAATAAAAATTACCAATTGAAAAAATAAAGCTGGAAATTATATTTTTCCTCAGTTCACATAAGAGACAATTATTACTTGAAAAACTACCTGGTTTAGCAAATTAAAACTACTGAGAATATACATTAATATTTCATTTCTTTTAATAAATACTGTTATGTGATTTATAGCAAATATATCAGTAATATTACTTTTTAAATTATATTGGAAAAAAAAAAACTTTAACAATGGACCGAATCATTATGTTCATATTATAGTCTAATATAACTAGAGCCCTCTGAAACATATCAATAACAGTGAAGTAGAAATATATAGTAACTCCTTAACATACAAAAATTGCTATTTTAGTTTGAAAAATTACATGACAATCAGCAACTGTTTAGATAATTGTTTTTTATTTGATAAGAATTTTGCATTTTATAGCATAAATAACAGCAATTATAAATAAAATTTTGATGATGAGTTAATTAACTCTTTTTCCCCAAAAATTTTTTTTTATTAAATCCCTTTTTAAGTGATTGCTTTTGTTTGCTATATCTTTTATGTTTGCTATATTTAGTCGTTAGTCCATCTTCAAACATCTTGTGACAAATCCTATTTTTTCTTCTTTGCAAGCACAGAATGTAAGTTTTGAATATATTCCCTTCCAGTTTCTCTGATGTTGTAACACTTACATATACTAATAATCGTCGTTAGAAAAACAGTCACCTTTATAGTAACTAATTTAAAAAAAATTTACTTCTTACAAGAATCGCGATAGTTGATCTTAAAATTGCGTGAATATGAATAACAATTATGGATTTTGAAATCACATGAATATGAAACTAGATATACGATTTTGAAAATGAGAAAATACAAACTGGGATATAGAATTTTTAAAACGCGTAAATACAAATCACGATTCATAATTTTTAGATTGCGTAAATACGAATCATGATGCGTAATTTTTAGATTGCATAAATAAGAATTATGATGCATAATTTTTAGAATGCGTGAATGCGAATCCCAATGCCTTATTTTAAAATCACGTATAAATACGAAAATCAATGTTTGATATTATAAACCGCATGAGCAAATCAAGACATTGAATTTTAAACTTGCGTGAATACGAATCGCTACATAGGTTTTTAAAAAGGCGTAAATACGAATCACAATATCGGATTTTTAAATCTCGTAAATAAGAATCGCAACGTACAATATTCAAATCGCGTGAATAAGAATCGCAACACGCAAATATGAAAAGCTATGTTTGATATTAAAATCGTGTGAATAAGAATCGAGATATTAGCAGATTCCAGGCTTGGGACCTCTAAAAGGCTTGTCAGAAGCAGCGTCGTTTGAACTACGAAAATCGGATCTATCTGGAGGGCGGGTAAAAAATTCGGAAAATCTTATCTGCTGCGTGTAAAAGGGGAGAAAATAGCTAAAATAAGTAAAAATGTAGTTTGAATTTTCTGTTTCTCTTTGAAAATCGGTGAATCAGAAAAAGCGGAATACTTATAGAAAAAAGTGAAATTTTTAAAAAATCTGAATTTTTGATTTTAAAAAAAAAAGCTGAAATTCAAGATATAAAAGTGAAAAAAGCGGAAATCCGCTAAAAAGCGGAAAAATCTCATCCCTGAATGATTGAGTTCTAGTACATGATAAGAAATTTTACATTCTAGTTTTACGACATTTCAAAATGAAAAAATTTCTAAAATTTTAATCGAGCTCAATCCAGCATATTTAAAATAAACTATTCATGCACTGGCAGTCGAATATTTTTAAATAATTATAATTAACTTCTCCTCACTTGCCTGCTTTATAATAGAAAGAATGTATAATTTTTGCATTTAGGTTCATCTCACCTAAAAAAAAGGGCTGCTTATCAGATTTAAAAATTAATTTATTCGGTTTAATGTTGAAAACATTAGCATTTCACAGAAATAATAAATAATTCTTCAGGCATGACATAAAATGTCTTACATGGTGTAATGACAAACAACAATTTTTTTGAATAACAAAAACTAACATTTTATTTTTAAAAAATAACTAACTATGTTCACAACTATTCTAACAAAACAACTTTAAAAAAAAAATAATAATCCTGTCCCCATAGCAACAAGAAACAAAACTGGAACAACAATAACGATAATATACTTAATAGTTAAATTTAACACACATCAAAGAAAAAAATCCATCTTCCTATATGCACTCAATTTAATTACAGAAAGAATACAAGATAAGCTTATAGAAAAGTTAGTCGATAGACTAAGAACTCGAATATTGGTTGTCATGGTCTTCAAAAAAGCATTTCTATTAACAAGACACAATGTTATAGATTTAAAGAAGAAGAAAATTATGTTATTAAAAAGATAAGAAAGCTCTTTAATTTATTCGATTTATGGCAGACAGAATATGAATACGAATTACGATTCATATTTGACACACATTTAATACTGGTTGTTTGGATTCGTCACAGGCGGAAACATTAAGAACAATATTTGGATTTGAATGTTAATGGAACAAACACGAGATAGCATGCCAGAAAATAATTGCTTTAATGTTATGAACAAAGAAAAGAAAATACAGTCGATAAGAGAAGGCGAATTAATTCGTCACTCTTAAGAATAAAAACGTTTTCAAAATAGTTTTTTTTTTTTTTTCTAATTTAAAATTTTGTTTTTGAATAAAATAAGATACGCGTCGACAAGTTTTCAATAACAAATTATTCTTAAACAATAGTTTGCAAGTCTAACAAAATTTTAAAATGAGTTCAAAGTAGTAGTTTATTTAGCTTGGATGTAAATTGTAGTAGTTTCGTGACTCAAAATTTCGGTTGGCGATAAAAATGACAACAGATTTTGTTGCACTTTAGAACAAACGCATTTTCGAAATCATTTTTCAATTTTGAAATTCTGTTTTTGAATAAAATAAGATAAGCGTAGACACATTTTCAAAATTATATTCTAAAGCTAGTTTATAAATGTCTTTCTTCTCTTAGAAGAGAAACATTTTGTTTAGTCTTTCTCTTCAAAAAAAAAAAGGACTTGATTTTTGATTTATTTTTTTCAGTCGTATGTTATGTTGTATTTTTTCACCCTTCCAATTATTAATATTTTTTAATTTTTCATATTCAATGGCACAATAACAATATCAAGGTTTTATAAGTAACTATAAAAAACTTTGGTTCGCAACAAAAAAGTTTATTCAAAAATTTGAAAGATATGTGGTATAACTGATTCATAAATAAAGTTCTAAAAAAATAAAAATCTTCCTAAACAATAACTTACTAATTAATGGAGCATAATCAATGTAAACAATTTTCTATTTCAATTAAAAAGCCAAGCTATAAATACAAAGAAATTTTAAGCTCTTCTCAGTTTTATCAGAGACAGTCAAGTATTCAATGCATTCATATTGCTTTAAAATGGAAAAGTTAAAATAAGTTATGTAAGAGAAAATAAATTCGTTCTTACATCTGAACTATAAACTGTAATGAGAAAATACATTACAAATTATAAAAAAATCACGGTTTTTTAACAATAAGATTTTTTTATTTTTTATTGTGGAATATTCTTTTGAAACTGTAATCGATTTAAATAAATATGCAAAGGTAACTTAATAATTTTTTTTAGTATCATAATAACGGAAATGGACCGTTTGTTTTTTAAAACAATTTAACACATATTTCGAAAGGAATAACAGAGCAAATTTTTACAGAGTTCCATGAGAGATTCCTTGATTGCATGAAAAATCAAATTTTATTTATTAAAAAAAGTTAATTTGGGTAATAGATAATTACAGCAATAATTTTCGATGTGCTTTAATGATGTGAAAACTATAGTAAATTATTTTAAGGTATATAGACTAGCTAATAAAATATTAATTCAGGGAATTATCAGTTGATATTGTCTTATCAACTAAATTTTTGAAATTCGAAAAATTTTCTTTGTTAAAATACTAGTAAGAATCGCTAACTTTATGAGAAAAATGTCCCATAATTTTTTTTTTTTTTTAAGCTTTAGAAACAAATAAGAGGAAATTAAAAATAATTCTGACCAACATGGCCAAGAAGAAACAGTATTCTCCGACCGATGTATAATAATTGAATTTTGATTGAAGAAAAAGCAACAGAGGACAATGAGAAAAATATTATAGAAGAACACAATTAATTGACACAAATTAGACAAAAAACAGCTAAAAAAATTTTAAACTTTAAAAAAAAAAATCAAAACCCTATATGCTTTAATAAATATATTACATTGAAAACCATGTTTTCGGAAAGAAAAAAAATTGTTTTTAGTTCAACTATCATCAAAAGACACAGAAATGGTCTTGCCAAAACAAGAAAACAAAAAAAAGGTTCCAGCAGGTGGGCCTTCCACAAAAGGATATGAAAAAACGACATTAAAGAAGATAATATTGAAGCCAATATGCCAAACGCAAAAATCACACGACTCAAATCATTCAATAACTATCGAATATAATGAAATAAAAGTAAAGTATAAATAAATGAAATAAAAATTGTAACCTTGTTAAATCAAAATTTATACAAATTACAATAAATTAAACATTACTACGCTAAAATATCTAGAATATAAAATCATTTTAAAGGTTGATGTTTTGTTTGATAAATGGTTATGCGATCTCATAAAACTTGCTTTGCAAATCAATCTCGCTTCGCTTAAATATATATTAGTTTTGATTTTTTTGCCGACAATTTTGGTAAAAACTCTATATGGAGTTAAAATACTTTTCTTTCGTTAAAAAAAAAATTTAAAAAACTAATTTCTCCGTTTCTGTGGAAATTAACATACCAACGGTGCAAAAAAATTTTATTTCTCAGGTTTTGCACCCAAGAAAATATTTATACGTGAAAATATTTATTATTATTTGTAATTCAATGCTTTTGTTTTGAACAACCTGATAAAAATCTGACAGTAATATTTAATGTTCCTTCAAACATAAAAGAGTCCTATATAAAATTTTGACGAAGTTGCGGCCCGATATTTGACTAGTGTTTATAATTGTGGCCCCCGGTCACATGTAAGTTGGAAACCCCTGCTCTAGCTAGTCTGACAGTCGTCGAACTGCCGAACGCAAGTTTCCACTTCACACGGAAAACAATTTTTATTTAATTAAAATAAAAAACGTAATAAAAACAATAACAGTTTTAAAGGCAAAAATGTTTTTTAAAGCTAGGCACAGAACGTTTTTTTTTCTTCCTTTAGAATAACGCTTCCACGTTTACGAAGGCTGTTAAAAAAAAATTAAACTACATCCTCCAAAAAAAATAAATAAAAATAATAATAATAATAATTCGAGAATTTTATTTTCAAAAACGCATTGGGAATACCAGCAAATTATGCACAATTTCCTTTAACATATTTCCACCCCTTTCTTCATAGACGCAATCTGCTGATTGCATGACGCAAGCCGGTAAAGATCATACAATTATTCAAAACAGGTATTTCCACTAGAGTTTTAACAATAATGACGCTGTCGATAGTTTCCGTTCTTTCAATATTTCCTTTTCTTCATATTTTTTTCTTTCTTTTTCTCATAAACAAAAATTACATTGCTTAGCAAGATATAGGTAGAAAAGATTAAAGGAAAATAATCCCATAGGGACACTTTTCATTTTTCTCGTTTTAATACATTTTAAAAACACATACGTTTTCGAAAATGTATTATTTTATTTTAAGTCGTTGCTTGTACCAAAAAACGTATTTTTCTAACTACTTTTTTATAAAAAAAATTATTTTTGTACGTAGGAAAAAAAATTTTACTAAAAGGAAAATAAATAACTTTACATGAATTAAACAAAACAATATGCATCAAGGCAATATTAAACAAACAAAAAAAGAAACTTTCCTTAAGCAAATGAGAATATAAATTTTGATTTAGGGGGAAAAAGAGGTCTTCTGTATTAGTGTTTTACATTCGTTACAATTCGATTACAAATATAATAAGTGTATAAATATTATCAGATAATAAAAATTACATAAATCGCCCATTGTATCATCAAGGAAAATATACTTTCATCACAAAATAAATAATAAAAAATATCCCCCCAAATTTTGCACTGAAAGTTGTTATCAAATCTTACAATGTGTTGTCACACACAAGCTTAAATCGATAGAAGATAAAACAGAAACAAAAACATCACAAGTTTAAATTTTTTTTTTTTTTTAAGATTGCAACACATTAACAGATAAAAGGATAATAAATAGATAAGGCAGAGCATGAAATAAAATTATCTTCTTGTGACGTAATAATAATAAAAAACTAGTAAAGTGGATAATTTAATCCCAGTTACTGACAAAGGGCGAAGTTTTTATCAAAGATAAAAATATTATATTACTTTTTTATCAATTTCAAAGGCCCAAAATCTGTCACTAACGCTTGGTAATAATTTATGAGTATCAATTTTATTTACCAGATTGTGTTTTAATATATTTTTTTTTCGCTTTATATGCTGTTTTTGATCTAGTTTTAAAATTTAACATTAGCATCAAGTGGTATAAATCAGAAATTTTGAAAACCAGAACTTCCTTAACTACCCCTGATGAGAAAATTAAATTAAAATAGGTACACCAGTAAAAATGAATTGAATAACTGTGACATCCCTTTCTTTAAGAGATGGATTTGTTTCGGTTCTTTCATTTAGTCACTCTTAATGATGACAAGGACTTTTTTTAATGTCTATATTTATTTTAAGATTCTTGATTATATATAAATTTAAAATTAAATACGAAAATGTACATGCGCTATATAACATATAGAATCCGCAGCTCTATTTCCCCCTTCTCATTTATTACTCAGCATCCACTCTCTACTTTCTCCACATCCAATCTATATTATAAATCCTTTTTCTCACCAAAAAAAGTCCTTCGCTTCACCTTACTCCACTTTTCACTCTAGGGGAAGGACACTCCTGTGCCCCTCACCCTCTGGTCAGGGGTCAATCAAATGCGTCGGAGAGGAATCAGAATCCTGACAATAACTGAAGATGTTCTTAACTTTGAAATGAATTATTAAAGCCAAAAATATATGTGCTCCAAAAAATAAATTTGTGCCTTAACAGGGTGCGTTGCCAAATCTTAGAATCAAAAATAAGCACTTTTTAAAAACTTTTCAAGCACTTCATAAAAATTTTCAAGCACTCAGATTCATATTCAATCAATGATATTATTGAAAAACAAAAACTTTTTATTAACAGTTTTAGCATTTAAAAAAAACCCAAAAAGAAAAGGGCGTAAATCGAAACAATCAGTACTTTCCCACATCACCGAGCGAATTCAACTTGACCCTGAACTCAGAACAAAAGTACCCTTACCCCCTACGTCAAAAAAAGTGTTAGAAGTAAAATAAAATAAACATGAATAAAATTAAAATAAATTAAAAAGAAAAACATTTCATAAGGATCTGATATTCTCTATCCGAATTGGAGCACTCATAACGTGGGTACGACATGAAGTCCGCGTGAATGATTATGTAGCAAACTCCCCATTTTTCGTGAAATGCATGGGATCCACCAGATATCACTAAAGGGGGAAAAAATTATTCGGAAAAAAAGCACTTTTTAAAAACGCCAGCTGAAAAAATCACCTTTAGAAGCTTTTAAAAACGAAATCCCCAAAAAAGCACCTTTAAGTACTTTTTACAAACGCTACGCACCCTGCAAGGAAAGAAAAGTTTTGCCCATGTGACAGAGTTAAAAAAAAATGATAATAATAATATAAATCTTGAATAGCTAAATAATAAATATTGCCAGGGACAACCGAACATGAGGGTTGCCGATTCAGGGTAGACATATAGATATAGATAGTTTTTAATTGCCTATTCTCAATATTCACTATATCTTATACAGAGGAAAAAATCGAAACATGAAAATGTTCCACATTTTTTTACCATATTAACATTAATTTAGTATAAGGACTTATAGGGCAGTTTATCCATGTTTCCCTTTTCCACTTATCTTTAATACCTCTCTCTATCAAACTTTCTTTTTACATTTACTTAATATTTCGATCGCCTTTTACTCCAAGACTGCGAATTCAACTGACGAACGTAAGTTGATGAAAAATTTCATTCCTCTTTTTAAACATAAAAAGTCAAAATAGTGTTTTAATGGTTAATATGTTAAGAATTGTTTTCATTTACTTTATTTCTAAAGTCAGGATTCCGCAAAAAGAAGGTTCATAATTATGAAATTCCGTAGACGACAAAAATTGGAAACCACTGCTTTAAAATATGTTGATTCCTAAAATAACAGTGGGGGGTTCAAGTCCTTGCACAGAATATAATTTTATGAATTAACATCCAGTTTGTCCACACAGCATTTTTTCTATCTTTATTGTTTCTTGTTTGTTTTACAAATAATAGAAGAGAAGCATTGTATAAATACATTTTTTTTTTTTTCAATTTACTCCATAAAATGATATTAAGATAAGGCAGTTACAGGAATAGTTTGTTCATATTGCCTTCTTGCGAGCTTACAAAACTTTTTTGACTTTCTGATTTACACTTTTATTAAATTGCTATGATAAGCAAACATTTTAACCAGCATTTTTGAAATTAAAAATTTAAACCATTAAAAATAATATTTCATCCAAATAATGTGATTCATCCAAATGTGTGAAAAATCAGGGGGTTTTCAGAAACAAACCAACCCCTTGTTATTTCTTTCCCATGGTTTTGGTTTTTTTTTTTACGTCATATTTGTTTTTTTTTAGGGTTTAATTGAGGAGAGTTGAATCGAGGGTTTTTCAAACATGAGTTTTTCATCAATTTTTTTTTGTTATTATTTATAGTTTTAGTAAAAGACTTGGTGCATTAATGAATACCACAGTAATTTAATTAATAATCAGGTTATTTTTTTAACATTGATTATTAATACATTTTGTTATCAATGTCATCCTTGGATCGGGCAAAGTTGACTCAGCCTTTCATCCCTACAGTGGGTCGATAAATGAGTACCAAGCATGCTTGGGAGCTAAACATTGGGGGCTTCACGTTCTGCTACCCACCTAACCGGAACATCTGCTCCTGCACCCCAGAGCCCAAGGTCAGGAAAACTGAGATGGGCACGGTAGGCCTTGGCCCTCTATGAGCTGTTGCACCACTGAGTTTAATTTCTTTTATTATCAATGTCATTTACATTGGTAAATTAGCAATAATATTTTCAATTATAGTAGTATGTTTTAAAAAAGGTTATTTAAAAATTTTAAAACACAAAATGAAGAAATAATAGAAATAGAAATATTTAAATGTATGCAGTTAGCATTTTATTCTATTGTAATTTAGAGCTGATTAGTTAATAATAAAATGTAAATATGAAAAACCCCATTTTGGTCTTTTTCAGGTGGGTTTTCACGAAATAGCCCACTGAGGTTTTGTCGGGTCTGGTATAATCATAATAACCCTGATCCTGATGCAAGACAATATATTTTTTTTTAAAAATTATTGTAACAAAAAGGAAATCTAAAAAATACAACTCTTGTAATTTTTCTCAAACAAAATCATAGGCCAAAATTTCATTAATAAATTAAAAAAGAGGATTTCTTTCAAAGAAAATAAAATGACAACCCTTACCTGTGATTAGTAACTCAAATTCAGTATCACTTTCTTGAAAAACAGGAACAACCCACTGTTTAAAAATTTGATGAGCTTTTCCACATCCACTCTTAGGGTTGATAAGAATAAGAAAGTTTTTGTGTGGAGGAACTGAATCAGGAATATGCACTTCTGCAACGATAAAGGGTAAATGAGCAAAGATAAAAGAGATATTAACTCATTAACGATGTCAATTATAATATCACTATATTTTAACAATTTATAAGGGCGTGGAAAGTATACTTCCAGCCGAATTGAATCATTTTTAAATGGGAAACTATTTTTCCCACCCATGATTTGCACAGTCATCTGCTAACATCAAAAACTTAAAAATAAAAAAAAATGAACAGTAGAGGTTATCGTGGGTTCAAAAAGAGAGGCAAGGGAACTATTTTATTTTGTGCATAAAATGCTAATTTCTCATTAAGTTTTTTTGTAGTCATAAATGAAGCAGTTATAAATATGGTTTATTATAAGCTCAGAAGTTCATGGCCAATTCCATAAAGTAGCAAAAAATTTGAAGAACAATCCCAACTACCCCCCCCCCCCCCAAAAAAAACGATAATAATGATCACAAAAAATCGAATTAATTTTGGATAGGAAGTTGAATGACTTTCTTTTTATAAATCAATCTCAATCCTTAAAATATTTTAATGTAACTGATCTGTGACTATGACCAGAGCCAGTCTTACACTGTTGCAATGCCATCCATAAGCCAACATTTACTGTGAAGTACTCCACTTTTCATATTGCTAGCTGCAACTTTGTCAACTGAAATTAATGTTTCATCATTGATGTGCTAAGCTTTACAACACACAATTAGTCCAAATAAGTCTCACCTGAAACCACTATTCTATGCCTGATTTATCATTATGTTTAAAAGTCCTAAACTTAGAAAACACCAAAACTTCTAGAGGCCACTAAATTTAAAGCATTTTTTTTTCCGTACTTCTTGAGAAATGTCAACCAGAAAAACTTTGATTTAACAAAATCTTTTTAAATCCCATAAATTCTCCAACATAATCTCTTAAGTTATATACCATTTAAAAGCATTTTGTACACAAACAAGATGTATATTTGATACTTGTGATCCATAACGTTTACCAGAGTTATATGCATACCCCTGGATTAATAAATTAGACTAATTTTATTAATGAAATACCTAAAGTTCCACGCGTAAAACTCTACTAGCAGAGGGAAGGAAAGAATAAATGAGATAGTACACACTTTTTTTTAATATTTTCTTTTCGTAATTAAAAAATTTTAATTTTTTTTTACCTTTCTCTTAATTTACTTCTGACACTTTTTTAATCTTGTTATATCTCCATGAATAAAGGTTGAGAGTAAAAGCAAAGAATAAAGAATGGGACTATCTTCTTAACAATAAATGATTATTTAATTGAAAATGTGACTAAGAATTTAAATGCCTTTTTTTGCAAATGCCTGCCAATGTAAAAAAAATTTTCCACCCCACACACACACATAAAAGCTGCATTTCAAACTGCATCAGACAATATTCAAATGAGAGGAAGAATTTAACGGAATATTTCTGTATCAGTACTGGCGCCAAAATAATCAGCAGGTTTTGGCAACTTACGGCAATGACCAACAAGAAATTAAAAAATTTAATAATATAAAGGGGCCAATTCGAAGAGTATGGCTCGTCATTTTGCTCAAGCCTCTACAAGTTTAAAATATAAAAGGTACCGATACAAGAATATCTCGACATTTGAAAAGAATGAAAAGAATTCTCACTGAATGGTCTAAAATGATGTAATGGAAAGATATTTCAGCTATTTTTTTAATAGAAAAATTACATTAGTATTTTTATATAGTTATCTGTTTAATATATTGTTTGAAAATGTGTTTAGTACAATATCTTATATGCTTAAATTATTTGAAATAAATATTTTTTATTAATTATTAAACCTATGAAAACTTTTTTCACTTATTACCACTTAAAAATGCAAAAAACATTATTTCTAAATGAAATACCTATACTTTTCTTGTTCAACTTTTATCAGTTAAAAGTAACAAGCTTGTAGTGTTGCTTCGACATATTAAGTTNTTTCAGCTATTTTTTTAATAGAAAAATTACATTAGTATTTTTATATAGTTATCTGTTTAATATATTGTTTGAAAATGTGTTTAGTACAATATCTTATATGCTTAAATTATTTGAAATAAATATTTTTTTATTTATGAAACCTATGAAAACTTTTTTCACCTCTTACCACTTAAAAATGCAAAAAACATTATTTCTAAATGAAATACCTATACTTTTCTTGTTCAACTTTTATCTGTTAAAATTAACAAGCTTGCAGTGTTGCTTTGATGTATTAAGTTAGTTTTTTAGGCTTTGAATGAGTTTTTACTTAAAAGAAAAGTTTGAAACTTATAATTCATATCATTTTCTGATTCATGTCATTCAGAATGTCTTAGATGGATTATTGTTTGATGATTCCAGGATGAATGACGAAGCATTTAAATAGACTTTCCTTCCTTTTTTTTTCAAATTTTATTTATTTATAAATATTTATTAATTCTTTTTTACATTATATGGAATGTTCTTCAATCGTACAATAATATTAAGCAAATTATAAATGTTTTTTTTAGAATAAAAATATATAATGTGACTCATGTTACATACAAAGAACATGGAATTGAATATTATTTCAAAAGTCTCCTTTTTCTTTAAGCAATAAAAGGATTTTTGTTATTTATAAAAAAGGACTTCAAAAATTAACCAGAAACATAGAAAGTGGCAAAAGATATAGTGGGGGATGCTAAATTAAATGTTCGTTTTTTTTTATAATGCTGCCCCTTGTATCAAGGAATTGCCCTTCGCATGTGAATAAGGGAATTGGACAATTGTTAAGATGACATTCTCTTTCTGTAAATGTATCCATTTATGAGATAACTACTGACATTAAAATATGTATGACCTGTAATTATAAAGCAAAAAACAAAAGAAATGCATTTGAAAAATTTATCGAAGTCATAGGCATGTATATTTTACTTTTAAACACAACATTAAATCGGCAAAACTAAGTGATTATTTTAGTGCAGGAAATCTTCCCTTATTGAGAGAATTTGAATACGACCGCGATTTTTAGAGTTCTGGTTATTTGTATCTCTAAGAATATGAACTTAGTAACATGTATTCAGTTATAATGTTATGTAAAAATAATTAACATCAAAATTACCTCCATTCTGTACACAAAATCGCCCCCTTAAAAGGCAAGAGAGAGCCCTCTTCCATGTTTCAACAAGCTTAATATTTTCCTCTTGAGTTTCATATTTTCGAGCTTGAAACGTTAAACATTTTCTTTCTCTTCTAAGCTGTTTGCTCAGAAGACCGGCTGATGTTTTCAACAGATATGCATAAACACAAAAGTAACCGAAATGATCCTTTGGATCATTTTTTAACTTGTCTTTACCGTGTAAAACCCGACAACCGATCACATCGTGCAAGAAGAGTTTTTCAACTTCATCTTTTCCTTTATTAACAAAATGAATGAATAAAATTTTCTCAGTGAGTATTAAATTACAAACAACTGAAGTCAATGGATAGGAATAAAAAGTATCTTCCAAGATCACAGTTTCTGAGGAAGAATTAAAAGCCATTATACGGCAGGAGTCCCAGCGTGATCAGTAGGTCATGTTGAAAAAAATATCAAATTGTTGCTGTTTACTTCCTCATTAGTTACGATATCGATTGATGAGTTATCTCCTTCTCACAACTTACTCCGTTGTCACAGAAGATTCATTCACAGCTGTTGCTGTTTTGTTCTGTTTCGATTTCTTCTTGCTGTTTTTGTTAGCAATGATACGTTGCCATCTTTTTATTGCAAAAAAATTAAATGATAATAATGAAATAAATGAACATTTTTTCCAGTAAAAACCTCATTTGATATTTCTTTAATTGTTTAAAATAGACAATTCACACTGATATTTTTTTTTTTAATTTTCCTAACTCAAAGGGTTAAAGCGAAAACAAAAGGTAGTCATTTAATTTCGGGTACAAAAAGTAACTTTTTTTCTACGGACAGTTCCTATCTGTCACTGATTATATATACAGTAAATTGATTTATCTGATTGAACTGAGAAAACTGAATGAAATCGTTGAACCCATTCGAACTGTGCACTGAAGATTTCACCTGTCAATCATACAAAACCAAAATAAAGTATTTGTTTGCATTGCATTAATTGTCATTCCGGCTGGTTTTAATCACCTATCTTCGGCAGGGTGAAAAAATTTGTAGATTTTGTTTGGATTTGATTAACAAGGCAGTAGGCAGTATTTGTAGCTTGACATCAAACTTTAAAGGTGAATAAAAATCACCGTTTTGAGAATGGCTCGAACAAACGTCAGAGGTGTTTAAAATTTCCTTTCCCCCCTCTCTAATATCACCATGGTTCAGTTATCCAACATTATATTTAAGCAAGAATCTAAAAAAGAGTATGAAGACTTAAAAAGCTCTTTAATTTCACTTAAAGGTACTGGTCTTAAATTAGGTTTGTGCGAAAAGGAAATCGAGTCACTTATAGAATCGAGAATTAATAAACATTTCAATAACAAAAAGCCAACATCTTGTTACAAATTTTTTTTAAATTTTAATTTTGCTTTGTTTTTATTAATAATAGTAACAATATCATCTATTGTTTTAAACGGCAGAGAGTTTGAACTGAATCGATGCATTATAGAAAATAATTATTTAGTTATGGAAGTTACTAGACCTATAACTAATTGTAACATATGTAGAGGCATTAACAGTTTTACAATTCTTGAAAATGTAACTAAAGATATTTTTGCCAAATATGCTTACTTGTCACATCCTTTATTAGCTAAAGGAGGCTGTAGAGATTGGACAGCTTTAGATGTATTTAACTATGATTTTTTTAAAAATTTATACTCCACTATTGAAGGTGCTCATAGAAGTGTTGAAGAAGAATGCCAATTTTTTCCATTTAGAACTACTTTTTTGAGTCTTAAAGAAGTGTTCAATATGAGCGAAGCAAGAGCAAAAATGAGTTCAAAAAATGAAAAAACTTGGTACATAGGATGGTAAGTTCAATAACTATTTTGAACTTTCACTAGAATTAGGGAACTCTGAAGGCAGATTTGCGTACTGGTCGCCAAGTTTTGGTGACTACCATAATTGGCTCAAACAAACAAACAAAATCACAGAAGAAAATTAACTTGAAAGGTATAACTTGTAGTAACCTTAGGCAAACAGAA
Organism: Parasteatoda tepidariorum; assembly: GCF_043381705.1. Taxonomy (NCBI): domain Eukaryota; kingdom Metazoa; phylum Arthropoda; class Arachnida; order Araneae; family Theridiidae; genus Parasteatoda; species Parasteatoda tepidariorum. The sequence continues at coordinate 39,040,151 of NC_092213.1, forward strand.
ATTTATTATTTTTTTATATATTTAATATTTTTTTGGTGCCTTGGCAATTGTAGTTGACATGAGCAGGTGGAGATACTAATAAGGAAATATTCCCGCCTCTGGGCATAACTTTGCAGGGCCTTTTAAATATTCCCTTTTTTAAGGAACCAGTAGAAAAAAAAGATGGGGATATTTTTATATCATTACCTGTTGGTGTCAACTACTATTCCTGTATGATAAAAGGTTTTTGTATTTGTAAAAATTTTAAAAAAATATGTGTATGTGTAGTGGTTCTTTTGGGAATGACTATGAGTTATACCTTTTAATTTATTCTTCTCATGCTTTATTTTCTTGCCTGGTTGTGCTTAAAATTTGTTGATTTTTTTTTTCAAGTACTGGCATGTAAATCTTTCTAAAACAATAATTTAGTATCGCTTTTTAAAAAAATTTCACTCTTAAATCAGAATAATTTTTTGTCACATCGAATATTTGCATTTCTATTATAAAGAACATTTAAATATAATACTTCTTTTATCATCATTAGTATGGGAAGTTTCCTGAAGTGGGGTTAAGTTGTACACCCAAAACGGTTTTGGTGGCAGTCCTTACGGTTTAATATAAAGAAAAATATTTATAAAAGTATAAAAACGTTTGGTGATCCTGATCGCACCAAAAGTGCGTCCTTTAATTCTTTTTAACAATTCAAATATAAATAACATACATAATGGAGAAACTTTCAATAAGAATATTTATCAAGTTTAATGTGATAGAAAACATTTCAAATTAACATTATTTCTGCCATGATTACAGGTTAGTTAGTACCATGTGTAACCTTTAAATTTAATTGCAGAGTAGTTTGATTTTTATTGTAACTAACACATTAAAAAAAGTCCTTTGAGATTGTTGTGAATTTCCTAACTTTAGTATCTGTAACAACTTCCATTCTTTTCAATAAAGAGGTGATTAATTTTCTAAATAACTAATTTGAAAGTAAACCTAACTTATGACCATGGATGTTATCAGAGGTTTACTTCTGATGTTGTTATTTTGAGGTTGATTAAAAATGGAGCTGAACATGTACTTAAAAATAAAGTGAAATTTTAGTTTTTGAATGACTCGCATAGGGAGCATTATACGAGCATTTTTTCCCCAGAAAAATGCTGTGAGGTTGTTGTAGTATTTAAAATTTATGTCATTTTATAAACTATAATAAATTCATTTTACTTTTATTTATTGGTGGTACTTCCTGTAAAAAAAAAAAAAATTTCGTGAAAAGTAGTCGTATTCAGTTTTATTCCTTTCTTTTTTCTTCACAGCCTTTAATTATTCAAAAGCTACTTTTTCTTTTGTCACAAATGATATTTAATATCAGGTTTTTACTGTACTCAGTGTTTTCATCACAGAAAAAAAAAAATAGTGAGAATTTCTCACCCTTTCTCAAAAACAGGGTAAGATTTCAAAAAGTTAAGTGAGATTTATAAAAACTAAAAAAGCACTAAAACTCTCGAAAAAAAAAATCATTTCTTTAATTATAATACATTTTTAACGTCTTCTATTTTTTAAAGTATTGAATATTTTTGGTGCATCATCATAGAAGATTTTGCCTTTACAAGGTATTTGTCCATCTTACATTAGCACATAAAAAATTTGAATATCTTACATGAAAAAACCTTACAGTATAAACACAAGGTTGCAGAGTAATGTGTTCTGAAAGGGGTTCTGTGGTTGTGTTCTGTTGTCCGAAAAGGTTCTGACCAATACTGGTAAATAGGGAAGCTAGATAACGGGGCAGATGTTGGAAATAATGAAAGATCCAGGAAGAAAAGTGAAACAGATTTTATTCTAATTAGCGTAATTCGAAGCTTTTTCCAAAATGTGAGAAATTCTCGAATTTTCAAATTGATTTATAGAATGCGCGAATTTCTCACGGTAATAATTTTTTAATGCGAGAAAAGAAAAAAATATGCGAGGTTCTTGCGCTGTAGTGAAAACACTGGTACTGATTTATTTTTTTAATATCTAATAAGAAGCAATTATACTAACTAGTCATTTTATCTTAAACTAAGATAAAAAAAATAAAAAAAACTAAGCATTAAATAGTTAAATACATTGTAGCAGAAGAGAAAGAAGACAAGTACCAATTTTGTCTTTAACAAATTATCTGAAAATGCTGATCACAAATTCATCCTATATGACAATCGTAAATGATCAAGTTTACAAATTTTCATTGAGATTTTATTGTAAATGCTTTTTGGAGGGATGAGAGAGAAGTGTTAGTTGACTGCTAAGCTAAGAACCTCCATAATCATAACCAGGTGGTCTAGCCACCATGAAAAAAGATTTGCTCCTCCAATCAGAGTAAGTTTAGAAGCTTTATATTTATTTTTTATAAAAGCTTTAGTCATGGCACACTCCCCCTTCAGTCAATGGGAAAATATGACTGGATATCAGTTATGGGCATTTCAAGGTGTTAAAAAGGCACATGGCTGTGAATAAAGTTATTATTACAGTGCTGTTTGAGCCTTGATGATTTACTTGTTGAATCAAGGCAAAAGCACTATATCTATAGTGCCGTGATTTGTTGAGGATTGAGATAGTGACCAATGTAGAGGGTTAAGAGAGTGATTCTGTTTGATTCCTGGCTAGAAAATGAAGAAACTTCGCGGAAAAGGGTGTAAACTCTTGACTAGAGTGACCAAAGTTTATACAGTAGTTGCTTATTAATTGTTATAACCGTTATTTATTTTATTATATTATAAATTGTTGTGACTATTTATAGATTTAGGCAGTTTATATTTGGTTGTTCTTCTATACTGAAGATTTACAATCTTTTTTAGGAGTAACTGCAATCCAGATGTCTCTGCTGTTCTTCGTCAACATTATTCTAAACCCTACTTTTTACCTGATGATTCCGAGCTAAGTGCAATTGATTGGATCTTCATGGGCTATAAAGGAACTGGCGCCAGCATGCATTTAGACTATGTTCGAAGACCATCGTGGCAAGCACAGATTCGAGGGAAAAAAACTTGGTATCTTCTTCCGCCTCCAGAATGTGAAGATGTCTGTTCACCTATGAATATAACTGTCAATCGAGGAGACATAATTCTTGTTGATACCAATCAATGGTACCACACAACAGTTATTGAAGGAGAAGAAATGAGTGTCACGCTAGGCTCAGAATATGATTAGTTTCCTGCACTGGTCTAAAAACTTCTGAAAATATGTGAATAACATTACCTTTTGATAAATTATAAGTATTCTCCTCTGATGTCACGATAAGTTCTCATTCAGAATACTCTTCAATTTTTAAGTTTTGTCTTCAGATCATCAAGAACGATCTCTTGATGCCATCTGTACCCATTAGTGTAGCAAAATGAAAGAGTGCCCAAAATTAACCAAATGAAATTTTAAAAGTTGTCTCAAAACAACTTTTTTCAAAACACATTAAAAGAATACATATTTTAAGGAGTTATTAAATTAGTTCTGAAATTTAATAGGTATGCCTTATATATTTAATGTATAAATTAATCAAGTTACACCTTAGGAAGCTTTTTCCAGCTTTGTGTGAAAATTTCATCATGATATGAAGTTAATTATACAGTACAGAACCCGTTATCCGGAAATCAGAAAACCGAAAAACCGGAACGAAATTCGATACATTTTCCCGCTATTTAAAAAAACAAAATTTTTCTTACTCATAAGATTTTAGGATTTTTCTTTCTTTTTTGAAAGATGTTTACCTTACCATCATTTTAGAAATAATCATTAGTGTATTAATTCATCGTTTTTAAGATTATTTCTAAATATTTTTCTAATTTTTGTTGGGTTTAACAATAAAAAAACCGCTTTTTGTAGCGAATCAGAAAAATCAGTTTTCCGGAATAGCGATGGTCCCGATCATTCCGGATAATCGGTTCCCTACTGTATTATTTTTTTAACTCAATACACCAGGTAAAGGTTTATTTCCGCAGCCTGAAATATTCTATTCTGGATTAGTATGAACCAAAAACTTGGTAACATAATTATCCTAGTACATAATGAAGTGCCTTAATATTTTACTATGTGCTGAAGTTAATAAAAATTTTTTAACATGAAATTTTTTAAATGTTCTACTGACAGTTGGTATTACATGAAAGAATAGAAAATTATTTTTAAAATATAAATTTAACACTTCAAAAAGTAAGTTCTGGTTGCATTTCATCTGTTTGGTCTGATGCAGATGACCATTTCAAGCTGTATTTTAAAGTCATACCTATATTGTATTTTTTTTTTTTTTTTTTTTTTTTTTTTTTTTNTTTTTTTTGCACTCTATGGTCTTGCACTAATTTTATTCCTGTCAATTTATGTTTACTGAGTTATGTCTATGTGAGACTGATTTTGACAATGTCAACTTTCATCTATCAAAAGGTACCCCAAGATTGAATGGAGTAAACATGTCTTATATCAGGGGTTTGATTGTGAGCCCAACTCAAAAATCCTGAAATTTTTTGAGTAAAATCATTAATGATGCATTTCAAAAAATTAATGTCTTTATAAATTTAAGTCATTGATATTTTCCGATTATGAAATTCTAAATAAATTATATGCAGCATAATTTAAATGAATATATGTATAAGTTTTCTTTTATCTCTAATCATATTTATTATTCTACCAGAAAAAATATTTACAAATGAAAAAGATGCAAAGTAAGTACAGGGGTAGCAGCAAAGTTTTTTAAAATTTTAGGGTAATTTTAGGAACTTTTTTCAAAAAATTTTAGGTAAATTTTAGGGGTAATATATGATTTTGCTAGGATAAAAACAGATCACACGGTAGTTCATTACATAACAGAAGATTATTACAATTCATTCACACACATCATAAATAATTGCAAGCCATAAAATAAAGCTCTGAAATTTATTAAGTCAAGAATGAAATCTCTAAAGTGTAAAAATGAAATTTCAACTTTACACATTACCTATCAGAAATTAAGTGCATAATTCAGGAACAGGCAAAAGTGAGAATAAATCAAGAGAAAAAATAAATTAACACCAACTTGGATTTTTATTTAATTTTTACCTTCTTAATCAAAACTTTATTATTACCCTTTACCTTACTTTATTAAGAAAAACTATTGTGTGATATTATTAGATTTCAAATCAGCAATTTATATTAGAAGTTAGAGAAAAACAAATTAATCATGATCATTTTTCTAATATATTCTTGATATGATTTGTGAGATTCTTTTACTGCCCTCAATAGTGTTGTGGTGATCTTCAACACTCCTCCATAATTTCGAATGGTATCTTTGATTAGTCTAAGAGACATAATAGTATTCTCATGGTGACTCACATTAAGCATTGCTTTATTTATCGAAAAACCTCTCAGGATCAGAATTCCCATGTGGCAAAATTAAAACAGTTTTAATGAATGTAGTTAAATTCTTACATTTTAGATTGCTTTTTTATTTATATTTAGCCTATAACTCTAATTTTTTAGGAACACTAACAAAATTTTATCAGATTTTTAGGGTTTGCACATAGTTTTAGGAATTTTAGGGGGAATGCGACCCCTGAAAGTATAAATGCTAGTTCCAATATTTCTAAATAAAATATACAAGAATTTGTATACATAAATATCGTCAATGATTTCTTGAAACTTTTGGACATTGGACTGCGATTGGCAATAAATCTGGATTTTTTCCGGAGCACAATCACCTGTTATATACTAGTGAATTGATATTTAATAATTGTAGTTAAGCCACAGTACTCCCCCACCAGAATTTTATCTGGGATGGAATTGGATTAAACATATACCAATAGTTGCTGTATTTGCGAAAGATTGGGAGAGCTGTATTAAGTCCACTGGATATAGAGCGCTTGTGGCGAGAGATGCATTAAGTTTCACCGAGTTTAAGATTGTTTGTCATGTGAGAGCTGTATTAAGTTCATGGTTGTGTATGTGTGGTTTCTCCTGTATTTCTATTAGCAGTCAAGTGTGTGCAGGATCCCAATATAGAGAAGGGAGATTCAGACTATGTCTATCTTCATCAATCATAAGTTACCCGAAGATTAATTAGAGGCATGTCTTGTATAATAGTAAATTAAATCGAAATTGTTAAATATAGGCAACAGAATAATGCTCACAGTACTTTTCTATGTGTATTGTCTACAGATCATTCTTTCCTGTATAGGATTGAAAACCTACATTCACAATGCAGCTGTTGACAAGGTTCCAGCCATAGCTATAGTGGAGTTCAATGTGATAGGGAAAATGCATCTGATCTATTTGTGCTTCAAACAGAGAAAAAATATTTATAGATAGCCTTGTCTTTTGCTAAATTCTTATTTAAAATTCAAAGCGTAATACACCCGTAGAAGTTTTAAGGAGCGCTTCCTATGCGTGGAACAAGCTTTTAGAGTTAAAAATACCTCATGATTTAAGTAAAAGACATATTTATTAGTTTTCAGAAAGATTTTTAGTTGAATTCTGAACTTCATTGATAAAATTTACTAAATTCATGTGCTCTTTTTGTGATAAAAAAAAGAGCACATATTCCCTGGGTGGCACTCTTCTGCCTGCTAGACAGATTTCAGTAGCATAAACAAAACAAAAAATTTTCTTAAATTTGGCTATTCTGCTTTAAAATCTACGTAAACGTTTTTAGAAGGGTGGCCAACCCCATCTGCCCTTTGATCCTTATAAATGTGCCCTCGATGAGAAAATAAGCTTCAGGAAAAAGTTTTCTTAATGACCTGTTTTAATGAAAAGCCCATTTCTAATTTATTTACTTACTGATAACTAATTAATTTCATTCCTTCATTTTTGTAAGATTTATCTTATGTTATCTAGTATTTAGTTAAAATTCACACATTCAACTCCAGAGATACTTATATCTTTTATTTGGGTATTTTGATGAATTTTTAGTCATTTTAAATTTCACCATTATTTTTGTAAATAATTACCTTTTATTTAAAATGCACCTTTAAATGTATTTTCTCCAAATTTTCAGTTTAAAATACATAAAAAAATTAATTTAAATTTTTCTGTTATGGAAATATTTTCTGTTTTGTGAAATATAAAATAGTTTAAGCAATTTAAAAATTGGAGATCAAATTCAGTCATTACATATTTTAATAATTTAATTAAACAAGTGCAGAAGTAACAAGTGCCCTTTCCTGTGAAGATGCACCCTGCAATTCCTTAAAACTCTGCTACTTTATTTTATGTATCAAAATATTTAGGTCTTTTGCACAATTTTACGAGAAAAAATAACTTGTAGTTCGACCAGCCTCTGGTTATTCCAACAACTTAATAATAACTGGTTCTTAACAAATAAATATTAGAACCTAATCTTTCTAAAGACATTTTAAATTATTATTCATTTAATCAATCTATAAAATGTTATAAAAAAGATTGTTGTTTGAGTAGAGAATCTTAACAGGTACAAGATGAGAATGTCAACAATGTCACCATTCAACAAGATTTAGAAAGAGAGGTAAAAAAATATCCTGACAAATATGTCAAACTACCCTTAATAACTAAATTTTTCAGAAAAATAAAAATCTATGCATATTTTCTAACATAATCTCTTAATTAATCATTTAATGAGGAAACATTTACTTTATTCAATTATGACACAATATAAAAGTTGAATCAAAATTGGTACTAATAGAAAATGTTAATTAACTTTGTTGGTACAAATAACGTACCATATTGCGAGATTGTCATAGTATCTTTTTTAAACTACAGTTGCCTGGTAACATTGGTATTTTGCCTTCACAGTTAAATAAAGTATCCATGTAAAAAATTTTGCAGGTAAAATAAAATAAGCAGCAGACAACATAATCATAATTTATGTAACGTAGAAGATTTAGTTCTAACAACACCTAGATAAAAGGCCTCTGCACTGATTGCCATAAACGAGAAATTGCATCTTTTAAGAGTCCAATCATAGTAAAATCTTCTTTATAGCACTGTTTAGTGGCCCAAATATAGTGACAGATTTTGTAATCTGTTCCACTGTGCAGTTTATCAAGTCAGACTACTAAACTGATTTGTACAAAAGCCTTCCATCTTCGAGGTGTTCATGTTATTACCGTAGAGAAAAGAACTACTTATTTAGCCTTAAAATCAGCGACCCCATCACAATGCTTTACAACAAAGTAAACAAATACAGTGGAATGTCTTTAATGCAATTTCATTTGTTAGTAAAAATGAACAAGTTGCTCAAGCCTGACATGAAAAGTTAAATATGGATTTCGCAGTGAAGGATTTGGGGGGGGGGAGGCAAAATTATAAAAAAATTTTAATGTGAAAATTACTCAACACTAAGCGAACAACAATCGGCTATAATAATGGTGTCCGGTATGGTGAATAGTAAATGTTCTTCACTTTCATTTTTGTTTAAAACCATTTTAATTAATCTACCTCTGTTAGTGTGCATGTATATATTTTTCTGAAATAAATGTTGTATTGTAATAAAATCATTCTGTACTCAGAAAAATCATGAGCCTGCCGTTACTTTTGGATTATGTGTGCAGATACTTAATTTTCTTTGTCTTACTATATTTGCCTCTATTCTCAACTCAGATAAATATATAAATTATTTAAATAAGTAATAAACTGATAGTCATAAATAAGTTAACTTGAAATGAAATTTTAAATTGCAAAATAATCTAGTTCTTAATGGAAATTTATAATTAAAGAAATTTAAAATTTCCTGATAAAATCTCAAGTACTTTGCTGCCTAAATACTGATAAATGGGTCTTTGTACTGAATTCAATACAATTGTATGCAAAGAACATAACAAAGAACTTGACCTCCTAAAAATGGTTCAGAAAAAGTTAAAAATATGGTCCTCAAAGGGTGTTTCTATCCACATAGGCATTGCTGCAACCATTACCATCAGACTAAAAGCTTTTCTTCACTTGTTTAAATTTTAAAACTATACATTTGAGAAAAAAAAGTATGTCGATTAAAACACCACAGCACAATTGCATTTCACACCTTAGAAAAAAGTATATATCATTTTTCATCATCAAACTTTCAAAAATTGTATATCAAAATCATGAGTAACTAATTTACTTTTTATAAATTTATTAAAATACAAAACCTTAGTAAATGTAGGTGTATGAAAAAATGAATCGGAAATGAAAGAGAAATAATAGATGTGAACATTTTATTCCATAAGATTATCAACCTTACAGCCAATATTTTAAACTTTAAATCCACGACTCTTCCTTCTGCCACGAGCTCTCTCAAACTTTCGTCCCTTTGATCTAACGTATGGTCTGCAAAAGAAAGTTTTTTTAAATATTTGAGCACAACCAATTTCAATAAAACAAAGAAATAGCACCATAAATATTTGTCTAAATCATTTTTAATTATATTAAACTTGACCTTTATTTCACTACATGAAGAAAAACTAATCTTTCATTCAGTCTGGAAAATTTACAACATTTATATGATTATCAATTTTTATTATGTCAGAATATGCCAGAACAAAAAATATATTTCTTTGGATCTTTGGCTGATAAAAATGAAGATTAAATAAAAGTCTCTACTTATTAAACAGCTTATGTAACTAATGCTAGGTATACTATAGCACTAACCTAATGAGGTTGCAGTGGAACAAAGTCCAGGGTGGTAAATCTCCAGGCAAAACTAGTAAACTCCTAATTATCTAATAGACTATATATAACTATCTTGTATCATCTTTAAATTAAAACATAAAATAACTGGAAATAGAATTGAAGTCCATTTATTATAAAAAATTAAGTAAGAATTTGGAATCGATACCAAGGGCCAAACCAAGTGGAAATAGGTGCCTCTTCACAATTCAAATTCTAAAAAATGTCCTCTGCACAAAATTCAAATTTGTAAAAACGGCCTCTTCACGAAACTTCAGTTCATACTAAAAATTATTAAACGGCGGACTCTTGGGGGGGTGGGGGTACGTCAGCGTCGCCCTAGAGCATGCCTAAACCCAAATTCGAAATTCTTGTGTCACAATAGCGCATTATCAGAGTTTGGAAAAACTTGTGGAAAAAAAATTATCAAGACGTGGCAAGGCAGACACGAAGGAATTGAACATGTTAAAGTGGAGTAACATAAATACAATAATAACATCGCATCAGCATAAAAATATACGAATTTGATACAACCACGTAAAAAGGGTTGACTGTGGAAAAAACTATCGCTAAACACCATTAATAAAGATTGAATCGTAATGAGTCAATCAAGTCAGAAAGTGATAACTGAAAATCGAAATTCGCATGTTTTAATATCATATTAGAAATATCTGAATTTGAAAAATCATGCCCCAAGAAGCAAAAAAATGATTAACTTCAGAGAAAACTATTAAATTATTGATATAAATTTCAAAGCAAAATTCGAATGTCGGAATAACATCATATTGAAAATGGAAAAACCATGTTGAAGGAGCATGATAAATAACTGCCGATAAACTATGAGCAAACAATGCTAAATTATGATGGCTAAGCAAAAAAAATTGAAACGCTATACCATTATAACGATTTCATCAATTTAAACAATACACATCTTTATAATTTTTGCTTGAAAAACAAAACTAATCTTTGTCTTTTTAGCCTTAGAGGATTATCTTTGATTCAACAAGTACAAATATCCCATCAGAAAACAACTATTCTCCTTACACATTTTAAAAAGCACAACTATTTTTTATAAGATTAATTTTCATGTACTAACAGGGTGGTCACTCAGTACTTGCTATTAAAATCAAGAAGCCCCACAAGCCCAGATTTTGTCCCATTAAGGAATTCTTAGTAATTTGTACTTACTTAGTATGACTGTGTGGAACACCAGGAGCTTTTCCAAAATGTCTGCAAGCTTCTCTAGCCTTTCGGCATCCTGAAAAGAATAAATTTCATTACAGCCACAGAATGAAGAAAAATACATTATATAAATAAAACAAAAATATTAAAAAGCAACTTTTTATGTAAACACTTCATATGTGGAAAGAATTTACCCACTATATTAAAAGATTTAGTACTAACCTAAGATAAAAGCTATTTGGGGACATTTTTAAAATGTTACACCAGGGTTTGAATGCTCTTTTCTTGCGAAAATTGAATTATGTTAATAGGTAGGTTTTGTGGACAAAAGCAGGGGGGAAAATGCCCAGTATGCATGACACTGAATCCAGGTAATGCTGTTTTTTTTTTAACTTACACACTTATTATAAAACACTTAATATTTCTAACAAAAATGGCTTAAATTACAGTTAAATCATAGTTTTTTTTCACTCACACCTAACATTCTACAGAACTTTACAAAAACAGAGGCAACTTGTCAATTAGATATGCAAAAGATCACTTCAAGTTCGTTTAACACATTCTGATATTCTTTGATTAACAATGCAATAATATAATTTAATTATCAACATTAATTCTTATAGATTTTTTTTCTGGGTTTAGATTAAGAAATTATACTTCAAGAAGTCTTTTTTTTTTTTTTTACCCTTAAAAATAGCAAAATTATAAATTACTCAAATTTAAAAAAAAAAATTTGAGCAACAGAATTAGCATTTGTTAAATAACAAATTTTCTGACTCTTTCTGGCTTTTCATTATAGACATGCTTGTTTTGTTTTTTTAACTTATAAACTTTTGTTCTGCATCTTCGTACTGCAAAGCGCAAAAATAAAATCCAGCTTTGTTATCTTTTCTTAGCTTGAATTAAGATATATGCTGTGTTTTCTTAGTTAAAAGCAGTATTTTTAACTTTTCTTCTTTGATTTCTTAAGAAATTTCAAAATATTAAAAATAGAATCGACATTTAAGACTTCACAACATATCTAAGTGAGAAAACCTTGCATCCTAATCACTATACCTTGAATCAAAAGAGTCTTCTTTCCTCTAGGACTCCTCATAGCTAGTTGATCAAAAGTGATTATTTCACCTCCAGCTTTCAAAATACGAGCTCTTGCTCGTTCGGTCACTCGTAGAGCACACAACTGAAAAAAATATATACATATTTACTAAACAGAAGAGAACATTTTAAAAATATACAATAAGGAAATTAAGTGTTTAACTTACTGTAAGTTTTGGGACTTCATAAAGCCTTAAGTCATCTGTAACAGTGCCTACAACAACAATTGTCTTATTTTCATTACCTGGTTTCTTCACTACTCTGGCCTAAAAATTTAAAAGTAAACTTTAATAAGCAAATCAACTTTTATGAATACCTTTTCAAAACCAAATATATTTTATATAAATGCTAGATATTATTAAGATAATGTAACTACGACAATTTTAAGTAATTTCATCATTTCAGCAGAGGGGTGGGTGGCCTTATAGAAATAAGGACCAGCTCAACTTTCTTAAAACAAACAATGATATAGCATCTTTTAATTATCTATTATCTTTAAATATCCCCTTAGGTTAAACTCACAGCGGTCGGCAATTTAAAAAAAAAATTATAATAAATGAGATATAAAATTTCTTGGATTTTTCCAATTTGCAAGGAAAAATTTGAAATTCCCTGTTAATTAATATGTTTAGGCTTTTCCTGTGGAGGGACAACACTGCATTGTAGTGTGGCACATAATATAGTCACGCTGCCTCATTCAATTTTTAAGTTAGGGCATTCACTAATGACATGTCGTGCCAAACATGTTAATATTTTCAACATTTATGAAGACAAATGAAAACAATCTTTGCAAAAACTTACATTTAAATTCAATCTATTTTTATCAAATTATATTGAAGTATTTTTTGATTTTAAAAAATAATGAAATCAGTGTGGAAATTTGAGTAATTCTAAAATAATTTCTAGCACTCTTTCAAAACTGAAAGAAACCTATTATTCTCAACTTTTCCTAAATTTTTATTCTAAATTTTCTTACAAGTTAACATTTCAAAACAGCTAAAATTATAAAATTTTAAAAAAATATGCTAATTCTACATTTTAAATATACCTATATTTAAATATATTTGCAATAAATATATTACAAATATGCGTTTAATAAGATATACTAAATAAGAAAATAACCAATTAAATCAGTTGACAGTTGACTTACACTGAAAAATGTGTAAGTTACATATTGAAAGCAAGATAATATATGTAAATTTAATACAGTATATTTAATTTAACTCTCAAAATAGTAGCCACAATGTTAACTTGTACTTTGCATGGTCTATCTTTCCAATAACAGACTCATAAGAGACTATGGAGTGATAATGGAATATACAACGCTTCAGTCAACATCAGTTTTAAAACTGGAGACATCATTAATATATGATGCAGTGGCATTAACTAAACTACACAAGTAGCCTCAGAACCACAAGTGACACTATTAGTAAATAATAATTCACTTATAACATCACATTCACATCAAATACTATAAATACTATTTAATGCAAGTGAAACAAAATTCATTATCAATTCTTATAGTACACAATTTCAGGACACTTATCGGACTACAGGACCCTATTATAGTAGAAAAATTTCTATAATTTATGTTACAAAAAAGCACTAACACTAATAAATATAACTCTTCTAAAATGTTGACCATTCACGGCTCATAAGATATTAAATTATTAACTTGTCGCATAGTTCACTTTAAACAATCTAATTTAATGAGAAATTTCTTTAACATATGTTTATCCGACACTGCATAGGATAAAAATTAAGGCTTATTACTATTTCTGAAAGTTGAAGTAATGTCTCCCATGAGAGAAAAATTTTCATTTTTATTAAAAAGATCTTTTAATAAAAAACAATCTTACAAACATTATGTATAAATATATACAAAAGTTAGGGTCATAAGCTTAAAGAATGCATAAATAATTCTGGTAAGAGACGTGATATGAATGTTAGGCATATAATGGTTGATTAAATGTAGGGTTTAATAGGCATAAAACAGATTCGATCTATTTATGTTTACAATTATGTTTTATACATTCACTTAAACAAATAAAAAATGAAACACTTTAAAAAAAGGGTGCATTGACAAATCTTTCAACAAAAGATAATCACCTTTTAAGCACTCAATAAATATTTTCATACATTATATACATTAACAAAATCCAAAAATTTTTTCACAGACTTGACATGATCATGATAAAAGAACTAATTTCTTACAAAAAAAACTCTTTTCTTGATTATACCAGCCATTATAAAATGATCAAGAGATTTTTTGGTTCAATATCAGAGGTGGAAAATTAAGCCTGAAATTTAAAATATTTGCAAAATGCAGCAGAGTGACACATGCGAGTGCAATAAATAATCTCACCAAACCTAGCTCAGTAGACGCACCTGCAGAAGCCAAAATATTTTATTCAACATGTAAAATGATTGGCCCTTTTACGCTATGGAACGAATGGAAGCCAAAATGGATTTTGATCGCATAGGATTGTTAAAACGTTGAATAAAACAATAAATTTATATTTATTCATAAATTAAATAAAATATTATGTAAATAAATGTTAATTTCTGGCAATCTTTTATATAAAATAGTATAAATTTAAGAATTGTTTAAGTTTACTTAATGCACAGCACATTAAAAGTGAAACATAACTACGTTATGTTATTTAAAATATGTTAATTGAAATTATTACAAATTTCAGTGATTTTGTTTTCATTTTTTTTGTCCAAAATGAATACTCTGTGTTCAGCAGTATAGGCTTAATACCAAATATTCGTACATTGCATCTCTAATTTAGTAGCAGTAATAGTTGAACAGAATCTTGTATCTATTAACAATTTAAAAACATCTTGAAGAGGTTTTTAGCAATTTATACAATAAAAGGACCCTATTTGCACTAGTTCACAATAGCAGGACCCCGGTTGAAGGAAAGTGACTTAAAGCTTATTTCATATTCACAAATTATGAATAGTTTTTTCACAATTTTACAAAAACAAACCTAATACAAAATGTCTGAACAGACCCCTGATAATTTATATAATAATAAATCATAAATTAAGCATTCTTATTAAACAAATGTAATAAACTAAAAGATTCTGAACATTACAAATATCTAGTTAAAACATTTGTCAACTTAAAGATCTGGTTGTACCTTGTATGGTCTATCTCTCCAATAACAGCCTCAAAAGAGACTATGGAGTGATAATGGAATATACAACGCTTCAGTCAACATCAGTTTTAAAACTGGAGACATCATTAATATATGATGCAGTGGCATTAACTAAACTACACAAGTAGCCTCAGAACCACATATGACACTAATAGCAGACAAAAATCCACTTATAGTGTCACATTAACATCATTTATTTAAAACTATGAAGAAAAAAAAACTTATCTACAAACATACACTCAAATTTTCCAGCAACATAAAATCTTAATAAATTTTAAGGAGCCAACTAGTTACACAAAATATCACAAAAGCTTTTGACTACAATAAAATTAGTTCAAGACAATGATCAAATGGGCGTAAAAATGCAACTGCATACATTTTATCAAACAGACTTTATCTATAATGAAACAAACACTAACTATAGATCTCAAATATCAATTAACTGGCATTAGAATAAATTTTAGTACTACGAACTGAACAAAATCAAAACTTACCAAACGTGCTAGTGACAAAGGAGGGCGATTAATTCTGCTCATAAAGAGACGTTTCATTACAATCTTATTAAACTTCTCTCCAGTTCTTCTTGCTAAGAATCGATACAACTAGAAAATGAAAACAACTGTTACCAACAGAACGTAATTTAGAACATGAATCCAACAACATTTTAGCCAAACACACGTTATTATGTCAAGCATGCTTAGATTAAAAATAAATAATGCGATTTAAAAATTTCGTTACAACACATGTAGGGCTAAAAGAGTTCATAAGATTAGTATTTACCAGCAGTTAAGGGGGATATATTAAAATCATAAGTTTTAAAACAGTGTACATTAATGGCGACTTAAATAAATGATAAATACACATTCTTGTTAAAATTACTTACTTTAACTAAAAGCCGGAGATAAATATCCTCACTCTTTGGTGCCCTTCGCACAACTTTACGATCATTTTTATGGTTAATGTCGATCCCCTAAAAATAGAATTAGACATAAGTACATTCATGCAATCTTGTCAATATTATAAAAAAAAAATTTTACTTGATAATAAATTAATAAAGATTAGTAAAGATTACCATTTTAATACGCGGACCCTTTCCGAGGAATCCTGTTTAATATTTTGGTTAACACTGAATTAAGTTGAACCGAGTTGAGTTGTATAACAGTAAGAAAATGTGAGCACTAAACACAGATAGTTTAAAAAACTAACTTTAACTTTAATTCTCAGTTTTATTCGGAATATTTTTTATTGATAACCATGCAGAACCGTACAGAGCTAGAAAAGATAGGGAGTATGAAAATTTGGCTCCCCCTAGAAAAGTTGTAAACACATTTTGGAGACGTCAAATAACTGCATTAAATACTTTTTATTTAATTTTTAAAAAAATCTTTGTTTTGAAATAAAACTTAAGCAAAATCTAATATGTTTTTATTAGTTATTAAAATAAAAATGTTTGTTAAAATCTATTGAAACCACCTACAAACATCTTATCGATAACTATGGTAGATGATGTGTGGATAAGACCACATATGTATAAGATAAAAAAGCTGTAGCTTGGTGCACAGAGATGGCAAGGGCTCCCAGATCCCACTTCTTTTTTTTAAATTCGTTTTGGAGCTGGGGCCCTCTGAAGCCCAAAATACATTTTTTTTCTCTTTACATTGACGGATGCTTTTCAAAATCTATTCGAGGTGTTTGAAAATATTAAATAATTCCTACAGTTCACTTTTTTTTTACCCAAAAGAGCAATCAAACGCTCTTTCCACTGATGAAAATGTACCCGCTTTCATAGCTTCCACCCACAGAGTTGTCAAATAGTTGCCTCACTTTACAATGTGGTAAAATGTTTTTAACTTCTTGAAATTGCCTTGTGCTCTTTTGTCCTTACTTTGAAAATATCAGATATCCACAGAAACACCTTTTGGTCTGATTTTTGGCTATAAGTTGCTTGGAACAAAAAATTTCTAGGGTTGTAAATAGGGGGAGGGTCTTGTTTCACTTTTTTACAAAATTTGGATATTTTTTATAATTTATTATAAAAACCTTTTTTTTTCTTCTTGAAATTATCCTAAATGTTTCATCTCGCCTGATTATTTAATTAATTTTATCATTGTAATTGATTTTATTTTGTAATTTTTCAGATTAATTTTTTAATAAAACATCAAATCTGATAGTTATTTGCTGATGAAAAGTGAGAAATCTGTAGCAACATTTTTAAAATGAACATTAAGGTTGATTCAGTAATTTGAACTATATGAAGAGAAAAATATCTTATTTATTTAGTTAGTTAGTTTTTCTTTTCTTTTTTAAATTTTGGGTTTTTTTTCTTCTTTTCTCTGCTTATTTATTTAAATGATAGACCATTGTTCAATTCCCTCTTTGACAGCCCTATCAGCCAAAATTCTTGATTTAGTCTACTCTGTATAAAATTGAGATAACAGATGTGATTTTGCTTGATAAAGCATTGAATTCAAGAGATCATCAGCTAAACAAATGTTTAAATATATAGAAAAAATTTTTTTAATATTATTAATATTTTTAATTAATAATTTAAATATTTTTAATTTGTAATATTTTATTTCGTACACAAAATTCATTTATTCAGTTCGATTATGATTTTATTGTTTATTCATCATTCTTGCTTAAATTTTTAACTCCTTGATTTTTGTTGCTATTATGCGTTAAAAGTTAATAATTGTTGATTTGTTCATTTACGTCGCACTAGAGCTGCACAATGGGCTATTGCATCTAAGCATCCCTGAGGATGATCCGAAGACATGCCATCACAATTTTGATATTCTGCAGAGGGGATGGCACCACCGCTTCGGTAGCCCGACGACCTGCACGCGAAGCCGAGCACTTTACGGAAGAACAGTTTACGAGGACCAATACCGCACCCCTCGGTCCCTACGCAGACTGATACAAGTGGTCATCCACCCGCACACTGACCGCAGTCAGTGATGCTTGACTTCGGTGATCTGCTGGGAACCGTGTCTTAACGATCAGTCCACTGCGGGACTAAAAGTTAGTAAGGTTTCTAAATTTTTCAATTAAAAAGGCTCTTAAAACTTTTAAATCAAAGTCAAAACAACTTCTTAAAATTGTAAATCGAAACTTTTTATTAAATTTTGATAGTTTTTTTAATTTCATTTTAAACGTGTACATTTAATTTAATAAAAAAAAAACAAATAAAAAAGTTAATTGAAGATATATAAATAAATGTCTGGATGAAATTAAAAAAACTTCGTTGTCATTAGAAGTGAACATATCATCTTTTAAACAATTTGAGTATTAATAAATTATTCAAAAATAAATAATTTTTTAGTGTAAAAGGTTAAGTTTTTTTTATTTCTTTAAAAAGTAATTTTGTCCCATCATTCGATCACGAGACTATTTAATATCTGCTCCTAAGGATCAGAATTCCTTTTTATTTCACTTTAAAATGATACAAATGAGACATGTTGCAGTTTTAAATAGCACCTTAAAACATTTAAAAAATGACTGAAATTGTCAATTCAAAAAACAATTAACTAATACTTTGGAATATGAATTTAAAAAACTCCACACGCTTTGTTTTGTTATGTCATTTTATATTATCGCATTATTTAGAGCAGACAGAAGGCGTGGTGGGTGTGTGAATGATGTAAGTAAAAGAGGCATACAAAAAAAGCCAATTTAATTTCAGTTAATACCCTCAATATTACATTTTTTAACTCCTCGCAAAAATGTGGAAAAAAAGGTATACAAATTAACTGTCGCAAACAAGTTAATATTAAGTAAGAACGAAACAAAAATTATACCGAAATATGTTGAATCACTAATGAGAGAGGCTGGATGAAAGACATCGAAACCAATTTGATTGAATTGTTAAACTAGAAGGTGTTTCTAAAATCCGGAAATCTATTACGCTTTAATTTTTTTTCTGTCGCAATATTTATTAGCGGCAATTCGTTAGATTACAATATGGGTTATGTTTTTTTNTTATGTTTTTTTTTTTTTTTGATTAAATATTAAGCATTAACAGACATTTGTCTTTTGAAACATTTCATTCTATAACAAATGGTAATAAGAATAAATCTGATACTTCAAACCCGTATCATATTTATTCTCTCAGATATTTAATAGACCCTTCAATAAATCCTTAAAAAAATAAGCCAAATATTTATGTAAATAAGGATAATTTTTATTCTAACACAAAAATTTAACAAATGTACTATATCAGCTAACGAAATATAATAATTTTTTATTATCTACAAACAGTATTAATATAACAGCCCTTATCTGCTCCAGTGTGTAGGATCTCTAGAAGAAGAATAAAAAAAATATTTGTAAATTTCATAAAATTGAAAAATTTGCCTGCTTCGATTATAAACGGGGATAGGGAGGTAATAACCAGCTCAAGGGGTGCTGGTGCATTCATTTTTATCATTGTAGCGATTAACCCCTTCCTTCTCGCTCCCGTGATATTGACGGGCTGGAGTGTTCAGTAGCAACGCGCCAATAAGAATAAAACTAATTCATTTCTTTTGTCCGGAAAACATTTTATTTCTCATTTTACACACCAGTAGCAGGATATTTTTTAAAGTAATTGTAGATAGTTAGTTTATTTTAAACCAGATTTCAGCACTAATCAAATACGTAATACAAATACAAAAAATAGGCACTTTTATGACCGTTTTCTTGAAAATTAACCGATCGTTAAGGGGTTAATTGCTTTTCTATTCTCTATATTGTTTTTTTAGTCAACATGGCTTATTTTTTATAAGTACATCACTGT
Organism: Parasteatoda tepidariorum; assembly: GCF_043381705.1. Lineage (NCBI taxonomy): Eukaryota > Metazoa > Arthropoda > Arachnida > Araneae > Theridiidae > Parasteatoda > Parasteatoda tepidariorum. Next base: position 39,059,960 of record NC_092213.1, read on the forward strand.
GTTCGTTGATTATAATTTATTCTTATCTAATACATTAGAAAAAGAGAAAATTTACTATTTGAGAACTGTACCAAAATCAGGAACACATAAAAAAAAAAAAAAATTCAAAAAATATGCAAGTTTTATATAAATAAAATGTAAGGTATTAATTTCTAGTTACTTACTTTTTCTAAATTCATAGCATCGAAATATTTATTTAGATTTACAGAAGAAAATTAAATGAATTTGATATACTTAGTATAATTGCATTGTTTCATAAAAATAATTTATCTGCAATTTTTCCGTTCGCATTACAACAGCTTATCGAAAATTCCGGTTTTAAAAAGTAGAGTTCTTATTACCACACATCTAATAAAAATGTAAAATAAAATTAACCGAATAGGTGATTATTATTCCATGTTCTAAGGCAGCGGTTCCAAATTATTATTTAGGCTTCCGGAACCAAACTTCTATCGGATCAGCCTCGACATAACGATTAAAATTTATTAAGGTAATTGCGAACATTATAACGCAAAAAAAAAAGACTAATTTTAAAATATTAAATAAGAGGAATGAAGATTTTTCATCGTTTTATCATTAACAATCTTAAATAAAGTTTTATATCCGACAGTTGAATTTGCAGTCCTTGTGCTATATCTAGTCCAGTTTTTAATTTATTTTGGCTGAAAATGAATAAAATAAGCCAAATTAGGATTTACTTCTAAATGAACTGAAGAAACTTGTCATAAACATTAAAAATTAAATAGGTAATTTGGAAAGAATTTTTCTTTATAAAGAAATTTAGTTATTTTATTTTGATTTGAAAAGTGCGGTATGAATACTAATATAATATTTTATAAATGCTTATTCTTTTCCTAATTTGCTCAACATTCAATATATTGCTTTTAGAAATATATTTTCATTAAAAAAATGCCATGTCTATTTAATTAGAATTTTACTTCAAATAATTTAATAAAGGAAATCGAAAGATTATATGAGATATGATTTATAGGTTGGATCTAAACATAATCAGAGATTACAAAAAGTACTAGATAGAAGTCATAAAAGTATTCATCCCTGGTTATAAAAAGCACTAATTCGCGAAACCTCTTTAACTCCCTAAAGTTCAGAGCCGAATTAAGCCCTAGGTCATTAAAATTTTTGGGGCCTTTAGATTAATTTTTTTTTCTCGAATACTTTTTATTTATATTAAAGTATTTATATATCTTTTCATTTAAAAAATCATATTTAAAATAATAATGAATTAAATTAGAACTAAAAAATAATCATAACATTTTGAAAAAATTTGAAATTTATTAACACTTTACAAAAATTATCGTATTTTATTAATATATATTTAATATTGATTTTTTTTAAAAAAAGTCATTGTTTTTCTTAATTTTTTAAAATTTATTTTCAAAAAATCCATTTTAAGGGGGTCCTAGGCCATAGAACACAGTTTGGAACTGCTTCTCTAAGATATGATAAAATTACCAAAATTTACCACATTTACGACCGAACAGCATGGTAAAAAACTATATTTTTATTATGTTAATTTCAGGAGAAGTCACAACCAAATCGCAACGAAAAAAAATACCCTGTTTTTTGGTGTTCCCATAAATACCGCAAATTTTACTATATTCGAATAGTTTAGACCATACTTTTTTTCTCAGTGCAGTCAGTACCATGGTTCACATTTCATAAAAGGTACCGTGTTTCCGCGTGCAGATGTGCTTTTTTTAAAATTTCAGAGGATATTCTATTTTGACTCATCAGATTAAAAAAAAAAATTTTTTTCCTCATAAATTTGAAAGAAAAACAAAACAAAAAAACACGTCTAATAGTTATACATAAAGAACATATTCAGAAATTTTCAACAAAAACAAGAATGTCAAGTATCCAAATTACTCTTAATTTACAGAATTTAAAAAAATAAATAAAGATAACTTTGCAAGTCCGGTGTGTATGTTTGGGGCTGATGACTATGAAATCTAACTCAAAAGTGAGAGATCGTGGGTTCTATTCCAACTGATGACAGTTTTTAAATTTTATTTCTTAATACTGAAAAAAGTTTTTCTTATGTTTTCTAAGTATGCACGTTAAAAAACTAATAATTTAACAATAATTTAAAAAAACTGGAAAGCATCGTCCCTTGTTCACTTTGCTCACCAACCAGGGTGGTTGCTTCTCATCTTACTAATCATAGCAGATTAAAAGGAACAACTGTTTATCTCTATTTTTTATTTTTTTTTCTTCAAAAAATACCATTTACATTTTGAAGAAAATCTATAAAATCGGTACCTCCGCAGAGTTATTACTCAGTGAAGATGGGCTCATAGTTTATCTCCGAATTAGGTGAACCAGGTTCGAATCCCAGTGATGGCTGGTGGAGACAAATTCCACACCCAGCTCGCGCAGACCACAGTGCTGACGTAAAATATCCTCAGTGGTAGACAGATCATGGGTAAGAGTCCTCTTGCTGTCAGACTAACAGTGGGAGGGTTTCCTTTCCATGTAACAGAATGCGGGCTAGTTCCATCAAAACATCCTCCACTAAGGCACAAATTTCTTTCAATACTTGATCCTGGAGTTTGTTTACTGGATTGTGATAAAAATTACAAGGCTATGGAGTTCAACAATGGTAGTCGTAAACTCAAAATAGAGTCCGCTGTTCAGTGGTGGTTATAAAAATAAATAAAACTAATAATCAAATTGTATTTTCTTGTATTTTTTCCAAACTCCTTGCATATTTTCTGCACACTTTCATAATTTCATGTTTCAAAGTCTTAGAGATTTTGAGCAGCAAAGCAAAATGTAACATAAAGAAAAAATAATTGCGAAAAAATTGGCAAAAAAAAAAAAAAATCATTTAAAATTGCAAATAACATACGTTCAGAATTTAGAAGAAAGAAAAAACTCTGTTAAATATATAATGGCGTTTCCAGCATACCAAATTTTTATTCTGAGCTTGAAATGTTATTATGATGATCTTAAAATGAGCTTCTGTTGTAACTTTTTTTTCCTCGTTTAAAAAATATGTGCAATGAAAGAAAGGTTCTACATTACAGTCACATCACAATATATATATTTAACAATCAAGTAATATTATCAAATGTTATAATAATATAATGTTAATACTTAACAATAAAAAATAATGACAGTTTACTTTAGATGTATAGAAATAGAATTGAGCTTAGGGCCCAGCCGAGCTTAAGTACGGCCCTGAGAGGGAAGGGAGAAGGGCCGAAGGTATGGAATCGGTCTTCTCACCAGATGGCACATACAGTTGCCATGGTCTTTTTAAACATTTTAAAGACTGCAGAAACCCTGTTGAAATAAAAATTTACAGATGTTTGCTTCTTTCAGTATAAGATTATGATCAAAATAATGATCATGAAAGATCCATTATACTTGATGGTAAAAACTTCATTGGCTTCAGAAAATATGAAGAAAATAAAGGCCTATAAAGACTCGCAGGACGTGAATAAAGAAAAAAATGTTATAAAAGACAGAAATGTGAAGTTGCAACGAGAAAACATAAATTAAGGTGGAAAATAAAATTGGAAAAACCGCAGCACCTCAAGAGTGAAATAGAAAATTAAATAAAAACAAAACTAGAGAAACAGCAAAAGCTGAGAAAGGAAAATCAAGACGAAATGTATTTCTACGTTCCACGGAGAGATGATGAGTGAACTAATATTGGAGAACATGGAGAGAACTACTAACGTTAACAAGAGAATCGGCAATCACATGAACTGGGTATCAAGATGAGCTGATGTGGCAGAGGTGGTTAGAATTTTGGTATTATCGAGTTTAAATTTATCACCAAGATGTGCGACAATAGATTTATCGTATTATTCATTAAATTAAAATATTTAATGTGAAATTAAAGTTAGTTTTATGTAAGATAATGGTTATGGCTCTTAGATTGAAAAAAACGTAATGACATATAATTCATCACACATTCTAAAAAATTCAAAGCAGTACCTATTTTATATTTAATTTACTTATTTTTTGGTTGCCACTCTGAAAAACATTTTTTAGGATGTTAAACAATTCCGTCAACAAATGAAATTTCAGAAGTTGAACGAAACAATAGAATGACCTCTCGCTCCTAGAATCAAAGTAGTTACATTAACTCATTCATTTATCCAACCATTCACTAAAATATTCTTCAATGATACATGATTAATAAAAAATAACCTATAAATATTCTTTTAAACCAAACACTACTTTAAAAAAGGTGGAAATAAATAAGTACAGAATACTAATTCTGGGTCTTGTCCAGCGCCCTCTTACCAAATGCTCCAGGCAATCGTTAAAAGATAAAAGGGGCAGAAAGCTTCAAACTTCTGGAAAATATTGGAATTTTTAATAGATTTTATGAGTTGAACTATTTATTATTTGATGCCAACAAAATCATTCCATAATAAATAATGATCAATTTATACAGATTTTGAAAAAGTGTGAAATGTAAAAACTTATCATTTCATTTTAAATCTATTGTATTAGTTTAAGACAACTTACTATATAAATTAGTTACCTTACACAATGCAATAAAAAAACCCTTCACAACAATACAAGTTAAATTTTGTATACAATATAAATTATTTATTTCTACACTTTCTTGTTACAATTTACATGCATATTTACTTATTTTTTTCAATGAATAAATAAATAAATAAAAATGGGCCTTTTAATAAATGTACACTGATGTCAAATATAATTTGTGAACACAATTATGAAAGAAAATCATTTATTACAAATATACATTTTAAATAGTAAAGTTTACTTCATGTTCAAGTATAAAATTCTCAAACAATAATAAAAATACAGGACATTAAATTACTAATTAATACATAATATAATTATGATAATTCCAATTCTCTAAATATGTCTTGACCAAAACACGGCCCATGAGGCAAAGCACACTTTTTAGTCACATTATCACTCACAAAAAGCGGTAAACAGTACATTATACAAGTTTCAAGGCTGAAAATATTTTCAATTTTATCAATGATTAAAAGTAATTTATTATCATTTTTATAATTTTTAATGGTTCTTAGTTTTCTAATTAAAAAATACAACAAATATATAAGCATACATGTCAAGATTTTAACATGTTCTTTTGTTCACTTTAAATTAATTAAAAATATTTTGTTTATGATACAAAGAATACTGAAATTAAAATAACAAATGAAGATTCAGCTGATTACAGAAACAAAATAGAATTTATTTTTATAATTTACTTTCTACTATGCTCATTTTATTATTTAGTAGTAATATTTGTTACCTAAATTCTTCAGCAAATAATAAAAGAGGTAGGAAATTTATTTTCAGAATTTTTTTTAGAGATTTTTACATTTTCTAAAATATACAAAATGAACAAGAATTTTGGATAAAATCAGGAAAAACAGTCAAAATTCAGTTCAGTTGGAAACTGCATTGTTAAGATATTATTAGAGGGATATATTAAACAAAAATATTACTTAACGTAGAATAAAAAGCTGTTTCGCCATTTTAACACTTTTTTCATTTGGTACTTAAAACTTATGTCCCCTCTGTTTCTTTACTTATACAACAAACAACAACACAAACTATAAATTATTACAACAAACTAGAAATCTCCAAAATAGTTACAACAAACTAGAAATCTCCACTAATACTATTCTTGAGCCCGTAGGACATAAGGTCTTCGTGTATTATGTTTTGCTTGACTCCAAACTACTTGTAAATGATTCTTACATTTCAATTTTTCAAATTTGCCAGAAAAGTCAGAAAATACATCAGTTTTAGATAAAGCAATTTGACGTAGTTCAGGCATTTTTTCCAATGCTTTCAATAATGCTGTCACATCTTCTACACTGATTTGCATTTCTTTCATGTTCAACGATCTAAAACGTAAAACAATTGTCACTGAGGTGCTGAATTATATATCTAAGCTTTAATATAACTTTCATAAATTAATTTTAATGCAGTTAACTTGGATAATTTCATGTCAGTGGGACCAGAGGAAATATCCCAAATATCCAAATTATAACAGCCTTTTAAACAGGAGAGATAAATAAAAGATCAAAAATTCATACTTTATCTAATATTTATTTAAATATTGTAAACATATATATTTAAAAATAAATATTGTTATTAGCCTAATTACTTATCAATAACAGATATTTTTGAAAACAGATATACTTGAAGAAACATTTTATTATTATTTTTCAAATAAGTTAATAGTGTGTAAGATGCAGTACTAGCATTAGAGCTGAACAGCGAGCTATTGGTAATGACCTCGGGAAAAAGCTTGAGGATGATCCGAAAACATGCCATTCTAATTTTAATACTTTTCAGAGGAGCTAGCTCTCATGATGCAGACTATCATTTCATGCAGACCTTCAAACTTATTGTTTTCTTGTGTCTCATATACTTTATTGAAATTCTGAATTTTGGTATTAACTTTTGTAATCAGTAAAATAGGTTAACACATCTACAGTTTAGTAGGAATATATTATTGTTTAAACAAATTGCTTAAATAAACTGAATTCAATCGGCCAAACATTTAATGTTTTTAAACTTTTTTTATACTCTGTATATATTTTAAAATACTTACTTTAATTTAAATAAATGTTCAAATTTGGAAAAAAGAGGTTTTAGTTGGACATCAGGGCCTAAACATTTTTCAATGACTAGAACAACTAGAGATGAACCTATTTTTTCTATTAACTCAGCCAATCTAAAAATAATTAGAAAAAATTTGAAAAATATATAATTGACAATGTATTGAAGGAATCATTAGAATCTCATAAATGCATAAAATAATATTTTTAATAAGTTGCTTCATAAAAAACATTTTAACATTTAACTAACTGTATAAATTTGTAATAAGTCAACTGATAGGTTTTTTACAAAAAAAAAAAAAAATGAATTTAAAAAGAAACGATAAAAATAAAAAATTTACATTAAGGCATGTGAGAAAACAGTAATATATTTTTAAACAAAAGTACATTTATAATTAGTTATTCTTTCAGAATGCAACCTACTTCATTTGCAATAAACATGAATTTTTTTTAAACTCCTTCCACAGCTATCTAGTACACTTATCTCAAATTTTTTAAAGAAAAAAAGTGCGCATAATATTAATAGAAGCTCTTCTTATTCTACAGTGATTGTACAAACTTCAATTAACCTTTCCTACTATTTAAACCAATCATATGACTTAGTTAAAAAGTACTTTCGGATCTATCAAAATATTCTTTCAGTTCCGTAAAAATTGGTATAAGTTAAGAAGCACAATTATTCGTGCTCTTAAAATTTCTCTAAGCTGTTTCGATTGTAAATTACAATAATAAAAAAGGGCTTATTAGAAACAGAAAGCACTTTTGAACAAACCCTAAGTTATGGTTAGGAATTTTTGACACACAATTTTTTAAATTACAAGGAATTTGAAATATACATACTTCAGAATAGTTTCAGGTTATAAATAATCTTCTAATCAAGTATTTTTAAATGTATGCAGCTTTTAAAAACATATATTATTAGTATTAAATCATGTAATAATTTTCTAAAGTGAAATTAAGGCCAGACTTACAGCAGAGAAATAACCATTTTTTTCACTTCAGAAAATATTGAGATTAACTTGGATGNTGTACTGGCCGAAAAAAAAAAAAAAGATATCACCCTGAATAACTTTCGTTCCAATGATCAGATTTTCATGAACTAAGTGTCAATCTTAATGGTTTCAGGGGTCGACCTCAAATATGCTAATTAATCAGTGCTAACTATTAATTAAGTTACGAAATCAGACACAAAAACGTACTTTCTCTGAATAAACATATATTTTTTTTTTACATATTTGGAATCCAGTTACTTGAATTAGGGGGGTAGACAAAATTTTGAAAAAATTGGGTCACAATTAAGGTTTATATATTTGGCGATAGTCCAGGAAACCGCCAAAAAAAGTCGCCAGTGCAAATGAATATTTTAAGGTAACCCATTGACTAATTCAAAAGAAGACTTAATTTCACTAGGTTGGTAAGCAACCAAGCTCTGACTGTAAAAAAAACTTAAATAATGCTCTGTGATTGCTCAGAGAGGTTTATTTAATAGTTAATAGAAAATACCTCAAAGTTTCTAGGCAATGGACAATTTTTAAGATAATTTCTGTCCAAAAAGCAAATTTTTCATTTTTATTTTAATCTCCTTTGAAAATAAAATTTGAATCAATTTATGATTTTATTACGATAATTATTTATGATTTCCTAAGTTTTTAGAATTTAAATGCATGAACTTTTTATCTGATATTTAGATTATGTTGTTTTTGCTATACTTATTCAAGGATTTCATACTGAAATAAAATTAATATAACTTATTATGGCTATATACAAAATTTTAGGGATAATCATTTTTACAGCTTTAATCGAGTGCTCTAGGCAAGAAAGTTTGCAGAAAAAAAAGTGCTTGAAAAATAAAATGTATATTGTATAAGTAATTCACAAGGTTTTCTATAATTTACGATATTTCTCTTTTCTATAACTCAAGCAATTGCTGAATGTTTAGTGGTATTTAAAAAACATTGAAATATGTTATGTTTAAGAATAAGATATTGAAACAATATGTTGCATATTGTATGACTCATTGTTTAAAAAATCGCCTCATTCTGCTAGATATTTAGGTTACAAGGCTTTCTTTGGATAAAGATAATTAGCAAATACCATCCTCATCTTTCGATACATTCTGAAACTGACATTCACAAATTCACCATAAAATGTGGCACAGCATATTCTTTAAATATGATTACAGCTACATTTACCACCCCTGCTACTATAATTATTTTTGTTTTCTTATATATGTTACCGGCAAAGTATGAAACGCCGGTATTGAATAGAACGCCTAGGCATTCTATACAATGCCGGATGTTTTTAGGCAAAGTATGAAATATGAGAAGCATTACATACTTTGCCTAGGCATTCTATATAATACGGGATGCTATTTAGGCAAAGTATGAAATAAACGTCCCAATGAGGTTATTATGTAAATGAATTAGGTAAATGATGTGCATGTTACTGTGAATGACCGAAATCAGTGGTTGTTGACTTTCAACGGTGAATGTTGACAATCACATAGTCGCTTTGGTGAATGTCCGAAATATTTATTACATCCGATTTTATATTAATTTATTCGTGGATATAATTACATTTATTCTATATTTAAATACTTACTGACGATAAATTAGAAGAAACATTAGTGTTTGGAGTATCAGGTTAATATATACCGGGCAATGGCACTGAACCTTAAAAAAACATCAGTGTCTGGTATACCGGGCAAATGTATACCGGGTACTGGCACTTAACTAGACCCAGCATGACTAGACCTTTGGTAAATGTCCGTAATATATACTAGGTCTAGTTAAGTGCCACTGCCTGGTATACATTTGCTCGGTATATCCTACACTGATGTTTTTTAAACGTCAATTTCCCTGCCTGGAATACATTTGCCCGGTATACCCTACAATGATGTTTTTTTAAGGTCAAGTGTCACTGCTTGGTATACTCTACACTGAAGTTTTTTTAAGGTCAAGTGTCACTGCTTGGTATACCCTACACTGAAGTTTTTTTAAGGTCAAGTGCAATTGCCCGGTATACCCTACACTGATGTTTTTCCTAATCTATCGTCAGTAAGTATTAAAATATTGAATAAATGTAATAATATCCGCGAATAAATGAATATCAAATCGGATGTAAAAAATATTTCGGACAATCACCAAAGCGACTATGTGATTGTTGACATTCACCGGTGAAAGTCGACATTCTCCAGATTTCGGTCATTCACAGTAACATGCATTTCTCAAAAATAAAAATGCCATTCCGAAAAAAAGACTGAGAGTGCTATTAAAAACATTTATTCAAAATGTGCAAAGAAAAAAAAAGTTGTGCAAAACATAATTTATGCCTTTCTTATTAAGGGAAAAAATAAGAAAATAACCTAATTGCCACTTTTGAATGACATTTTGACCAATCGGAGATGCATTTTATGCTTTGCCGGTTTCTCATTTGGCACTCTATAGAATGCCTAGGAAATGTGTGAAATATATACTGAAGAGTCATTACATTATGAGCACCTTGCTAATAACACATAGGACCACCTTTAGCCCTTAAAACTGCTTGCACCCACCATGGCATTGATTCCACAAGGTGTTGATAGGTAGTCTGAGGTATCTGGCACCAAGCACTCACCAACTGGTCCTGCAATTCCCTAACATTGCGAGAGGGTAGGGTGGCAGCATGAATTTGGTTTTCCAAGTAGGACCACAAATGCTCTATTGGATTAAGGTCAGGTGAATTTGGGGGCCAAGACATGACTTGAAAGTCACTGGAATGTTCCTCGAATCAATCCTTGACGATTCGACCCTTATGACATGGTGCATTATCCTGTTGGTAAACACCATCCCCCGCAGGAAAAACTGTTGCCATAAATGTGTGAACCTGTTCTGCAACTATATTCAGGTAGCTTACAGACGTCAGGGGTTGTTCTATGAGGATTATGGGTCCTAATGTGCCCCATTTAAACATTATTCCTGGGCGAAAAACCATGAAAACCTGAGCGAGCCCATTGTTATAGATGAGGGATGGTCATAATGTAATGGCTCTTCGGTGTAAATAATTTCATAATTTGCTGGCTAATTTTAGGCATTATATACAATGCCTAGGCATTCTACAGAATGCCAGATTTCATACTTTGCCGGCAACATATATATCTGATACGATACTCTCTTTTTAAATTGAGCTCATAAGGTCCAAATATAACTTTTACAATATTGATGCCCTTACGTTTTTAAAGACCTCATAAATCCTGTTAAAATATGAAAATGCATATGTTTACTTTAACGAGTGTAAAAACCTTATAGAAATAATGATCAAGACCCAAATGTAAAACAGTATAATTGATGATAAAAACTCAACTGGCTTCAAAAAATATGAAAAGGGAAGTAAAAGTCAACATGTTTCGAGCGTTCAAATATAATCGCCCATTCTCAAGACATGTCAGACTTGAATAACTTGTGACTTCTATTATTGGATGCTAAAAACATGTCTATTTTTATTCAATTCTCCCTATAATTTTTAAATCAATGAACTTTTTATATTTTTGATTCAGTTTCTTGGGATAATCTATTTAGTTACACAACATATTAAATTATTTCACTCAATATTAAAATAAGTTTTACATAAGTTATAAGCATAGGTTCTTAGACTGAAAAAATAATAATTTTCTACTGTAAAAAAATCATTGCAGTACAACTTTTTTTTTTTTGCTGCAAGCCTTAAAATTTTAATTTAAGGACATAAAAAAATTCCGTTTACAATTGAAATTTTAAAAGTCGAATGTGAAAATGGAATGTCCCCTAGCACCCGGAATAAAAATTGAATAGTTACAAGGACAACTATTTCAAACAAGTTAGCGTTTCTGTCCAACTCGAAGTTGTTTGAAAAGGCATTTTTTATATATCGATTCTAAAGTTTATTCTACACATATTTTAGGGTATGCCTTCGGAGTATTTTGATCGAGTTTATTTTTACACCCTTATTTGCTTAATATTATTATTAAATAATTTGCTTAAAACAAATTATTCAAGCTACATGATTTAGTGCATTTATAGTACAATAGTTAACAGGGCTTCCATCGCATATCTTTAACCTAGGTACCAATATCATTAAATAAATGGAATAAGCTTAGATAAATAATAAAATAATATTTTCCTCGTTTTTATTTTCAAGGAAATATGTTTCGATCAAGCAGATTTCATTCTGGGTATGAAATTATTGAATAGGTCCCTTGGAGCAAAATCATTCTTATCCTCTTTTGACGAAATATAGGAAAATTTGTTTTCACAGTTTCTGTAAAACGTATGCTAACCTTCTTGCCACGTATTTTTTTCTTTTTTAATCAAAATAAGTTCGGAAATTTCGTATATTTTATTGCATTTTTTTTTAAAAATCAGATGATTCTAAAATTGGCACGGCTTCGGCATCTTCATACAAATTTCAATTTTTGGTATTTCCTCCTTAACAAAATAAGGCATTTTTCCTGATAACAAATTATACTACAATAATATCTTGGGAATCGTGCTAAAGTAAAAAATTAAAAAAAGTAGTTTAGTATATTATCCGGAAAAAAATCTACATGGAATCATAAAGAAAGAGTAAAAGATATAATGAAATCATAAGTGTATCACATGTGGTCAGATAATTAAAAATTTAATTTCACAGCTAAGATGTTAGGACGACATTTAAGATGCTGAGGTATTTTAAGACGCTTAAAAATTTTGGCTATGTATTCGACAGCTTTTTATGTTCAGTATCTTTACACTCTTTGTAGTGACTTCTAAAACATCAACACTATTTTAGATAATCTATGTTGAAGTCACAAGAAACAAAACAAAAAAAAANATTTCCAATGAACAAAATAAAGAAATGGAAGTTGGAAAAAACTGATCAATCAATCTTGACAGCTGTGCTTGTGCTTTACTGGTTTGTCCCCACATTTCCCTCTTCTGTTTGACCAAAAATTGGTCACACCCAGTTGACATTAAAACTACCATGTGGACTACAAAATGAATTCTATTCCTTTTGGTTTTTTTTTATTCGATTCATTAATTTTTTATTTTGCGGCTTTTTTATTAGTTATTAATTGTTAATTTTTTTTTGTTAATAGTTAGCTTGTTTTTTTCTTGTTATTAGTTGTTTGCTTGTTTTTTTTATCGTTATTAGTTTTTAGCTTGTTTTTTGTTGTTATTCATTGTTAGTTTCTAAGCATTAGTTGTTACTTATTTTTGTAGTTCCTTGTTAGCTTTATTTTTTCTTCTTGTGAGGTGAGCGTCTTCTGTTAAAACAAAATGTTTCTAAGAGAAAAAACGAGATTTATGATCTCGCTCCGAAGAAGAAACGATTATTTCTTCTTCAGAGGATTCGGATTATTTCTTAAATTATTTCTCCTTCGAATTATTCCTTTTTGATTATGTTATATAGATTATTATTTTAATTAATAAAATTTCTTAAGATAAGCCAGTTTTAAATTCACCCAATCATAATCTACGATCGAAACTTGACTAAATTTATCGGTTTTTCTGAAATTAACAGCTTAATTGAATTATAGTAATATTTGGGCGCCATATTGGTATTTCCGAAAGAGATCCGAAGTTCGGCATTTCGTCAGTCCCGTGAGTGCCGGATTTGGGGTCCTATTACTTCATTTTCTGTTCGCTCCAATTACAATTGCCAAAGCGCTAAGTAGATTTCTAGCTTGCGATTTTTCTTTAAGCTGGGGGTGGATATAAGATGCATACCTTTTAAATTTTCTCCTTGTGCGATGTTTTTCTTCTAATTATTATTTCGTTTACTTATTTTCTTGCAGGCTGCTGCCAAAATTTTGCTAAGAATTGGCAACTGATTTGCAGCAAATCGCGATACGGGCGAATATTTCGTCGACTGCGTTATTAATTTTTTCTATAGTCTTTCCCTCAGAAAATTATTTCATCTTAAATAACTTACCTTGATAATTTTTTTTGCTACTAAAAATTATTTCGTCGGAAGCGCCGCATACAGGAAAAAAACAAAAAATTTTTCGATAGTGCCGCGGCGCTTTTGCCGAAAAATACGGCAGTAAATAATCAGCTGCTTTGTATTAAGTAATTTTAAACAGCGGAAAGTTTTTAATTTCTTAACAAGGTTTTATTAGCTAGCAGACAATAATTCTTTTAAAAAAAACTTGACTATAATTTAAAAAGGGACTTTACTTTAAAGAAAACCTAAAATAAAGTACTTAAAAAAATGTATCAGTATATTAATGATGAAATAATAAACGTAGTAGGGTAAAGAATAAGATTTTTAAAAATGTTAAAATTTAATTAAATAGTTGGTAAAATAGTTCTGCGAAACACTTCCGGACAGGTGATTAAAAAATTAATTTTAAGATTAAGACGATATATAAGACGTCGAGAAATTTACGATGATGTGAGAAATGCTTAAAAATGTTGACTACGTATTTTTATTAATATTTTTAAAAAATATATCCAAGAAATTGATAAATATTTTATTCCAAATCTATTCATACGTATGTATATTATTGAAATTGTATCAGTTATTGAGAAAAAAAAAACTAAAAATTAAAAAATAATCACATTAAAAAAGCAAAATCTGGTGCATAAACATATTCTATCACAAGCATGCTTTCATAAAACTCGACATTCGTTGAATAAAATGTTTTTCATTCAGTAAAATGTTTTATTAAAATTTCTTTACTAAATTGCAAATAGAATTTTAGACGACTAAAAAAGAAACATCGTATTTTATAGTTTTAAAAAAATAAAAATAAAAAGATTAGCAAACGCTTATTAGCGAAAAAAATATTAATGAAATTTTATGCCATGCGCGCTAAGTCAAGTTCCTTGAAAGTTTATCACATTTTAATATTAATCACCCCATTAAATCATTTCTTCATTGTCGCCAAATTATTTTTTTAAAACTAATTTATTTTAATTTTTCTCATCTTCTAATAAATTAAAACAGTAGAAACTTCAGATTTTTCAATTGAAAAATATGTAGATTAAAATGGTATAAAAAAATCCATACCTTATAATTCAATATTTTTTCATCCTCAATTTAATTAAATAATAAAAAATAATAAATAATTATTAAAAATTATTTTTTTCATGAAATTATCTTTGGGTAAATGAGTTTTATGAGTGGGTGCAATTTTTTTTTGAATTGCTTCATTAGTTTTCAAAATATGACTGAAAACGCAAAAAGCAAAATTAACATTAAGGGATCCAAACTTTGAATCGCTCTCCTGAACAAACTATGGGGACCACATTTCCCAGATTGCGGCTACCCTCTATATTTTGAAGATAAGGAATCCAAATATGTAAAAAACAATTATATGTTTATTCAGAGAAAGTACGTTTTCGTGACTGATTTCGCAACTTAATTAATAGTTAGCGCTAATTAATTAGCATATTTGAGATCACCCCCCGGAACCATTAAGATTGACACTTAGTTCATGAAAATCCGATCATTAGAACGAAAGTTATTTAGGGTGATATCTTTTTTTTTTTGCGGACTGTACATTAAGGTTACAAGTAAAAAAAAAACAGTTTCAAAACCAGTTATAATCTACAAAAGTAATTAGCTTTTAATATTTATTATGTAACTCAGCTAATGTTTAAGTATTATTTGTAGATTTTGTAACTGAATCAATTGATTTCAAGAGAGCATAAAAAGCATCTATAAATGGCAATTCTGTGATTTTTAAATAATTATTAATCACATAAATTTACACTCAAATACGTATGTACATGCTCCTCAAAATTATAAGATCAAAGATTTAATAGCTTTAAAAATTTTCAAAGTTTGATACAGATTTAAATATAGTTATAAAAATATAATAAATTGAGTTATTAATGCACATTAATAACTTAATTTAAAATAAATCTTGAAAGAATCATACCTTGTCACATCACAATAATTGTGTCCCAGATTTAAATACTTTAAAGAACTGGCAAAGGAAAATTCTTTCAGTACAAGGAAATCATCATTTTTCAGTTTGCAGCTTGAAACATCTAGATATTCTAGTTTCCCACGATGTACAACACAACAATTAATCAGACAGTTATTACTTTTCGTGCAAGTATATATTTGGTCACAATTATGCTTTAAAAGCTTTCGTAATAAGTTACTCAAGCAACATGCTCTCAAGCTTAATTGCTTGAGATGAATAAAACTATTTAAGGCACAAGCTAGAATAGTCGAATAATTAGAATCTAAGGCTATCCCATTTTGAAAATATGCTAAATTTAGTGTCTGTAGATTACGAAATAGCTGCAATTCTGGGATAAATCTTGCTATATCAATGAGCTTACTTAATTCAAGAGAAAAATGAAGAAGTTCCTGTAAAATAAATAAATAAATCAACCTTCCTTTACTGGAATATATATATGCATACATACAATATATATATACATACATATACATACACACAATATATACAATATATATTTATATATGTATATATATATGTAAAATGTAGAGAAAACAAGGGGAAAATAAAATAACAAGAAACCGGAAGGAAAAAGAAAAATCCGGAAAAAAGGACAAAAATTTTAAAAAATCCAGAAAAAAAAAATTAATATTTTCATCAGCTCACACGATTATATCCACAAAAAAGAGTGCTTTCTAATATAGTATCAATATAGCCAAAGCAAAATATATGAATTCAATAGTGTGAGGAGCACTCAAAAAATTTTACAACAAATAAAGTAGAACACAATAAGAAAAAATATCACGAAAAAACAGAAAATAAAATATAAAGAAAAAAAAACAGAATAAAACATGAAAAGAAATCAAAAAAGCGAGTAGCGAATTCAAATGAACTTACATGAACGGGACATTTTTCAAATATGATTTAAAATATTTTCGTAACAAGATTGCAAAAAATGAAAACAAAAGCGCCAATTGAGATAAAAGCAAAACTAGAGGATTTTTGTATTAAAGTGCGTTCTTACTGCATTACTGAAGTGTGTTTGATTTATTAGTAACCAAGGATGGGCCCGAAATGGATGCGTGCAAGGTAATATTATACTGGATAATTTAAATAAGTTGACAATAATTACAGAAAATAAATATTTGTTTAAGAAAAAAATAAAAAAGAGAAAAAAAACATGAATTGCCTGTTTTGCACATAATTTTAGCCACGGATTTGTCCAAATTGGATTTACACATGGAAAAATTACATAAATTAACAAAAAAATTTTTTAGTAAATTATTTTTTAGTAAATAATTTTTTAGTAAATAATTTTTTTAGCAAATAATTTTTTTGTAAATAATTTTCTAAGTAAATAATTTTTTTAGTAAATAATTTTTTTTTTCAGTTAATAATTTTAGCCACAGATTTACCCAAAATGGATTCGCACATGGAAAAATTATATAAATTAACAAAGAAATTTTTTAGTAAATAAATTTAGCCATGGATTAGCACATGGAAAAATTATATAAATTAACAAAGAAAATCTTTTAGTAAATAATTTTAGCCACCGATTTGCCCGAAATAGAATATATATACAGTGGAACCCGCTTAACAAGTTCCCTTTTAAGAAGTTTTCCCGCGTAAGAAGTTATTTTTTAAAAAAACCAATTACCATAATGTTAAATTTACTTTTATAAGAAGTTTTTTTCCCGTTTAAGAAGTTTCCACTCCTAATTTCAATTTTTTAAAATTTTATTTAAAATGTCTTATTTAGTTTTAACTTGCCCTTACAAACACATGTATGGGTACTGACCACTGACCTTCATCACTCCTTTGTTACAAAGAAAGGTGACTTATCAGGAACAGGTGTGAGCAAAGGAATGTGAACCTTTAGATGAACTATGAAACTGATAAGAATGTAGGGAATAGCTTTGTCATTGTGTNTTTGCCTCAAATAGAATATATATATATACATACATACATAAGCGTTACAGGACAACAGAGATCAAATGAAATCAGTTTATAGTACAGTCCATAGATTCTAATTTGTGTCTAGCCTCCCAATATTTCTCCCAATGTGATCCAGCATTGAATACAGGGCAGCAAATCAAGGGATGGGTATTAATTTCCTCACTTATGTTGCACAATTTACAAATTTGGCTTAGGAGAATAGTTATCTGGTGTAGATGCTTTAATAGACAATCCATATTCATAATACATAGAAATTTATCGCATGCAGATTCCAGATTAGACCAGACTGAGTTTGAGCTCTGTTCTAAATGACAATAGAAGCTTCGATTATTTTCTGACCATTATGATCAAAAATTGTGTTTGATGCCAATAATAATTATATTTGTTTCCTAAATGACGGGTGTAAAATTTATTGCTAATTTAAATTTTTCCCACATTCTGACATAAACTAACAGAAAATATAACTATAGTTATAAGTTTTAAAAGAAAATATTAAAATAAAAATTTTAAAAACTAGGTACTTTTTTTCAAATATACAGAAAACAGTCATATGATATTTAATTTTTGTATAAGTAGATTAAATAATTTTATTTTGGTTTAGATTTACTAAAAGATAGAAAATAAATTTATTTTTGAAGATGACTTAAAATAGAAAACAATTTAATTTTTGTCAAACCTATAACAACAATTGTAACAACACTTACATAATAAACTATGATCATCAGAAATTTTGTTAATGACTTTGATGCATCTTATCCTTTAGATCTGACAAAAATAAAATTATTTTCTCTCTTTTTCTTCCTCGTCTTAATTGACTTGACAGATCTATATGGGCCAAGGCCATCCTTAGAACATTTTTAAATTCTGTTCTAGTGTTACTTTCTCTTTTTTAGTCTACTTAAAAACATATAAAGTTAAGAAAGTTTATTTAGTTTTTCTTACAGTTGCAACATATAGCTTGGACATTATGCTACTCTTTAAAAAAAAAAAAAAGAGATAAAATTAATGATTTTCTTCAAGATTTACTTTTTAAGATTTTCTAGCATTATATTAGCATAAGCATAACAAAACATTATTTTAGCAAAGACATTAGCATAAACAAAAAACATTTTTGAAGTTAGGAAATCAGACACAAAAACATACTTTCTCTGTATATTAACGTAAGCATGTCTTTTTTTAAAATTTTTTTTAAACAGATTTGAATTTTTAATCTTCAAAATATGGTTCCCATAGTTCGGGCAAAAGAGGGGTTGAAATTTTAAGCATTTTAATGTTCATTTCTCTTTTTGCTTACTTTGCAATCTCAAAGAAAGTTTTATTTATAAACTTTAATTTTTTAAAGAATTATTTGACCACTTTCCATTAAATTTGGGATTGAATGGATTAATTTACATACATGAAATTGGAGTAAATATGTTCAAAAATATCTCAAAATGTGTAAAAATATCTTAAAAATTAAAATTTATTCAATCATTGCTATATTAAATAAAAAATAATTTATTACATGCAGTTATCTTTACATACAGTTGCGTGTAAAAACTTTTAGATTGACTAAATTAATTCCAGAAATATGTCAAAATTCTCAAAATCCAAAATTAATATTGAGAACTATTGAGACAGAATTTTTCAGATTGTGCGTGCAACCCATATTTTGAGGCACATACATTCAAATTTTTGGGAAAAAAAAGTACAGTAGAGAAGCAATTATCTGGGATGCTCGGGACCATCGCAATCCCGGATATCTGAATTTCCCGGTATTCTGGATCGACCAAAAAGTGTCGTTAATCGATGTTTATCGAACCCGAAGTACAAGGAAAAAGTGTAATGGATAAAGTAAGAGAAAAAAGAAAGGTACTCCTAACTCAAAAAAAAAAAAAAAAAATGGTAGAAATATAACATTTAAAAGAATAAAAAAATTCGCAAGTTTAGACAAGAAAATCAAGTTTAAAAAATACAAAATTCTCATATTTATTTTTTAAAAATAATTACAATTCCTAAATTAAATAATATAAACAAAACCAATGATTAAATAACGCAATATATTTCATACCTAATTATACGGGGGGAAACGATAAAATAAAAGGAAAACTTATTAATCTAAATAAAAACACTTGAAAATTATCGAACCGAAACGATAGTTAAAAAAGGCACTAGCATAAATATTAAAACCCGGAACAAGGCAAGATCAACGGAATTTTAAAAAAAAAACCTAATGATAAAATTTATGAATAAAAAGAATTAATTTATTGAGTGCGAAATTTATCGCGAAAAGAAAAAAAATCAAACGTAGTGGAATCAGAAAAACAAAACTGCAATCTGCTTCATAAAATAATCCTATGTTTAAATTAATAAACAATTCTCCTTTTATTTTATTTTTTTTTTTGTTGATAAAAACAAGATTTTTAATTACAGCAGATGTGATTCCACACCAAGAAAAACTTGCAATTGATACCGCACTTCCAAAGAATGAGAATTTATTCAAAAGAAAAAGATTTTATTTTTATTAGTCGATGTCAAATAAATATATTTTTCTCTTTTCTTTTTCTGTTCACTGATATGCATGCAATGCATTTTCCCCACCCCCCTCGTAAATCAAGCAGAAAACGAAATCAGCATGCCACACCCTTGAGTTTGATTGACGGCCTAAAGGAAAAAATAAAACATTCCTCCCTTCCCTGCCTTCAAGGTCATGGAGGAAATGACGTTTCTCTGGATAAACGGGGGAAATTTTTTTCCCCTTCCTTACATTTTCCTCTACTCAACTTCCAGGATGAGTCCAATTTCCGCTTTTTTCGTTCTAGTTTAAAATGGCGGAAAAAATCGAGCAAATTTTTTCCCGGTTTTCTGGTTTCCCGGTTATCTGGATACCGGATAAATGGTTCTCTACTGTATGTTTATTCAAAGAAAATATGCTGACTTTGTAACTTGAAATGCCATCTGCACCAATTAATTATATATATTTAACATTATGCCCTTGAACTATTAAGATTAAGTAAGAAAATATGATAATTAGATCAAAAGTTATTAAAGCTGCTGTATTTTTTTTTGCAAACTGTACATAAAGTGTAACTCGAAAACATAATATTAAAAAAGTTTATAATATGTAGTAAAAAATAAAAAGCAGCATGTGTTTTAAAAGTGTATAAAAAATGTAGAAATAACTATGACTATTTAAAATTACTAAAATGATAAAATAGAAAAAAAGCCCCCATACTTCTTTATCCATTGCATGGAAAAGTTCCAGAAATGGTTCTTCATTACTTAAACTAAATATATGCAGACCGATCACCTCTATATTAATATTTTTATTCTTTAACAAAACTCTTTTGATGTCACAAAGGATCTTTCTGTCTCCCTCGAAAACGGAAATGAAACGTACCTTCAAAGTATCTATAAAAAACATTTAATTATAATAATATAATAAATAGAAAGTCTATGAATAGAAAGTCTATGTAGCAAGGCATAAATAGAAAGTCTATGTAGAAAGAGAAAGTATGCAAAAACTTAAAATCTTACAATCAGTTTTTAAATTAAAAGGCTGCAAACATTAAGGGAGAGAATATGTGTGAATTAAAAGAAAACAAAAATTGATTTTTTTTTAAAAGATGAAATCAATAGTTCAACTATCCAAGAATATAAATCCTAAACATTATATTGTTATTTCACAGGTCAACAAAGATACTGCCAATTAAACAAAAGAGCATGTCCAACGAGCAAAACAGAATTGCACAATCAATTAACACATCAGTTTAAAGAAGTTTAAACTGGATTTGATTAAAGCAAAATGTTTTATGTCAATTTTCCATTTTTTTTTACGTAACTTAACATTTTATATTTCAAATCACTTATGTTTTTTTTCATTCACATCTGGCAAGTCTTGAGACTGAGCACTTATTTTTGAGGGCTTAAAACATGCTGATTTTTAATTCGATTTGCACATTTTTGAAGCCAATAAGTTTTTTAATTAAGTAACACCTAAAAATGTTTTTAGCACATAGTTCTTATCAAAGCGCATAGTTTACCTTTACGTCAATTTATATTTTGATAAAAAATCATTAATAATATCTAACGTATATTTTACAAAGGCCTTAAAATATGCAACCCACCATAGATACCAATGATAGGGTATAATATTATTTCTTTCAGTATATCTTTACAATGTCTTAAAGTATATCTCTGGAATAGGGCAACAGGGGAAAAAAATCAATCAACAAAAGCAGTACAAATTTAGAATTGCAAACAACATATGATAATGAAAATTCAACTATTTTCCTAGACTAACAAAATCTACAAGTCTACAGAACTATAAATCATAAAAATTTGGTAAACTGGAACAAGTTAAGTTGAATTTTAGATTTTTTTGCGATTCCGGAAAGCAGGATATTAGGATTTTGATACATTTACATAATTGTTATAGCGCAGATGTATCAAAAAACTTAAAAATAAAAAAAAAAGCAGTTAATCATTGAATGCCTGTGCTTCTCTTGCAAGTTCTATTGTTGTGAGGGTTATTGTATATAATACCCATTATTATGTTCATAAAATATTCATTTTCATTCATTACTTTCAATTTATAAATAAACAAATACAATATAAATGACTTAAGACACATAAAGATAAACTATAATAAGAAATTATTCTGCTTGAATAAATTTTATAACAATAGGTAAAATCAGTGTTGGAGTTTTAGCCAGAACAGTGGCAAAAACCTGGTAAAAACCAGCAAAAACTGGTAAAAACAGGCAAAAACCAAATTATCTAAATTGCTGATTAAATATTATTACAAAATACTTGAAACAAATTTAAATCAATCATAAGGAGGTAATTGTTCTCNATTTTGATACATTACATGAAAAAATTATTTTTAATATATTAATAATTAATATAAGGGTAATAATTTTTAAAAGATTAAAAGTTTTTGTCCTTTTTTCATTTTAGAGTCCTTAAATAAATGTTTTTTTAGAAATTTTATTTTTATTCCACTTCTTCATAATAACTTTTGGTATGTATTATTTTACATTATATCACTCTTACACTATATTTAAAGAGAGACATAAGATAGCTAAGATGAATGTTTTATTAGACAGATTTTGATAATCACCTCATTGCTCAATATTACTTCAAAATGGAAACAAAACCACACAATTTAAATTACTGTGAAATTTCCAGAGAATTTTGGGAATTAATGTCTCATTTACACTCATGCCCTTCTAGTAGTACTGCCATTGAAAGAGTGTTTTTGAATTTTTCATTTATACATTCTAAAATTCGGAATAGGTTGACTCTAAATAATGTTTCAAAACTAGTGTTCTGTTATGCTATGTTGAGACAGCACAAATTGTATTGTGATGATGAATAAAGTATTGAATTTGCGCAAATTTAAAAAATTACTACTACTAAAATCATATATTAATACATTATGATTTAATTATGGAATAATAAATTTTTTAATTTTTTTTGTCCTCTCATCTTGGAAAATATAGGTTTTTGCCACTTTGCTTGGCAAAAATCTGCTTTTGCCAGGACGGTTTTCACCATGGTTTTTTCCCCCTGCGGCAAAATCTTGCCAACCCTGGGTAAAACAACAAAAAAAAGAAGAAAAGCAGAAAATTGAAATATATGAAATTAGAAAATATCACATACAAGTCTGATTAGGTGAACTTATCTGAAAAGAATCTTCTTGAAGTAATGATAAAAAATCACTCAACAAAACAGTGGCTGAAAAAAAGATACAATATGATAAAATATTTAAAGCATATAACAAGATGAAATATACATTTTATGCATAAGAATTTTTCATAATTTTATATGACATATAAAAAAATTAAATAATTTTGAAAGCTGCTGTGGGATGCCAAGTAGCAGAATTATGTATATAGAATTACGTCTCAAGTTTATGTAATTCTCCCACTCTCCCCACTTTATCTCTACCATGGTATTCATAAATCTTGATTTTTCGTCACATTAAGTATGAAGTTGGAATAAGAAACAAGATAATACTCAGGCTACTGCTTGAAAGCTTATACTTGTAGTTTACTCTTTTAATTAGCTATCGACACTGTAGATAACTATCCTTCATTGTCTCCAGACATCAGAGCTATTATAACTGAACATAAAATACAAACAATTTAACACTCTTTTGTGAAAATAAATCAGCTTATAAAAAAGAACAAAATAGTGTATAACAAACGGAAGCAAAAGACAAACTACAATGATTAAAGGAACTGCAATGAGCTATAAGATACCCTGTAACGTTGTCTGAATAAAAAGAGTGGTGTTGCTGTCACATAAAGTTAGAAAATGTGACGTTGATGCACTAATGTTATTTATAAGGAGAATTATGTTCACCAATGGGATGTTTTATAACTACAAATGTTCAATAGGCACCTTCAAAAATAATCAAACAACTCTCACTAAAATCATTAGCATTTTTTTCTTAAATGAGAAGTTTAAAAAAAATTATTTTAACAATACTTGATATTTTTCGAAATTATTTCACAAATGTAAATTTCAAAAAAGGAGCCTCAAATAATTAATTAAAAGCCTACATAATAAAAAAAATTGACAGTAAATAAATCCTTAAAAAAATTAGAAAATATTATCACAATAAAGACATAAAAAATCGTTCTGCTACCTATATCGCAGAATACTTTAGGTGGAGGATTCTACTTAATCAATAACAAGTCAAATTTATTTTAAAATGTCGATAGATGGGAAAAATTAGTGTTGGAGTGGTTTTTACTCTTCTGAATACATTAAATTAACAGAATTTAGTTTCTGTCGTGTGTTGGCAATAGATACACTATTTTCAGATAACGTAAGTGACGTCATCCGTACATATCATTATGGAATCTGTATATAAGACATGCATTGTTGTAAGCATGCGTCTCTTCACTATGTTGTTGTTTCCGGTGATGATGTACCATATTTTGTTAAGCTGTGTTTACAGTTAATATTTTCAGTTGTATGCTGTGTCGAGATGGTACTGTATGTAATAAAAAAAAAATTTTAAATCTTCAAGTTTCTTCATAGGAGTTAACACTTTCACTCACTACTGTGCTTGCTCTGCTAATGCAACAACAATTAGTGTACTCAAACAGGTTATTTTATAAATATTCATTTTAGGAACATCAAGTTTAACACTGATAGAATTTTCACTATTTCCTTATAGAAAAAAAAAATTATTAAAAAATTTAAGATAGCCTAGATCAGTCCACTAAATAATTAGATAAAAAATTAACACTTGCAATTAAAGAGTACTTTGAACCTGAATTTTTTGCATTGTTTAACAAAAACTGAAAAATTAAAAACGGTAGACTAAATTTGATTATGTAGCTGATTTTTTTTTGGTAAAGAATGAAATCTAGTAAAGGAATAGCTTGGACATGGGTACAAGTGTACAAATCTTTACTTCAGTTTTAATACATGTAACATTAGAGCAAAGATATTAAATGACAACTTTAAATATCAAAATATCTTTAAATATTTCAGGGTAACCGTTGTGACATTAAAATGATACTACTATCGAAGGATATATAAATAAGAAGAAATCCAGCTTTTCGGACACGTTACCAATGCAAGGAACTGCTTAGTACACAATGTTATGCGAGAAAAACAACTTGCAGGGTGAGCAACATACTCAAATTTAACAGAGCAACAAATGTACTAAGGTTCAGTGCAAACGCATAAGAAGTATAATGATTGTCAAAAGAACTGGTTGTTAGTTGAGTATGCTGCCTTCCACCATTTAATTTTTTTTATACTATCCCAAAATGTGCTACAGATATAATTAACAAAGGTGGGATAGAAAAAAATTTAAAAAAAAAAAATTCATAGTACAGTACTGTTAATAAATAGTGCATAAGTGCAGTAACAGAACATTCCTTCTAAGAGAGGTGAGTGCAGACCCATTCAATTTCAAGAAAATTCTCTGCTGCTATGCTCTGAAATGTTGCTTTTCCCTTTATACACACACATGCGCAGTAGTAACCTTTGAGGTAAAGTTTAAGTCATGTCTATGGAAGCTAGCTCCCAATGTGTTTTCTTTGTTACTGAGTTACCCCTTTGTTAAATTAGAATTAAGTGTTATAATATACAGCACCACATGTGTCTCAGCAGTACCATTACAATGCCAGTATCGAAAAGAAAAAGAAAGAAAGATTATTTCCATTCAAAATAAATTTTAAGTGTTTTGTTACATTACTTCATAAAGGAAAAAAAATGTACCATTATTTTTGAGATAAAATTCATTCCCCCTGCCCCCCTGTAAATAAACTAAATTCACCAACCTTAATCCTTTCACGCCTAACGGGACACGTACGACCCAAACAAATTTCAAAAAAATCTTTTGGTACAGAAACGCTTCTCTGTCTAATGGGAGACTTTCCAACCAGTCCTGCCAATATTTTTAAAGGCATTTTCATTCACAGAGCATAGATGGCACTACCGTACATAATGCAATTCCAGCGTTTTTGAAGCATTGTAGCAGCTCATTCCATACTGTACAAACCTAAATAGTTTAGTTTTGGAAAATACCGCCTACTTTCGATTGATCTATAAATCTAAAGCCAGAGAAGTTACTCACGAAGTGGATTACCTCTAATAAACTGGTAAGTGGCAAAGTTTTACTTCAGTTTTCATTATCGGGTCATATGTGTCCCTCTCGCCTGGATAGTGGGAACACATGTCCCAACAGTCCTATGTGATCATTGGTCTTCTTTACAAAATTACTCATTGAAGACTACTGGGACACATGTGTCCCAGTTGTCAGGACTGATGGGATATATATGGCCTGGTCCTAAATCAGTGTTTAAAATCTTTCTAAAAATATAACATTATAGTTTTAGCATTCTAGTGTATCCTACTCATAGTTTATGCTACCAAAATTGCTCTGCAGAAGAAAAAAAAGCTCGTCGCAAAACGTTTAAAGACTCTATTGTTGATATTAATAGTTCTATAGTAAGGTTGGGGTATAGCTGGGGTATTTATCAAATTTTATGTCAATATGGTCTTGCATGTATTAGACAAACTAAACATACCTTTAAACATCGACTTAAAGAACACGAAAGATAAATCCAAAATAAGGACATTTCCCGATCTTCTACTAAAGTCATTCAACATAGCACTTTACCTTCCTAACTCGAGTTTTGGGAGTCATTATAAATTTCGAAAAATTTAATAGTTTAATTAATGATCTATAAAGCATCCCATCATTTCCAAATATCTAGAAATCCACTTCAATTTAATCTGTTGACCTCTGGGGTTCAAAGTAAATACTCTCACGCCTTTTTTTCTCTTATATTTAGACACTGAAGAAGGTTCTTGTTAATAGAACTGAAACTATAGTTTGTCTATTTGTGTATTTTCATTTGTGCTTTATCCAAAGTGCTTTTCTGCTTTAGTTTAGATAGCACAAAATATTACCCTTTCCTTTGTTGGACATCACTTCATGTTTTTTATTACTGATTCAGACACTTTCACTTTTTGTAAAAATGTATTACAATGTTACATAGAGAAGATTTTTAATTATAATGTAAACATACATATTAACAAAACAAAAATAGTGCAGTGTATAATATAATATGCTTAATAATGTAATTATGTATTTTATCAAATGCGTATTGTATAAATTACATATTTACATTATATTATATTTCACATAGCATACAAAATAAAAAACCAAATTAACTTGTTACGAAAAATTGGATAGAGTTAGTTTTGATACTAACCACCAAACTTTATAACAAATATTGCCATAGTACAGCAATATATGTTTATTTCATTATTAGATTATTAGTTTATTATATATGCTAGCAATACTAGTTATTTCATCAAGTGGAAGTGGAATAATGCCAAAAATTATGAAGTTTTTACTTACGAATAAATACTTGACTCATATCAAGTATACGTAATTTAGAATTGCTATTAGTAAAGAATGCTCTGATCACTGCAGGAATGAAGCTTACTACAGGTTTCATAAGGCTATAATTATTATCTGAATTTGACAAAAACACAGACCAATTTCGTAGACTATTGGGAATTGGAATATCAAAGTATTGTTCAGGATAATGAATCAAGAGAGGTATAATCGACAGAAATCTACCTGGGGAAAAAATAGAAATTATAACACAGGCATACAGTAATAATTTTTTAGAAAATCATTAAACAAAAAAGAGAAAATCGTAACAGACAAAGTGAAACATGCTATTAGTGTCTAATTTACTTTGGCTTTTTATCAAGTTGAACTGCTCGTGATGTCAATGTGAGTCGGTAAATTGAAAGGATTGGATGAAGAAAGAAAAAAATAAAATAAGTGCTACAGAAAAAATAGGTAGGACTTTCAGAACAAAGGTAAAGAAATACATTAAGATGCCTGGGTAGTCAAAAAGAGAATTTTAAAACAACTCACATGAAAACTCACAAAGACAGTGTGTCATATTTTTGATAACGTTAGCTGGTATTTGGGTTGTGAGTTTTGGGTAAATTTTCAAAGAAGAAAGGTACTCCCAGCTTTTAAATGGACTGGCTTATATTCGAAAACTTCACAATATCTAAAAACATTTTAAAAGACTGGAAAATGATTTTTGCTGACTTATTCGCCAGTTTAAATAAATGAAAACAGTAATTGGCTTGTGTAAGTGTACACACACATACAGTACTTTTTGAAGCCTGGTTTATGATTAATTAGTAATGTAAAAAATACAATTTAATTACAATTCTATGTAGATGACTTAGTTGGCACCACAAGTTGGTAACTCTTATTCCGAACTTCAACACTAACAGAAAGACTTCACTGAACCCACAAGTTATATTTTGTATGAAATTTTATTCATGTTTTTTTAAGCTTTCACTGATTGCAAAGAAACAATGAAGTTAGTTTCCATACATATAATCAAACAATAAAATATTCACAACTTTCTAGAATTTTATTTCATTTTGAAAACAAAGATTCAAAAGAGAATCTTCCTTACCTTCAATAAAAGCTTTTTTCAGTAATAAGAAATGAAACTTTGGGGGTACTCTTCTATAAATACATCTTATATGGAGCTCGTTACTCACAAGCTTATCCAAACACAAATCAAGAAGTGACTGAACAGATGACTCAAATAAAATTGTATCATAATCTATGGTAAGTCCAGTCCAGAACGTGGGAGAGGGTATTAGCTTATAGTAAAGATCAGGATCTAGAAAAATAAATAAATAAGCGTGTAAAATTATTTAAAATAAGCAAAAAACAAAACAAAAAAAAGTAATGTAAATGAAAACATTCACAGAAGCTACTCGCTTAATATCTTGCCGTAGGATGCGTAGAGTCTTTGCTTATAACAGTGGGTTGCTTTGCGCTGAATGTCTAATGGGATTACACTTCTTCCAAATTAAAATATGCTCTCATGCTCCTAGTCATTCAGAACTGCTAAAAGTTTAAGCATATCTAAGGAAAATTGCACCTGTAGCAAATCTCTAATTTGCTACCTGCATAAATTTTTACCTAGTAAAAACGTAAGTGGGCAGTTGCGCCATTGAGTTCAGTTTAATGAAAACATTTTTAAAGTATGTAATAATCTTAACTACATAGTAAAAGATCAATTTTTATTTAATCATAAATAAATTTTCAAAAACTACAGCAAATAAACTATCTAAACGCAATAATATTGCATTAGTTCGTATTCAAAATTATCTTTGATAAGAAATGTTGCAAAACGTTCTTACATGAGATACTATTAGTAACAATAATGCAATGTACTAATGTAATAGTAATGCAATAAACATAATAGTTTATTATATTTATTTCAGGACACTTATTGGTTGAAGTTGATTTATAAGTTAAACTTAAGTTTAAAAATCGCATAATCACACATAAAATATATATAAATTATCATAAAAATATGTAACAGAAATAAATAAATAAATTCTTATACCCATTTTTTTTAGCACTATTTTCTGAAAAAGCTTATGTAATGAAGGCCAAGTACCAAAAAATTGCCATCATATTCAATAATAAAACCAACCTGAGAGAAAAAAAAATATTATATAAATTTTGCACATATTAAAATAGTATAATTATAGTATTTACACCAAAAAAAGAAAAATTCAAAATTAATAGCACAAGAAAAAGAAAGCACGAATCTGGAATTAACAAACATTAGATCACAATTTTGCACTAAAATCACTTTTTTTTTAAAAATTAAAAAAAAAATTTGTTTTTTAAATTGAAGTAATTTAAATAAAGAATGTTTTAAGCAAGAAGTTAAAATAATATATAATAAAAATTATAACTTCCTTGAGTGGTTCTGGTAAAAAAAAAGGGTCCTGAAATAATAACAATTTTTTTTTATTTTATAAAAATTACATTTTAATTTCCATCTGAAATTTGAACAACGGCATCTTTTGATCCTTTCCTCCGTATTACACAGGTTATGAGATCCTGCAAGCTGAAATGATGTCTTAAATGCTTCTTCCTCACTGAAAATTTCGTTCATTTTCTTATCAATTCTGGGGTAGAAAAAAGATAACAGAAATATAATCTTTGAGGCGTTCATATAAATGAAATATCTATTCAGACACTTGATAGATGATCAACTGCAAATAGATCAACTCCATAGGTGCCTTACAGGTATGAATTGCTTTCTTTTTCTTCTGTGGATCATGGGAGGTTTACTTTCAATGAGGTATTTACCACCTTTTCTATCAAGTGATGGGAAGGTGTTAGGAGGCGTAAGCCTAATAATTGAAACCGACTAAGGACTAAAAGCTCCTATTCAGTATCATAGGACTAACTTGAATATCTATGTTAATGGGAAAATTATATTCATGTAGCTACATCTAGAATTATGTATTTATATCAAACTGTTTCACATATTCTTTTTGTATAAAAAAATATATATATTTTTTAAATATTCTTGTAGAAAATTATTGTAGATTACTTTATTATTTCTATATCATTAAAAATATTCTAAAAACAACTTACGGTGTTAAACTTCTTCATTAGGGTACCCTTCCTGTAAGTAAACAGAAAACTTTTTTTTTTGGTCCCCAAAAGTGTCCGTTTAACAGAAGTTTCACTACAGTTTTGGCAAAAATAGGGATATTGCCGCCATGACTTCTCCAAGAGAATTTGAGCTCTTCAACATGGAGAGGACTGTATTCTTGACAACTTTAACATAAACTTAAAAATCAAAAGAATGAATACAAGAGCCTTCAGTGTCATTCAGTTTTATACAAACATATATATTGGTATTTCAAGCAGAAACAGCTTATGAAAAATATGGTATGTTTTAATTTGAATTACTTGTCCTAAGTTAATGCCACCTTTGCTTAAAACTGTTTTTAATCAAAGTTAGCTTATTCACTTTGAAAACTACATTAAGGTAAAGAAAATGTTATTATAAATTTACGTGAGGATTTTCTAATGTTGGTAAGCCAGTTTAAGTTACCCTGGAAACATTAAGTATTTTTTGTATTAACTAACTTTTGCAAGTGTACTATGATGACCCCTGGTGGCTCAGGGGAAAGAGCGTTCACCTCCCAATGAGGTGACCCGAGTTCGATCTCAGCGACAGCTGGTCGATTCGAATTCCGCACCCGGCACGCACCGACCACAGTGCTGACGTAAAATATCCTCCATGGTAGAGGGATCATGGGTTAGGGTCCTCTTGCCATCAGGTTGACTGTGGAAGGTTTTCCTCTCCATGTAACACAAATGCGGGTTAGTTCCATCAAAAAGTCCTACATGAGGGAAAAATTTCTTCCAGGAGTCTGCTGGATTAGGCTCAAAATTACAAGTCTGCGGAGTTGAACATTATTAGCGTTAAACCCAAAAAACTGGGTCGGCTGTTTAACTATGGTTATAAAATAAAATTTTAAAAAAGTGCACTATGATGCATAGTGCAACAATAAAGCCACATGGGTACTTCTACGTTGACTACCCAAATTTTCCTGTGCTTTTCTATAAATCAGCAAACATTAGTAAGGAATTCAGGTTTGTTGCACCATTATGTTTTTTTAAAAAAAATGCAATTAGTTAATAAAAATAACTTTACTGAGGAAAATTTACAAATACAAGTTTTTGTCGAATGAAATTGCCATGTAAAACAGTCTGATTCTTTTATTTGAATAAGTTTGATGGAAATATTATAGTGCTTTGCTTGGAAGTAGCTATGAGTTGCCCTTTGGGGTTTATTATAATCTGGAACTTATTTAAAAAATTTTTAGACCAGAAACCCAAGTAGAAATCTTCCCGAAGAAAGAATAAGATTATCCAAGGAAAATCTCAAAAATAGTATACTAGCAAAAAGTTGATTTTTACAAAAATTATTTAGTAAGCAGGGCTCGAAAAAACTCAGAAATTTTACCCATCCTCTTTTGAAACTAACCCGTAGCTTCTCAACAAATAAAAATATAATTTTCTCCCATTTATTACAAATATTTATATAAATTGTACAATGAATTAGTAGTTACTAGGATTACATTATACAGTAATAAAAGAAATACTAGGTACAAATAGTAACCTATTATTTCTTTTATGAAATAATTTATTTCCTTTGTGAAATAATTAATTTTTTTATGAAATAATTTATTTCTTTTATGAAATAATTTAAATGACAAAGGTCAAGTTATCTGGAATGTCAATTTATCTGAGGGTAATGCGTTTTTTTAAATGAATCAAATAAGACGTTTGCCAGTTCCACAATCAAGCCACTGACTTACAGAGGTTTCTGCACAGAAATCTGAAAGGGGTTTTCCATTTAGGTAGATATTCATAATTGCGTTTAACGCTTCTTGTTTAAAGCCAGTACAGAGGAAACATTAATTCCACCATGCGCAGTATGTTGCTGTATTTCTAGATTGGAGGGTCATTTTAGAAGTGAGGCGCTAGTCTCTTGTAAGCAGGGCCTTTATATCTATGCTTGTAAGATAACAAAAACTGAAAATACATCATGAACATTAAAGGGGAAATGGCTGTCCACGCGGACGTCGGATTTGAGAAATTCGTTGTCCGCGGGGAATTTTTGACTGCCTAGGACTGGCAGGCGGGCGTTTTTCGAGCCCTGTTAGTAAGTATTTTAAATGTACTCCATATAAGAAAGTGCAGTTTAAAGAGACAAGTCCAAAATTTTCAGAATTTACTACACAACTAAATTGAGAGAAAAAAATTTATTAACAGTTCATAAAACACATCAAACAAAGATTTTCAAAAATCAACAAATTTCAAAGCCTTAAAGATAACATTTGAGTTCAACAAGTACATAAAAAATCTAATGTTTGCTTTAAAAAAAAAGGAGAGAAAAAAAAAGCATAGGTTCAAGTGGGAGAAAATGGGTATAAAATCAAATTTTTTTTTTTCAAAGGCTCAAAAACCAAACCATTAAATTTATTTTACTGGAAATTTTGATGCACTTTATATAATACATTTTTTTCTATTATCAAATAAAAGAGTTAATGTTTATGGATGTCAAAATTAGGTTTCACTTTGGATGGAGTATATTTTGAACTCTACACAATTTCATCAAAAAGCAAGAAAAGTATAATAGTTTTGGTTTATTTGAAATATAAATGATAGAGCGAAAATTTATATCTATAAGGGTAATTTAAAGCAGTTTTAATATTTATAGCAGACATGTACTTTTGTTTAATACAGTTATTTTAAGGAAATTGTTCTGTTTTCCTTGAAAAACTGGTATATGAATACAAAAACTTGCGAAAACTCATATATTTACATCTTTAAATATGCTCATTTAGTTGTTCCATTAAGCTATTTTGGTAATTTTTTGATTGTATAATATGTCTGTTATATTGTTTCCCCCCTTTTCTCTTTAAAAGAAATTTTATTTTGAGCACCATAATTAATATAAAGAACTATAAACAAAGTAGTAAATTATTTTTCAGGGATTTCATCATAAAATATAGAGCGTTAGACACTTACTAAAACTAGCACAGATGTAAAAACAAAAAACAAAACTTAGCTAAGCCTAATCATATACCCACTTCGCCGGACACCTCAGAAAACAATTTAACCTTATTATTTTTGATAAAAAAAAAGTCTACAATGAAAGTTTACGGCTTTTAAACTCATAAAATTTCAATGATGAAAAGAATGACATGAGCAAGATTTGAAAGCTGTAATGGATTAAAAATATGGAGTAAAAAAAAGACACCTAAGAAAATTTTAAATTTCTTTCTAACGTATCACACTTTTTCAGCAGAACAATTTACATTTGAAAAATATTTTTTCTTTTTTTAGTTTCGACAGATAATGAGGCACTTTTTAAAATGCCTAGCAAAGAGAAAAAAATTAGAAGAAATTTTTTTCTCTCCAAAAAACTTTGAATAATGCTTTGAAATAGTCAGGTTCTTTTTCATATTGTCGACTCAAAAAAGGCATTTTTTTTTATTGCTGAAAATTAATATATATGATGCATCTTAAATTCGAATATACAAAATATTTTTGCCTGTGCGCAATTTGTTGCTTAACCCATTGGTGGTGAAATATGTGACGTCCCTTCCATTGATCTCCAGTATTCCCTGCAATGCATCCAAGTTTTATCTTAAAAAAATACACTGTGATAACATGTTTATCAACACTATTGTTTTAGCGTGTTCAAGGCAAATTTAGACATTTGTTGTGCTCTCTCGATAGAAAAAGTTTTAAGTTTTTATGACTTGACTTCCGGGGCTGATACCCCCTGCTCACACCAGCTTCGGTTATCACCGATATTTTCTACTGATTCAAAATTTTCTACTGATTACTGGAATAAATTCAGGAGAATCAGAACCAAAAGCTAAATCTCGGGACAAAATAATTTTTATCAGGAATATCAGGACAACTACAATTCTTGTCATAATTCAATTATTGCATACAGAAAATTATTTGTATTATGAAGCTTAAGAATTATTAGCATAAAAATGTCAATATTAAAATCTTACAATGCATTGTATTTTTAATACATTATCATTAAATTATACAACATTTTATAATAATACAGTATTATTATAAGTGAATAAATAAATTACTTAATCTCAAGTAGTATATAAAAATCTTTATATTTTTAGTTCACCAAAGTTGTGAAAAAAAAAAAAAAAAAAAAAAAAAAAAAAANAAAAAAACACCAATGGTAATATATTTGATGGCTGAGTTTTTTCCTTTCAAAATAAACAATATTGTAGGAAAAATAAAACAATTATACACTAAAAATTTAAACATTAAAAAATGACAACTGTTTATTAAAAGCATTTTTAATGAAATAATAAATTGAAAAGATTAATTTGTTTAAATGAAAACAAAAAGACTCCATTTTTGATCAGAATTTTAAAAAGACCATTGTAATTAAATTGGGGAAGAGGAAAAAAAAACAACAGAATTTGAAAAAATAAACTGAGCAAATTTTAAAATTAAGCATGTGTAGACAAGACATTAAGTTTCATACATTATTGTGTGAAATTACTAAAAAAAAAAGACACCAATGGTAATATATTTAATGGCTGAGTTTTTTCCTTTCAAAATAAACTATATCCTAGAAAGGAAAAAAAAAACAATTATGCTTTAAAAATTTAAACATAAAAAAATGACAACTGTTTATTAAAAGCATTTTTAATGAAATAATAAACTGAAAAGATTAATTTGTTTAAATAAAAACAAAAAGATTCTATTTTTGATCATAATTCTAAAAAGACCCTTGTAATTAAATTGGGAAAGAGGGAAAAAAAAAAAAAAACAGAATTTGAAAAAATAAACCGAGCAAATCTTAAAATTAAGCATACGCAGACAGGACATTAAAAGCTTCATACATTATTATTTAGCAACATTAAATTCATTAATTCTTAACAAAAGCTGTAAATCTTTCATTATACCGCGCATTTCTCTTATTGTTGATTGAGACAAAGCCTTTTCATTTTCTGTCAAACCAACAGGTTTACCTAAATCAATGGGTATATTACTGAGGTGATTTGCCATACTGAGACCAGAGAACACACTATTCACTTCCGCACTTATATATTCAAATATATCCAAGAGATTGTCCTTCATTTCTGTGCTACAAAATTCACCATGTTCTCTATCTACCTCAGACTTCATCTCAGAAACAGTATATTCTATTTCTTTACCTATTGTGGCAAATTCCGCAACACAATCTCCAAGAGTAAACGAGACACTCTCAAAACAAAGACCAATGCACATGCACATATCTCTACTCAGACTCTTCTCTGTTCTGTGAAGCAGCAGAAATCCAGATAGCTTATGATTGTCATCAGTATTACAGTTGGCAGTACTATATGGGGAAATACATAAATCCTTATCTTTGCCATAACTTTGCATGTAAATTGGGTCTTTTTTTGCTCTATAATCTTTAAACAGCTGAGCAAAAAAATCACTCTTTTCAAGTCTAACCTTAGTAGTTGGTAGAAATACTTCTTCAGCAGTAATATCTGATTGGTTATAAGGTAATATTTTACAATGTCTCTGGATTTTAAGAAGAATACTATGGAGATCCTTATGCCTGTGTAAAAATTCTTGGTCCCTTCGGAATTTAACATTAGCAGTCTCCGTTTTAGTGTT
This sequence comes from Parasteatoda tepidariorum, assembly GCF_043381705.1. Lineage (NCBI taxonomy): Eukaryota > Metazoa > Arthropoda > Arachnida > Araneae > Theridiidae > Parasteatoda > Parasteatoda tepidariorum. Next base: position 39,095,970 of record NC_092213.1, read on the forward strand.
TTCCAAGTAAAGACGTACAGATTTATTAAGAGCAGTCAAAATTTTTAACTCTGGTGCAGTCAGCAGGCTAACCCCATAAGTAGAAGTAAAAGATTGATCAACTAAAATATCTAAAAAGAAAACACTATGCAAATTAAATGGGATTCTTTTCTTTTGTTCATTCATAGATTCATCTATTTCTTCATCAGAAGAATCAGAAACATCAGAGGATGATGATTCGTTATTACCAGTCACTTTTGCAGAGAATCTGTTAAACGTATCAACAACTCGTTTACACTTAACAAGAAGTTGTTTTACATTTCGTGTACGATTGCAAAGTTCAAAAGCTCGGCGAAGAGATTCTAAACTTTTACTACTACCAGTATCTTTACACTCCTCTGAACATTTGAATGATGGAAATTGTTTCTTAGCAACCCACTCTAAATAGTGTTTATCTGTAATGTCCTTAATAGATTTGGAATATCGACAATTCCAGCACATGTGCTCTTTCTCTTCATCGACAGTTTTCATATTAAGACAAATGCAATGTTGCCAAGTTTTACAATAATCACACTGAACCATTTTGCCTTCATCAGCAGTACTGTTACAAATGCAAGCAACTAGATCATCTGTTTCTTCATGTTCAGAATGTTCTTGACTTTCAGTTTCAGCCACAACAGGTTGCTGAGTACTACCGACTGAATCAGTATCCATTGAAAATGATTCATTTTTTGAGCGAGTTCTTCTCCTTTTCGGTTTCACAGCCCAGGATGGTTTTCTAATCTTTCTTTTGGAGCGAAGTCCCAAGATGCTCTCAGCTATTCCACCTTTACCCTTTTCACACGAAGAGTCTTTGAAACGAGTGCACATGACATGAGTAGGGGTGAGAGATTGAGCTGTAGGATTTACTTTAGCACTAATGTCTTTCTTTTCTTTAATATTAAAAAAATTGACAGTTTTATTTGTCTCATTCAAAATATCTTTACTTTCTGTTTCTTTATTTTCACTAGGAAGTAACTCTGGACTTTTATTATCAGTTGAGGAGATATCCTCTTTGATTTCCATTTCGTTTGGTACCAGATTTGATTCCAAATCTTGGCCTTCACTAATAGTATTTTTAACACCCTCAGATTCCTTTAGAGTATCTGTATTATTAGTGGTCAAACTTTCTTTTGGATGAGTCAAGTCATTTTCACTAGTAGAGTCCTGTGGTAAAATTGCAGAAACGGGAGTTTCTTCATTTTTAACAATTTGATTGACATCAGATTTTTCAGTAACACTTAAGACTTGAGTATCTTTCTTCTCATTATTAGAAGATATTTCCTTTTTAGTAGATTTAACAGTAGTTTTAGATTTATCAGTAGAAAATAATGTTTGAGAATATGACTTGGACAAAATACTTGAAGTATTGCCAATTTTCTTACTTGGAACAGCCTGTTGACTCATCTCAGATGACTTATTCGGTAATATGGTTTGCTTCGAAGTACTAACTTCTTCATTTACTTCTGTTTTTGAATAAGTTGGCTCTTTTATCAAATTTTTCGATTTATTGTGAGTAAGTTTACTCGCTTTTGACGAAGCATTTTTAGTCTCAATAATTTCTTGTTCTTTTTTACCTTGTTTCAGATTTGATAAGTTCGATTTATTTGTTACTGCAACCTCAGCTCTTGACATTGCAATACTTTTCCTTTTCATTAATGGAGAAGTCAAATATATTTCTGAGTCAGCAAATTTAGCTGGAAGAGATACTTTTCTGCCGAAAGATCGTCGAAGAGGTACATTGGGATTATCATTCGGTTTTGATGGAGATACTTTAAGTAATGAAGTCATCACTTTAGAAGTTGATTTGCTAGAAGATATGTTTGTTTTTTTTAAGCTTTTTTCTTTCAGAACAGCTTCATTTTTATTTGTCACTTTTTTGGCAGCTACTTCTTCTTCGCTAGGCTTTCCAGAAACCTCATCATCAACTGAAACTTCAGAAGAAATATTCGAAGCTTCAGAAGATGTAAGTAATGCAGATACATTGTTTTCATCCCTGACATCTACATTACTAGAAGCTACATTGGATTCTTGAACTAATGGCTCACCTTTCGGCAAATTTTGTTTAAGCGGACTTATTTGAGATGATTCAGAATTAGATGTACGGGGTCTAATTTGTTCAAACTTAGTTGTTTTGTTTGAGGAGGATTTTTCTAATTTAGGACTAGTCAGTTTTCTATGAGATTGTTCAAGTTTCGGCGTAGGTAACTTATTAGTATTTTTCTGCTCTTTTCCATCATGATAATGTTTAATATGAGACATCAATAATTTTTCCTTACGAAAGCTTTTAGTACAATCAGGATAGGAACATTTATACTGATTATGATCTTCTTCTATCACAAATTGCTTAGAAGGAACTTTAACAACTTGATCTGCTTCTTTATAAACAACATCTGATTTAGGGCGCTCTTTAATTTCAGAAGCATGTTTTTTACGATGCACACTATCAGCTTTAAATGTAACTAAATACTCATTGTTATCTAAACATTTTTTAATAACAGCCTCGTACATTACATTGTCACTCCAGTTAGCAAGAATTTCTTGTCCTACATAAAATCGTTTATACTTTTTGGAAGTAGATTTTAAACCGTCAGATGATCTTATCCTTTCACTATCCATGGATATCCAAAAATCATATCTTGAATTCCAATTAAGGTAGTGTATTTTGACAGTCAATTTTTTCCAATTAATATCAATAATTTTTGCATCATACCAAACCTCTTTCTCATTAATCTTGACCGACTCTCCCACTTTCCATTCAATTTTATGGCGTTTAGGAATTACATTGGGGGAACTACAATCCTGGCTAACAGAGATCTTTCGCTTTTTCTTACCCCTTTTAAAGGAATCAGATGAGCTTTCATCATTTACATTACTTTCATAATCATGACTCTCTGATGGATATTTGCTGCGTTTTCTTTTCCCATACTTAAATGAGTCGGTTGAACTTTCCTCATTTGCATTATTTTCAAAATCATGGCTTTCAGAAGAATTGCTTTTGCACTTATTTCTTTCTTGTTGGAAGGAGTCACATGAGCTCTCATTGTGCATAGCACTTTCATCCAGATTTGAGGATACACCTTCATAACATTGAACCCATTCATTTACAGCTTTTTCTACAGCTTTAACACAAGCTATATCTTCAGATTCAACATTAGAATTACCAGGTACAAGTAGAGGATCTGGATCTTCCATGAGAGAAGTGGTAACTTTATCCTTAAAATTTGTTTCAGATGATTCGTTATCATGGATTTCAAGGTCATCTGTGGCGAACAAAATACTATCTCTTTCGCTAATTTCTAGAATGTGGCGAGAAACTTCCTCGTCACCTGAGCTTCCGAATTCCCTCTCAAAATCAGCACGCAGTTCAGGTCTACTCTCACAATTAACAATCTCTATAGACGGAAAACCTTCACTATCATTTTGTAAATTAAAATCATTCAAATTACCATCACTTGCAACTACGCTTTCTGAACCGATTGCAATCGCCAAATCATTACTAGTTCTAGGAGTATCGTGACTATGTTTTTCGTCATCATTTATTCCACTTTCATTCAACTTCTTTTCAACAAAATTATTGTCTTCCATCATAAGAAGTTTATATTTTAGTCAAAAAATAAACGTAAATTAGTTTTAAGATACATGCGCATACGCCATTTCTCTTATATCTCTCTGGCGAAGTTCCGCCAAATTTTTAAGCCAAAATATGCCAAACGAACATGTCTGAAAAGAGCAAACATGGCGGAAAAAAACAATACATAATATATACAAATAGTGAAATTTTAATAATAACATTGAAAATGATGGGGATAAACAAAGTAAAATATCACTTACCCATAGAACAAAACTCTACAAATGATAATTATTTTTAATATTGCTTGTTGGTGTAGAACTGGAGTATACTTAGTTGGAACAAAAGGTATAAAACGTTCGCAACGCTAAGCGCACTATCTATATAAATACGTTCGTTCGAAATGTCATTCATGTTCGAATCATGGAAGCCAGATATCACGTGACCGATATTTTTCTGCATTTTTTACTTCTTGTTTCCCAAATCTTGACTTTAAATTACTACTAATTACTACTTGACTTTAAATTACCGTCAAATTACAATTTGTTTTCATTATACAAATTGCATTAGGACGTAATAAAGTTTTTTTTTAAATTTTTTATAAAAGTGTGAGGGTGAAAATTACTTTGCTTTTTGAAGTATTTTATTATTATGATTAATAGATTATTTTCTCGGATTGCTATTTTTCGCATTGTAATTAGTAGATTTTATTGTGATAATTAAAGTTTTATTTTATATTAAATAAGCATATTTTATATTAAATGAAATTTTAGAACAAAATTAAACTTTTGGAAATAATTTTCATTTTAAAAATATTTGTTTAAATTATAAATATTTATCAAAAAATTTCTGAAAATTATCCCATTTTATGAAATATTTACTAAAGAGAGTACCATTCTTTAATAAATTAATTTCTTTTGAAAATTTTAAACAAATAAAGTTTTGAAAAATCTTTTACATTTTTAAAGAAAATTAGGATTCCTTTGTTATTTAGTCAGATGTAACCTGAAGAAATTAACAAAATATTATAAAATTTTATTTTGTGGTTCTCAAGTTATATTTTGGCTGAAAAGCAGGGACTTTATATAAATGACAGCACATCCCAAATAAAACCCAGCCTCTGAAAATGAGGAATATTGCCATCAAAGTAAAAGTAATTGCTTGTGGAATATTTATGCACTCAGATCGTTGCCAATGGTTTCATCAGGACACAGCCACTGCCCAAACATCTGGGTCAGCCATGTCTTATTTTTTTTGGGTAGGGGGGGGTAGGGGAATGGTCTGATTTCGAAAGGACTGTGACAGTCTCCTAAAGTCTGGTTTTTTTTCTGTGAAGCTATTAAAAAAGTTTTAAGTATGCAGATTGCCCGACATCTAAAATGTTTTCCCAAAAACGTTGATTCATCTCTTCAATAATCTTTTTAAGTGTGCCTAATTTGTCAATTGACAGATTACAAGAATTAAAAATTTTTTGTAATTTGTGTTCAATGTACATTCTTTTTCTCCTTTGTCCATGTTTTGCTTTCCTGAATTGCGTTTTATTTTGGACATACTATACTTGAACACCAGTAACATTGGTGGGTTATCAATAATTGAAATCTGAAGACCCCCTTGATATTTCAAACAAAAAATTATCAATGAAGCTATTTATACAAATACATGTTTTTACTTGCTGTTAGTGTTTTGTCTTCATTTTATAACCATTTATAGTATAAAATGTAATCAATTCTACTCTTTATGATTTTTTATTTATATAAATAAATGATTCTAATTTACATTTTAAAACATGAAAAATTGGATTTTTTTTCCTTCTATGTTCATAACAAATTTAAAACAAAATAATAACTATAATAATTTCGCAGATGAAATTTCCTTAATTAGCTTCACTAGTGAAACTTAGAAAACTATCCAATATCTCCTCCACTACATAAAAAAAAGGCTTGCAATGATATTTATTAAGATAATATTCTTTAATTTGATTGACAAATCTGTAATTCTCAGACTATAATTTGTGTGTTTCCAGAGTGATTATACAATTTAGTTTTAGCATAATGTCTTTATTTTTGTGTAAAACTAAAAACGAGACGTCGATTTATCAAATGATGGCAGAAACGTCTATTCATATGAATTTATTTTACCCATACAAATATATATATTTCTTCCAAAAAAAAAAAACATGCTTAATTAATAGTACAATAATAAAGAATTTTACAACATGAAAATATTAAAAAAACAAAATATGAACAACATGCGCAATATAGTAAAATATTTACAGCAATATTTTGTAAAAAATAGTGGCAGTTGTTTTTTCTTAATCAGGATACATTAATAATTTATACTAGTATTTTCTATACAACATGGTTGAATTCATACATTTCTCCAAAAACATTTTATTCATAAAAATAATAGACTATAACTATTACATAGAAAATATTTTATAAACAGCATATGAGCATATATAAAAAAAAGAAAAAAGATTTAATCATATTTACAATGAATTTTTTCAATCATTAATAAATGTTTAAGTTTACTACATGCAAAACCCTTTTTCAAACATTTTTTTTCTCTCAGAATTATTTTCAAAAGATAACTTTATAGCTGTTTGTTGAGAAAAGAAACTCTAGTGATTTTTTTGATTTTCCTTTGAAAATAAAATACTAAAAAAGCATGGATGACTTCATAACTATATGTCTCATTTTTGCACGAGTGGAATAAAGTGTTTGAAAAGCAAGTTGACAATTGGTCAGCTCACCCATATGTTAGCAATTTAAAAGACAAAGCTTTTTCCTCCCCCTCCGAACTCAACTTCAGTTTTGCACCCTCTTGATACGCAGTTTCAAACGCCATTTTACAGAAAGCAATTAATTCTTAAGATGTTAAGACAGAATGGAAAAGAAAGAGTATTTAAAAAATTTTGTTCTTGACGAAATTCACCTGATGACAGATGCATGGGAAAGTTTAACACAATCGCATACACAAAACTGTTTTAGAAAAGCTAGGTAGATTGAATGAAACAATCGATAGAAAAATATTTTGTTAATACTCAATAAAGATTATTTGGAAGCAATTTTCGAAAAAAAATTTTATCAATTTTTTTTCCTTCAAACAATTCAGATTTAGCAAGCATTTTTTTTTCCCCGAGCTACTCATTATATGCAAGTCGTACTGCATTTTTAAGTTGTATAATAAATATTAAATATCCTATCACTGCAAAAATTACTAGAGAATGATAAGATGATTGACACACAAAGAAATTGCATAAAGTCGCGGAAGAGGCAAATTAAAAGAGAAAACATAGTTTCACTTTTTAAATAAAATATTGTGAAGCAATGTATCAATATTAGGCATTGTTTAAAAAAAACAGTAGTGCATTTAGGCAAATATCTAATGAACATGAAAAATTCTAAATTAAATTAAAAGGGAAAGTCGATCCAATGTGATATGAAGCTTGAAATTCATCAGTATAATTATGATAGAAATCTTATAATTCAAAGATAAAGAATTTATGATACAAAATTAACGTAACTAATTTAAATTTTTGTTAACTGATAAGGTTCACAACTGAAGACTTGAGTAAATTGAAATTCTGTATGCTTTAATATTTAGTCTAAATGTTGCATATTTACCATAAATAAATTATTATATAATTATAAGTTCCTTCCTTTTTGCTCTTATCAAAACGATGGGATGAAGTTATTGCCCTCTATCTCTTGCGACCATTATAATTCTGGGTTGGGGGGTTGAAATGTAATGGACCAAAAAGATTAATATAATCTATTCCTTATGCCCAGAATCATGTTTATTTCTCAATCTATACATCAGGTGGTAATACCAGACTAATAATGTGTTTAAAAAATAGGCTAAAAATTAACCTGGAAATTAAAATGAAATACATGCATTGTACATACACTTAGTTTTATACTATTTTCTTGAATGAAAAAATAGGCACTTTTATGACAGTTTTCTTCAAAATCATGCAACATTTAAGGGGTAAAAAACTATGGGTAATATTCACAATTATGATAAATTGATTATTCCAGTTTGTGATAAAAACACAGACCATAAAACCAAATCTATCTTCTATTATGTTTAATTTTTAATAGTTGCTGGGCTGGGAGATCAATGATTTTGATTTTTTTTCTTCAAGGTGAGTCAGATTTTAGTGGTCAAACCACTATTTAGAGCCCAGTAAAACATTTTGAATTAAAATACATTTTAATTTTATTAGATGTATTTTAACAAACAATATTAAAATATTTCAAAATATTGAAATGCAAAGAAATGAGAGGATTACTTATGTTTACGTCGTGGATAAGCTCGCCAATAATTTATTTATTCCAATAATAATTTATTATGTTACAGCGTCCTTTTAAATTATTATTTTTCAATGTTGCTTGTGGCGTTTGTAGGTTTTTTTCTATTCTGTTGTTTCTAACTATATATACAGAGATATCTTGGTTTCCCAGTACACCATCAAACTAGTGAAATTAGGATTTATGAGATGGTATCACATTCCTTTAAATCTTTCAACTTCTCAATGATATTAATAATCTCTTTTATAGAATGCTTAATTAATCCTACCTTAATCTCACCCCAAAAACTCTTGTTCTCTAGCGTGGGCAGTTCATTTACAAAATTATTAACTAAATCAAGAGATGAGAATACACTATCTGTTTCTGTGTCAATCAAATTAAATATAATGAGTAAATTGTTTGCCATATCTGATAAGCAATGCTGAGTACTTTCTTTACACAGTTCTTCTCGTATTTCAGATATAATTTTTTTAACTTCCTCAGCAATCAAAGAAAGTTGAATTACTAAATGCCTAAAAGAAAATGTAGTACTTTCGAAACATAAACCGACACACATATCTTTAGTCACAAAACTATCAGGTCTTGGTAACAGAACAAAACCTGCCAATTTGTGAACGTAATAGTCATCGCAAACACATTCTACAAAAGGAGACACACTTAAATCTTTATTTACACCATAACTTTGCAGGAATATAGGGTCTTTTTCAGATTTAACATGACAAAAAACTTGTGCAAAATAGTCACTCTTTTCAAGTCTCAGGTTAGTAGTAGGACGACATAGTTCTTCAGCTGAAATTGAAGAATTAGAATAAGGCAAAATATGGCATGACTTTTGGATTTTTAGAAGAGCTGTAAAGAAATCAGAATTCCTTTGCAAAAATTCCCTGTCTCTACGTAGTTTTACATTGGGTAGTTCCTTCTCTGTATTTGTTAAATATAGAGAAACAGGATTAGTTAATTTGTTTAAAACTGCCAAATCAGGTTTTTTTAAAATATGCTGGACGTAAGTAGAAGCAAATGATGGATCTCGTATAACATCAAGAAAGAAAACATAATGCAACAGCTTATCACACTTTTCAGTATCAACAGCACAAGGTAAGAGAGAAATATTTTTATCTTCAGACGCAGAATATTCACTAAGCCTGTGAAGAATTTGTTTACACTTAAAAAGAATATCTTTTAAGTTTCTTGCACAATTGCAAAATTCAAAAATACGGCGAATAAAGTCTACATTTTTGCTTGCTATTTGAGTATTTTGTGAAACTTTGGTATTTAAATTAGGCATTAAACCAAAAGAGGGATTGTGTGTCATATTATGTAAAATTAAAGACACAGCTGTGGATATCTTATCTTGATTATTTGCATTTCCTTTTTGATTAATTACTTCTAATATAGAGAATTTATTACTCAAAGATGAATCTAAGTCTAAGCATTCTCTTTCTTTCTTTTTCACGAATTTCTCATAACTGCATACAGTTAGAGTAGATGCATTTCCGCAATGAATATCACTACCTGTGACTAATTTATTAGTATCTATAGAAGGGTTTTTTATTTTATCATTTTTTTCATTTAATTTGTAATGTGAATATAACACAGAATTATTTTTATATGCATCTATTTTCTGATTTACATATTCACCATCAAGTTTTTTAGAGGCATATATATGATCCTCTTGTATGCTATTTTTAATATCAGAAATTGACTTTTCGTTATTCTCTTGGGTAATTGTACTAATTAAACTGTCACCAGTATTTGATAGAACGGGAACTCGAACGGATGCATTATTCAAACTGTGTTGCGCTTTGTTGTCACCGAGCAATTTGATATTATCACTTCTTACAGAAGAAAATTTTTCCTGAAAATTTAACTTTGAGGATAAATTAGCTTTCTTACAACTCCCAGAAATATTTTCATTATCATTTTCCAAATTTAAACCTCTTTTATTAAGAGAAACAGATTTGATAGGGTAAAAATCTTTATCTAGAAAATTTAAAGGCAATTTTTTTTCCTCACATATTACTTCTGTAATCATTTTTCCAGCAGAAATTAGATCAATACTTCTTATTAAGGAGTTTGGAAGCAGAATTTCTGAATCAGAAAATTTAGAAGGTAATTTGTAATCAAACGATGAAGATGGGAGTAGAGTAGATCTGATATCACTATTTTCAGTTTCAACATCTTTTAACTTAGCTGATGACTTACTATAAAATTTCTCTTTAACCTTTTTCTTACAGGAAAGTTTATCATCACCCTTTTTTCTACAGTCATAAAATAGTGCAGTAATGATAGGTTCAGACTTTTCAAAATTAAAAACACCATGGAAATGTTTAATATGAGTTTCATAAATTTTCTGTTTGTGAAATTGTTTTTTGCAACCAGGTAAACAACATTCAAACGTCTCTCCACTTTCACTATTTTTATCATTATTCCACACAGCTTTCTTCATTTTTAAAGGCTCAGCAGTTACATTTTCCAAAGTCGGTATAGATTGTTGTGCTTGCGGAACTTGCTTGCAAAATTGTTTTCTGCTATCAGATAAACTACAGTCAAACTTTTCCTCACTTTTACTTTCTTTAGCATTATTGCATACAGCTTTCTTCAATTGTAGAGGCTCAGCAGTTAGATTTTTCGCAGGCTGTATATGTTGTTCGCTGGTAGAAATATTATGCTTCTTAATTTTAACAGACACTAAAGATTCGATCACACCAGCAGTTGAATTTTTAGAAAGCTGACTAGTTGGCTCGCTGTTTGAAAGTTTTTGCTTTATTTTCACAGAAACAATCGAACAAGTGTCAGCTTTCCTCTTAATACCTTTGACACAACTTTGATAACTTTCATATTTATTCTTTGATGATGTCTCAGTGTCATCCATATTTTCAATTTTAATTACTTTATCTAAATATTCAGTATTCTTCTTTCCCTCAGAAGGAACAGTATTGCGATAAAATATATCACGCACATTTTCGATTTTAGATTTTTCAAATACTGAATCTTCAGAGGAAATAGTCAAATCTTGATTTCTATCAAGAATCTTGTTTTTAAGCATACTAAAGATACTTTTTCAAGAATCTAAAAATTATTCACAAAATTTATTTTAGTAAAAAACGTAAAATTAGCACAGTCGATAAATTTTTATCTCGGAATATTCATAACTACATATTACGAACTCTATTAGAAAGATTCGATTCTATTCAAAAATTGCATAATTAAACCTTAAAATTACTTACAATTAAATAAAATTTTATGAAGAGAATAGATAGCTGAGACAAATTACCTAAGGTAAAACTTTGTTTACATTTAAACTTTTATTCAACAGACAGAAAGCAAAAATAAATATCCTACACCGAAAAGAGCGATTTTGTAGCCAACTAGCAAAGGTTACTTTGAATTTGAACGAACGAGAATAGCACCGAAACCGTTCGTAGCAGATTCAAACTGGCACACGCGTCTACACTGCATGCGATTTTCTCCCATTTGAGTGAGAAATTGATTGGCAAGTTTTGCTGAGCATTTTCACCTATCACTTTCCCGCATTGTTTATTAGAAACGACAAAGCTGAACTTTCCTGATTTCTTGTACTGTACGGTGCTCAATGCATAACAGCCAATATGTTAATATTTGTATAACTTGCGGAAGATGAGAAAAAAAAACTTTTAGAAGGAGACTACAGAATTATTAGAAAGGTTATCGTCGAGTTTGAGATTTTTAAGCATAATTAATAACTAACCGTGTCTTGCCTCCTCCCTTTATTATTTTTCATATTTAATCGCCAAATTTGAAAATTCCAAGCTTTCTTTTAGAATTAATGCATGTGGGCCACTCTAAAAATATTTTAGACCGAATTTTTTGAATTAATACTATCCAGAGTTATTTGAATTTCCAGAAATGTATAGCTCAACGAGTTCAAAATTTACCTCTCTATGATAAGGACTCTTATATTAAATCATCTTTAAGTCAATTATCTTCATTCTGTCAGTTTATTTTTTACAGCAAACAAGATAAGAAAACAGCTAACCTTCAATATTTTTCACAGCAACCACTAAATAATAATCCACTAGCTTCTCCTATACATCTCTACTTATTTTTCACTTGATTATTTACTTTTTGTCCTATCTCTATACATTTTTTTTAAAGAAAACATTCGCAATTTAACTTTGTCCAGCATTTCAAAACGTTGGGGAAAAATTTTATCACGAAAATGTAAATAAAATAGCACTTACTTAGTTTAAGAAAGCAGGCGCTGAAGTGCCCATTTTCATTAAATGATCATTTCCGAAATATTATAATTAACAATGTTAACATTAAGATGTAATTCTTAACAAAAAATATTTACATTTTTAAGGAAAACAGAAATTTCAATATTAAAAACGATATATACTAATGTACTTCCTTCTCTCCATACTATGGTGAAGAAAGCATGCTTATCTTATAGGCCAAAACTATTACAACTAAAAAAGTATCTCTAAATATGATTTTTCATATTTTCTTACTAAATAATATTTAGCATGCAACGGTTATTTTAATTATATAAACATTCGATAGCCACTTCAAAAAAACAAATAAATATCAGCACATGTAAAAATCCTATTTCAAATTCTAATTTTAAATGCAATCATGAGCAGAACAACGATTAAAATTTTTTTCTAATGAAAAAAATAAACATTAACTTTTCCCGCCGCAATTTTCTATGAATTTAACATTACAGAGCCTGAATTAATGGAACCATACTTACCTCTGCACAAGATACATAAACTAGCTTAAAGCTTTATTTGTCTGGTTATAAATACTTCCCACCCAAATACCTCCAAGTTTGATAAATATAGCAAGGGACCTACAATTATTAAATATAAGAACCCGGCTTAAAATAGACTTGATGCAGTTTAGCAGAAATTGACCCAATAAATCAAGGGCATGAAATAAATTAATATGCTTTAGGTCAATTTCTTCTTGTAAAGAAAAATTCCTTAAAATGTGAAGACACAGGGTGATTAATGATTCAAGACACAATTATTAAGCATATTAAGTAGAGTGAGGAATTAGAGATAAATCACCACAACTGAGTTCTGTTATCATGTGTACAGATTCATGTGTGTAACTATAGGCGAAATATAATACAAAAATTTTTCAACTTGTTTTTATTTCAAAATATACAAATCAAGCTACAGCTTCAACTTGACGTTGCTGGCCTCCAACGGGTTTGTGATTCATCATTAAATAATCAGAATGTTCTTGATATGGAGACTTCTGGAACACTTGGTCCTTCCACAAATCTGGTGTCAAATAACTGTATGTTTTCTGAATAGCTAAGTATGTTGCTTTAGCTGTAAAAACACAAGACTAAGATTAACATAAAATCAAGGAAAGAAAAAAAATATTAATAATAAAAAAGCTGCCACTGGTTGAAAATAAAAAATTTCATGCAACGCAAAAATTTTTGAAAAGACTTTACTTTAAAATTATATTCAACAGAAGCTTTATTGCAAGGAAATTCACAGAACAAAGAGATTAAGAACAAAGTTCACCCTAAACGAATGTTTGTATTTTAAGTAAAAAAGAATTATATTAACCTACTACTGGTCTTAGTTTCAGATTTTATTTATTTAAATTAGTACAATATAGGGCAGGGGTGGCGAACCTTTATAAACCAATGTGCCATTTTCTCTAAAAAAATTGCTTAATGAGATCACAGACGTGTCGTCAAATAATCTTGACTTCGTGATTATTGGGAAAATAATAATACTAAATACTATCAACTCAAAACTCTTTATTTACATTGAAAAAAAATATACATTTTGCAATATTTCAGTTATATGCGTAATTCAACTTTCAAGTAACATCAGTGTGACTTCTGTTGTAGCAGATTAGATGACAAATAACTTATATATTAGGATGTAAGATGTTAGTTTAAGCAGGACTGTTAATTTTTTTTTATCTACTTATTTACTGTTAGCTTGTTTTTTATGGTTATTAATTATTTAGCATAATCTTTAATTTTTTTATAAATTGTTTTATTTTATTTTTGTGAATTTTAATTTAATTGTTACATATGTTTTTCATAACATTTGTGATCTGTGGAGTGCCTAAAATATTGTGCCAGTGGTTCGCCATCCCTGAAATAGGGAATGATTCTTAAATAAGTTTAGCGCAAGATTACGCTGCGAGAGTTAAACATAACACCTCATATATTTATTAAAAAATAACTTTAATGTAAAAATAAAAACACACATCAAATGGCATTACGGATTTTTGCCTGAAAAAATTCTGCCTGAGAAGTTATTAAAAATAAATATATTTTCATGAAAAAAAAAAAAACATTTTTCATCTTTAATCTTATTCATTACTTACTCTTTCCACAATTGTAAAATGACTTGATTTAAATTAATATAGTTCAAACTATAATAAATTTGTATTTTGCTACATATTAGAAAAAAATTGCCGTATATAAAGGCATAGCTGCCAACCTTAGGAATAAAAAATTTGGAACACTCATAATACGAGACGAAATTATAAGCACCAATTACGAGAGTAAGACAAAAAATATCACTATTAAATAATAGCATTAATAGAAATATCATTAAATACCTTATGTAAATTAGTAAAGCAAAACTTTAAACACTATCTTTTGTGGGAAGTTTATAATATCAATATTTTATAAATAGGATTACCCGTAGAATAGTTTAAAAACTGTTACCTATTAACATATATTCTTCTCCAAATTAAAAAACACAGGCAAATAATAATCTACATCATAAACAAAAATTTCTGATGCAATAGTAGTTCAAGATTTAATAAAATGATCAGAAGCAACTATTGGAATAGCGCTTTCCAATAAAAAGCTACTAAAAATTACTTCTGCACGATCACAGGAAGCGCGCTTGCAGCGATTAGAACAAGGGATTGGTTTAAAAGCAAAAATATTGCAATTTACGAAAATTCAAATCTTTAATAAAAATATCAGATTTCATTTAAAAGTTAGGAACAAATCCGAAGCTGTGATAAAGGGGCATTCACTAAGAGTTCATAAAATTATGCATGAATTTACTACCAAATGAAATAAAAAAAAACTCTTAGACAAAGGTACATAGACATTGAATACCAAGAACCAACATTCTATATTTTAGTTAAATTAGAAACAGTGCCTTATCTTCTTTAACAGTCTGAATTCGGATAACTAAAAATGTCTGAGATTGAGCCCGTGATTAATTCATTTTGAATGAGGGAATAATAAAGTTTGTGGCAGTAAAAAAAGTATGTTTAAGGTGCAGAAGTTTGCTGACTTTTCTTCATAACATGCCTTTGTCATAAGCCATTTAGAATTTCTTCCTAATATTAAAGAAGCTATATTATAGAGAATATTTTCAGGCTTTTGCAACAAAGCTCTCTAGAACTATCTCTTTCAACAAGATACTTTTAATAATACAAGATTTAAATATTAAGTTAAATTAACAGAAGTGTTGCGTTTACAANAGTTTTGTTAATTTTTTTGTAATTATTTATATTCATAGTATATATTTCAATTTTAGGAATAATTTTGTATCAAAAATGTGTTTTTGTCCTCTCATCTTGGAAAATATAGGTTTTTGCCACTTTTTGCCTGGCAAAAACCTGTTTTTGCCAGGACGGTTTTTACCGGTATTTACCATGGTTTTTTCCACCTGCGGCAAAATCTTGCCAACCCTGAATAGCATTAATAGAAATATCATTAAATACCTTATGTAAATTAGTAAAGCAAAGCTTTAAACACTATCTTTTGTGGGAAGTTTATAATATCAATATTTTATAAATAGGATTACCCGTATAATAGTTTAAAAACTGTTACCTATTAACATATATTCTTCTCTAAATTATAAAACACAGGTAAATAATAATCTACATCATAAACAAAAATTTCTGATGCAATAGTAGTTCAAGATTTAGTAAAATGATCAGCAGCAACTATTGGAATAGCGCTTTCCAATAAAAAGCTACTAAAAATTACTTCTGCACAATCACAGGAAACACGCTTGCAGCGATTAGAACAAGGGATTGGTTTAAAAGCAAAAATATTGCAATTTACGAAAATCCAAATCTTTAATAAAAATATCAGGTTTTCGGATTTCATTTAAAAGTTAGGAACAAATCCGAAAAATTCTGAACAGTTGGCAGCTGTGATAAAGGGGCATTCACTAAGAGTTCATAAAATTATGCATGAATTTACTACCAAATGATATAAAAAACTCTTAGACAAAGGTACATAGAAATTGAATACCAAGAACCAACATTCTATATTTTAGCTAAATTAGAAACAGTGCCTTATCTTCTTTAACAGTCTGAATTCGGATAACTAAAAATGTCTGAGATTGAGCCTGTGAAAATATTAGATAATTTTAAAACTTTATTAATTCATTCTGAATGAGGGAATAATAAGCTTGTGGCAATAAAAAAAGTATGTTTAGGGTGCAGAAGTTTGATGACTTTTCTGCATAACATGCCTTTGTCATAAGCCATTTAGAATTTTTTCCTTATATTAAAGAAGCTACATTATAGAGCTTTTAGAGTTGAAAAATACATCCTGTGGCAGAATATTTTCAGGCTTTTGCAACAAAACTCTCTAGAACTATCTCTTTCAACAAGATACTTTTAATAATAACATGGAGATGTTACTAAATGCATTTTGATGGTCAATTAAACAATAAAAAAAAAAAAACCCCTGAAATTCCTGCATTAAAAAATAAGAACATTCCAAGTGAGAGATTCGAATTAGCATATCTTTAAAAATACACCGGGTACAAAATTTATGTGAAAATAAACATTAATAACTGCCAAAAATAGAAACAAAACACTACACTGATTTACTACATTATTGGCCCAATATTTCTATACTGATACCCAATATTTCTATACTGATTTCCCTTTATAAACACCATTGAAACAGTAATAAAAAGCCATGAAATGATTTCTGTTTAGTGTGTAAAGAACTTCTTATTAAAAACAAAAATGCAACAACTTGCAGCCATAAGAATGATCAGATTAACAAGGATAGTGACGCATACCGAGACGAAAAACGATTAAAAAAATAAATAAGATGCAAATATTTACAATGGAATCGCCACAAATCGTATGAGACTAAGTGAATTTAAAATTATCATGTTGCGTAAGAGCAGCAACTACTAAACACAATTCTGGAAAAGAAAACACTGTCGCTGTGACTATGTTACGGAGTGAATGCAAACATTTAGAACGCAGGTCTAATCAAAAATAATTACCAAAATTTCCTAAGGTGCAAGTGGATCCTCTACTTGATGTATAACAATCCTCAATTCCAGCCATAGTCAAAAGCTTTTTTGGAACAGGTGCAGAGACCAAACCAGTTCCCCTAGGAGCTGGAATAAGCCTCATAATAACACTACCACATTTACCAGTAACCTAACAAAAGAAAAATTAAACAAGTATGAAACTGCAACTGTCAAAAACAGAAAACTACTTTTCAAGAAATGTCTAAAGGAAAATATTTACCTTGCAGGGTACTGTGTGGGGCTGACCGATCTTATTACCCCAATAGCCTCGTCGCACAGGAATGACTGTCAGCTTAGCTAACATGATAGCCCCTCGAATAGCAGTAGCAACTTCCTTAGAGCATTTAACTCCCAATCCAACATGGCCATTTTGATCTCCCATAGCTACAATAGCCTTAAATCTGGTACGCTGACCAGCTCTAGTTTGTTTCTGTACAGGCATGATTTTCATAACATCATCCTTAAGGGCACTACCCAGGAAGAAGTCAATAATTTCACATTCCTAAAATAAACAGAATACATAATTTAAATAAACAATTTAAGAAAATTAAATCTTCCTAAACACATATAAATTCCATATTTATGTCTAAACAAATACACCAGTGAGTTTTTATAAGCTCTAGACTCAATTTTTCTTCCACCTCTACTAAAAGAAAATAACGATAATAATAATCCTAATGATATATGGTCCATATAAATTACACAACTGGCTTTCACCAATCAGTGCTAACATAATATATCATCAGCAAGAGATAGATCCAAGAGTTAAGATTCCCCCTGCCCTTAGACAATCAGTAAGAGGTTTCCGTCTCCATATAACACAAATACGGGTTAGTTCTATCAAAAAGTGCTTCACGAAATCAACTGTCGCCTAATACTCTATCCAGAAGTTCACTTGTCTTCTGTAATGTGTTCCAAATTCGGTGGGCTGCTCAAGGACGAAAATAAAACAATAATAAATAAAACTTCACGAAACCAATTCCCGCCTATCTGAGTTCACTAGTCTTTTGTAATGGGTTCAAAATTCATTCCACTGCTCAACGACAAAAAATAAATAAAACTTTTTATAATACATAAAACCAGGGGTCTGCCTAGGCTTTTCTGAGAGGTACTTATCACATGAAAATGTAACATAATTTGTGTTGATATTAATAAATCAACACAAAAACATAGAATTTTAAGAAAAGTTAAAGCTAAGGCTAAACAGTAGTAAATTCGGCCTGGACAGACCCTTGAAAACTATGTACTAAGGGTCTTTTTTCTAGGCCCTTACTCAATTTCAAATCCAGATATGATATACCAAGCAAATTTCAATTCCAAGTAACTGTCATGTGATTTTTCATCAAAAACACGTAATATGATAAAGAAAACATGGAAGCTTCCCTAACTCACAGGTAAATAAATGATTACTGTTGCTAACAGTTTCAAGACTGGTTATTTTTCAGGCACAACGTAGGATCTTTTAAGAATTGACTTTGATTATTCCTTGCTTTCTAGTCATAATAAATTTCACTGACAACTACAAGCTTTATCTCTACTGTGGAAGTTTGTAATTTTAAATAGCAATAAAAGTGTTTTTCTCCAATAAAAGTGCCAGTCTCAATTACGATTATTTATAATAAAGACTAAACTTACATATAACTTCATTAGTGGTTTATTTATCAAAAAATTTTATTATTTGAGAGCTCAATATTCATTACATCACCAGTAAACAACTCAAGGGGCCGTTCAAAAAGTATGTACATCCCGAAGGGGGGAGGGGATTTGCTATTATGCAAAGTTTTGTACGATGGGGAGGGGGGGGAGCTATTATACAAAGTACGTACTTTATAAACACACACCAAATTTAAATTTGACTTTATCCTACACCCTCTGTAAGTAAATATTTAATTTTATTGAAAACATAATTATTTTAATTTTTATGAAAAAGTGGGGTAGACTAATAAAATGTACGTACTCTAAGGGGGGAGTAAGACCTTATGTATGGTAATGTACAAAGGGGGGGAGGGGTTTACAATTTCTCCATTTTTGTGTACGTACTTTTTGAACGGCCCCCAAAGCATCTACATCTTTCTCAATATCGCAGTGCTTCCTATTTAGGTAAATATTACTTATTCAAAAAAACCTTTAAAAAGTAAATTCGTATGTTGTTAAAATCTTCAGATTAACTAATACATTAGTGAAAATTAGAATTCAAAATGTATTACCAATAAAATTAAAAAAAATCTTTTTTTTTTTGCTATGAACCATATAAGAACTAAAAAAAAAAAAATTATAACATTTAAGTGCCTAATGGAAACTTCGGGACAGAAGTCTAAATAAAAACTGACTACGGATATTAATCTATGATTTTGTAAAATTTTCCCAAGGGATTGTAAATATGAATGAATAAGATCATGGGTATATTAAGCTGGAAATTTTTATAAAGCAAATGCCCAGAATCTCCCTTACTTTAATAGGCAGTGAAAAGAGATAAATTTCTTCTAAGCTTTTGATTTTTCCATCCTTAACAAGACGTCCTAACTTAGTAACTGGAATCCATTCCTTTTCTTCCTTACCACGACCACGTCCTCGACCGCGGCCTCTTCCTCTACCACGACCTCTACCGCCTCGGCCACCACCGCCGAAACCTCCTCGGAATCCACCACGTCCGCCGGCTGGAGCTGCATCCGCCATGCTAATATAAAAAGAGAAATCTTTTAATTATAATAACTATTTGCAACTATAATATAAAATATAACTATAATATAAACTATTTGCAACTATAGGTAGATAAAAAAAAATTTCTTAGGACGATAAAGTAGGAAACAACCTCAGTGGTAGTGACGTAAAAATAATCATTAGAAATCAGTCCACAGATATACATCATTGGTTATATTCCTACAGCTATTTGCAATCATAGCATATGGATTACTTCAGAAATTCACAAATATATATTAAAGCAACAGCAACAAATAACATTCTAATTTTCTAGATACTAATATTATAGTAATAACATTAATATCAAGTTAGCTTAAAACATAAATGACATTAAACTATTAAAAAATACAGCAATTCAAAATAAAATTCATACATTAGAAGAATGCTTCACGCGCTTCTATCTTGTAAAAAGTCAAGATTAAAGAAATAAACAATTGTAATAACATAAATAAACCGAAGAGGAAACTATTATTTGACAGTAAATTTATAAAAAAAGAATAAAATTAAATAAATAATATTGGATGTAATAAGATGATAATATACTTACGCAGTTATAAGTTTGTATGTTTCTCGTTCGGAGAAAATAACTATTATTGTCTTAAGAAAATAATGTTGCCAACTTGCACCAAGTTTCTACAGAAACTTAATTAAAAAGTTGAGGTTCAACTCATATGGTTATTGAAATAATTTGTTGAATTAAATATAGAGATCTATATTTTCTATTTAATTTATGCTTAATCAAAACCCTCATACAGTCGCTAGTTCTTCGTAATGAAATAATTTTAAATTCAATTTCTAATAATTTTAATGTAACCGTGGTTTCTACTTCTTGTTTTCATTCCGAAAGAAAAGCAGAATATCAACACGTAAGTAAACACGTACTCATTATTCGATTCATATGTTAAAATTTTAATTTAGAACTGTTATTTATGTTAAACAAACTAATTCTTAGATTTTTATAGGCATATTGGCTGTTAAAATGGCTACTGGAGATTCAAATGAATCTAAAAGCGAGGATGTTTCGAACAACACACAAACGGATGTTAATGCTCACCAAAAAACATTTACTCTTGAGAGTATCCTTCACATATTTTATTTTCTTCTCCTAAATATTACATTATTCGTTGTTTTTCATAAATCACATTAAAATCTTTAAAAATTGGGTGACTGAAGTCTGTAGTAGATAGTTGTTCATTCAAATATTTCAATAATAATTTTTGGAATTGACTTGTTTGTTTATAAAACTAGCATAATTAATTTTTAATCTACAACTTATACTATTATTCTTTAACTGACCTAAATTGTGGTATAATCGTTGAAGGGATTTTTATTCCTCATAACCACCTTTTCTTTAAGGATATTCATCTTAAAAAGTAGAAAAACTGTTTCATTAATGCAGTTAGATATCCACATTTTAATATTTTTAAAAATTATAATAATGTAATTCATCATTGAAAGATCTACTTACATTATGGATAATTAGTTCTTGATTTCTATTTCGGGGATATTTCCGTATTATGATTTGTCGCGCCAACTACAATCGCCAAATTTGCAAAAAATTTTTTAACAAATAACATGTAGATGTTTGCCCAGGGGTGGCTATGAGTTATGCCTTTCGAGTTGGTTTCTTTCAGTGATGTTTTTTTTTAAAGTTTCTCAGTGGCTACTGCCTCTAAGTTTCAAAGACTTGGCGATTATTCTGCCACCAATCACTGTACGGAAATCTCCCCTCTTGTTTAAAAAGTAAACATTTTGTTTTACAGAAATTCCATAAGAAAATTGAAACCAATAGAAAATTTTAAAGAGGAAAGCAATGAAAATATTTAAATGATAACCAAAGCAGATGTCGTCAGGGGGTACCAGCTCTGGAAGTCATAAGAACATGCAACTTTTCAATCAAGAAAGCACGACAAATTTTAAAAATTGCTCTCTCTCTCTCTGTACCCCAAAGATTTCGTCAAAAGTCCAGGAAAAGAGTAAAGATATACATAATACAAAAATAAAATGCATAAATTAATTACCAGTGGAAAACCTAAAAAATAGTTCTATTTCAAATCAAAGCACACAACTCTTTGAAAATCTTTGACAAAACTGAGATTTGAAAACAAACTACGTCGATATTTAATGTGCAGAAAGAATCTTAATTAGGAAGTGTAAAAACTGCCAGCTATCTTCTTGTCCCAAAATAGACTTCAAAATTGGGAAACAACTGATCATTGATGCAGTGAACTGATAACAATCTCTGAGCATAACCACAGCCTACTTTTTTTTTCTTAAGTAAAAAATCACTATAGTCACAATTTCAAGGTATATATAGTAACATATCCTGGGCAAACCACTTATTTTTGTTAAAATTATTCTAGTAAAAAATCATATGTTTATAAAATAGTTATATGCCAGCTTTTTAGTTAATAGTAATTTGTTATTAAAAATAATTTATTAGCTGTGTTATGTGCACATGAATTGCATGCTGTTTTCTTAATGTATTAAGTATTGCACATAATTAAAGAAGCTCAACAGCAACATGGTTTGAGACATGGTGATTATCAACGATACAGGTTTGTACCTTATTGTTTTTTTTATCATTTTGAAATGTTTGTGTTATCTATAATTATTTATAAAAAATGTCAATTACAGGAGCTATTGTAGTCGTAAACTTGGTCGCATCCGTAAGGCTTTGCATTTCATCCAGATTTCAAAACATAAGTTTCAGGGGAAAAAAGTTACTGAAGAAGTTCTGACTGATGTTAGGTACCTCATATATTTATTTTTTATTACTATTTATAAAAAAATGTATCACTGAATTGCTGTTTCAACTTAAAGAAACTGTTCATTTAGCAAAGGTAGCATGCTAAAGAGATCTGTCTCATTTACAATTCTGTATAATTGCCAATTTCTGTAGCTATCCTTGTGCAAACCACTTTACTTTTTTTAAAATATCATTTCTCTTTTGGAAACTGTTCAAAAACCAGAAAGTGGCACAGTAGCACCATGGCCATTGCAGTTCACATAACCTAAATAAAGTATTAAAGAATCAGAGTCAAATATTTTGTTAACCAGTTAAAGGAAAACCTTTTTTTTTTTCTATTCTAATTGCATTCAGTGAAAATATTTAAGTTGAATTTCAATTTTCTATTTAAAAAAAATATGAATACAAAACATTGCCAAATATTGTTTTTTGTCTTCACTTTCTGCAGGTTTAAGATATAATCAAAAGATATTAACAGTTTGTATTGAGACTATAATCTTAAATAAAATTGTACATCTTTCTAATGTGATCTATTTTGTTGTCAGAAAACTGTTTACATTTAATGAATGATTCATTCTATTTTCTTAAAAATGTTGGTCCACTTTTAAGTGCTCAAAATAGATTGTGACCAATAAAATCTGACTCAGATCTCCATGGAATAATAAATATTTGTACCTTAAAGCTGTGACATATCTTTGTCACTAGAGAACAAAAGTGTGGTACTGATTTTGGTATACTGATTTATCTATTATGTTTTGCCGTCATAAATGTGTTTTATCTAAATTCACTTTAATCACTTTTTTTTAAAAATATTTAATATAATACTATAATTATGATAAATGTATATTTGTTATGTTCACAAGAGGTTTTCAAACACACCAATTGAAATGTGTATGGCCTAGTTGCTGGCACTTTTGACTAAATTTTTTTTAAATTTATACCAACACTTTTTTACGGTTATAAAATTATCAAGAAAAGCTTGTTGCTTGGTAGCAGTGTATAACGTGTTTCAAAGCTATAACCAGAGGTGAATTTTCAGGTTTTATCGAGACATTCTCTCTTCCCATTATAATGATCTGTACGTTAAACTGATCATATGCCATTTGCTAATCTATTGATTTGAAGTGATTTTAATGTTTGTATCATGTCAACAAAAGTATCCCAACTTACTTTTTAATATAAATTTTGATGCTTTTTAATGCTGAATTTAAATTATCTCATTGAATATTTAAGGTTTTTGTATATACCTTTGATGATGGCTGAAAGAGCTTGGGGCTATGCTATGCAATTGAAACAAGAGGCAAATACAGAACCACGTAAGAAGTTTCACTTGGTGTCTAGATTGCAGAAAGCTGCAAAAATTGCTACTGACTTAGAAGTCTTATGTGAAAGTTCAAAATGTGATGCTAGAACAAAACTAGAAGCTCAGGTAATTTATAATTTAAAATATATATGAGTGTGTGTATTGATATATATATATATATATATATATATATACCATGGAACCTCACGTTATGGACATATTTTTAATTTCCTGTAAATCCTCTATGTATAAACAATTATGTACATTCTCCGCAAAGCAGACATTTCCAAAACCAGACGTGGACAAGTATTTATGTCCTGAAACGTTATTTTCAATCTCTTCAAGATCAATTTTTTAAAATTTCATGAAAATAACTATTTCTGCTTTAAATTCTAAAGAAAATATTGGCAATTTTCCACCATTTTTAAAGCATATAAATTTTTTGTCTTATCCACAACTAAAAATATTGTTAATTTATTTAACTACTAAAGTATCAATCATTCTCTTGTCACTTTCCTTTGTCTTTGCAAAGAAAGGAGAGAAATTATGTTGTTCCTGTGGAATATTTTAGACTTTGATCTTTTCATCTGGACAATATCAGTTATGTGACCCCACAATCTGATATGATGCTTTAAATGCTATCAATTTTTCTTACCCACTGAAAATTCCTTTCTACTTCTAATCATCAATTTGGAGACTGTATTTAACTCAGCTGGGTTAAAGAAAGAGAAAGAATATCTAGTTATTGAGGTGTTCATATAACTAAAACATTAATTCAGACTGATGATCAATTATGAATGTTGAGCAATTCCATAGGGCCTTGTGGCTAACAGGTATGCATTGCCGTTTCTTTTTTATCTTCCTTGCCTTATGAGAGTTTTATATTTGAAGAGTTATTACCCTGTTCCTATTAAGTGATTGGAAAGTGTAATTGAAGGGGTAACCCTAATGATAAAAAAGTCTGAGAAAGTAACATAGGACTGAAAGCGCCTATTCGGTATCATATGACTAACTTGAATATCTGTTTAAATAGGAAAAACATACTCATTTCTCTGTAGCCACATCCAGAATGACATATAAATATCTAATTTTTTCATATATTCTTTTTTGTATTGAAAAAAAGTATTTTTTAAAGTTTAACTAAATATTATTGTAAATAGTTATTATAAATTATTGAATTATTTCTAAATCATAATACATAATCATAATATAATTGCAATAACTCTTAAAACAATTTATACCGTTTAACTTTGGTATTGGTGTACTCTTCCCATGACCAGACAACTCTCGTAAGTGGGCAATTTTTTCGGTCCCAACAGTTTCAAGGTTTCACTGTATGTATATATTATGAAAAAAACTTTAGAATTTAAATAGGTTCTTATTTTTCAATTTGCTTTAAGGCTTATTCTGCTTGGATAAAGGGATCCCTTTATTTTGAATTACAAGAATGGCAGGCTGCCATTGAGCAGTTTCGTATATCCCAGTGAGTATTAATTATAGTTTTTACTTCTCACTAAGTTAAATATAATTATAAATATATTTTTCCTTCGAAACAAATGTTAAGCTGTTTTTGTTACTATTAAAAGGAGTTTCTTATATTTCAGGACTGAAATATTGTATAAAATGTCTCCTTATTGAACATTATTAACCATCTGTTATTGTGAAAAGTTGTCTAATTTAATGTATATAATTTTATTTTATAATTTTGTTTCTACATAGGTCTAAATAACCTTAATGTTTTGTAACTAAGATTTTTGTAAAGGAAGTAAATTTTTGTCAAAATTACATGCATTATGTTTAATCCTATTGCTGATCTTATAAAGAAACGCAAAAAGTTTTCGAGTCACAAAAAGCTAGTTTAAACTTATAAGTTGAAAATATGGACCTCCTGCACTGCCTGCTTGAAAACAGAGGATATGCTTATTATAGTGTGAAAAAATATATTTCAAAACCAAAACACATATTTCTTTATGTTAATTGCTTTAATGTTAAATTTTTTTTCTACATGAAATTTAGTAGTATTTTGTTAAAAGTGTATATTTTTATTTTTCAAATAATAAAATAAAACTGTTAGTTATGATAGTTGTTATGAAAGTGTTAGTTAGACCTTTAATGTTCCGTCACTATTATGTTATTATTTAAAAGTTAAAATCTTTACTCTTGATAAACTATTTATTAATAGAATGTACTGATTCAAGGTGAACTGAAGAGACAGTATTTATGAAAAGATTTATTTACAACATCAATAAAACATGAAAAAAGGATTTATATAATTTCTAATTCCTTTAACAGATTGTTACACAACTTAAAATAAAATAAAAACAATCTCAATAAAATATAGACTAAATACGCGTTCTATAAAACTGTAAATATTCTAAAATTGTCTACTTTTAATTGTTTTCTTCTTCTTAATCTTGTATTGTTTTCTATTAATGCTTGAGTAAGCTGGATATTTTTCGGACTCTTTAGATTACTGTTTTTCTATTAAAGCTTGTGCTAGCTGGATATATTTAGGAATCCATAAGGACCTTAATTATAATTGTAGTAATTTATTTTTGAATTGCATTAGATCTTTTCATACATTACATAATTTCAACAAACATAATGTCAACCCCTTTTATATGAACGTTTGTTCCAAAAATCTTCCTGGAAAAGTCTTCCTTGGACTTCGTAAAAATTTTGATTTGTTATAAATAAAATATTTCTTAATTTGTTTTTAATACAGAACTATCTATGAAAAACTTTCGGAAGCTTTGAATGAAGAAGAAGTTATACTTTACAAGCAAAGAGTAGAAGAACTGACTCCTAATATTCGCTATTGTGCCTATAATATTGGTGATGAAACAGCTATTAATGATTTACTCAAACTTAGACTCTCTGGAAAAACATCTGGAGAAGATTTATTAGCTGCTGACTTAGATGTAAGTATTTTTCTGAAGTTCATATAAGTTCTAAGCTCATATAATTTCTTTTTGTCATTTAAAAAAATAAAATAGCGAAATATTAGTCTAAAAATGTTTGATTTTTGCAGTGGCTATTGTGATATTGCTACATTTTCTGTACATGTAATATTCTAAATTCCCTTGTTTTTTTTTAAACACCTATTTGATATTCTTGAAATAGTAAGCAGTTGGTAAGTCGTATAATAATAAGGAATTATGGCAACAATCTGGTCTTCCTTTTTAATGACTTAATGTCTGAATTGTCTCAAATTTTAAAAAAACATTTAGCCCAAAATCAAATTGTTTAGACAAATGAATTCAGATTTGACAAAAATGGGTACCATGATGGACATATTTTCAATTAGAAAAGGCTCGGTTACTCAATTATTTTTGTAAGCTGCTTTTTCTCTTAAGTGTAAAAGATAAATTTTTTACAACTGTTTTGTTTTTGTAACAATGCATATGAACAATTTGTGTTGTTTGACGGAGAAAATAGCAGAAGAAACTAAAAGATTTTTGCAATATGAGTGAAAAATTTCTTGTCAATCAAGAAAATATAGATATATATTTAAATTTAAACTAGTATTATTAAATTAAGTATAAATTATTTAGAAAAAGCTTAATCTGTCACCCTCTACTTTGTAGATAAATGGTGATTGTTCAGAAAATACACCTGGAAAATTTAAATTTACAAATTGTAGAGACACTCTAATTATATATTGAGAATAGTTGTCATAGCTATATTTCTAGATTACTTTTTGTAATTAGCTTAAAGTAGGACTAAAAGGTATGCAATAATTCTAATACAGTAGAGAACCAATTATCCGGGAAGCTCAGGACCATCTCTATTCCAGATGTCTAAATTTTCTAGGTCAGTTAAAAAGTGTCATTTATCGATCTTTTAACAAACTCAAATTACAATGAAAAATAGAAGTTTAAAAGACATAAAATTTACATTTTTATTTTTTGTAGATTCATTAAAATCACCAAATTAGCTAATATTTAACAAAACAAACTATTAAAAAAACGCAATATATTTCCTATTTAGTTGTAAGGAAAAATAGAAAACGATAAAATACAAGTAAAACTTATTATTCAAATTAAATAAAAACAGTGCTTGAACAGAATATTATAAGATCATCTAAAATAAAAACTATCTTAAAATTTATGGTTAAAAAGAATTTATTGTGAACAGTGAGAAAAATAAATAACCAAAAACATTGTGGAATCAGAAATGTTTCACTTTTAAGGAGAGAAAGCTGAAATCAGTATCATGAAATAATCATATGCTGCTAATAATAAATAATTGTATGCTTAGATTAATAAACAATCTTTTTCTTTTAAGTCTTATAAAACCACATCAAGCAAAGCTTGCAAATGATACCGCACTTCTAAAGAATTAAGAATTTATTTGATTGAAAAATATTGTTTCAATAATAGATGTCAAATGGATAAAGATAACAGGCGATAAAAATTTTAAATGAATATAACAGATAATTCATATTAATTGATCATAATTATAATGTATTATCCAAAATGTTAAAACTGTAATTTGTTATAATAAATCAAGGATAACAGGAATTGAATAGCTAAAGTGAATTTTTAAAAAAAATCTAACAGTTCAATACACTTGAGACAGAAGTTTCAAGTTCCTTAACTCGGACGAACATATGACAACACTCCAGAAACAATTAGGAATTTTGATTGTTTTTTAAATGATAAAATTCAGCTTAACTATATTCCTACTTTATTATTGAGTAAAAAATAGCGAAATTTAAATCATTTTTGTATTCTAATTAATATTTTATATTTCCATTTGACTTTTTTTTACATTTTCTTAGTAAAGTGTGGGCGTTCATTTTCCTATTTATTTCTTTTTCACCTTCTGTTCACTGACATGCATGTGCAATGCATATCCCCCACTCCCTCATAAATCAAAGAGAAAACTAAATCAATATGCAGCTCCTTTTTGTTTGATTGATGGCAGCTTATCAGAAAACCACCGGACAAGCAGAAGAGAATGAAAATTTGTCCCTTCCCTGCCCCTTCTCCTCCTGAAGATCTCTAAGATCACGAAAGAAATATTAAAGTTTTCTCTCAACAAACGGGGAGAATAATACCCCCACCCACCTTTTCTTATACTCAACTTCAAGGATTTATCAAATTTCCACTTTTTTCCTCAATTGTTCTAGTTCAAAATGGTGGGAAAACTGAGTAAAATTTTTTCTGGTTTCCCAGTTTTTTGGATACAGTATAAATGATTCTGTACTGTAGTTCTAATAAATAAGCTTCCTGAAATGTTTTTCACATTATGATGAAGGTTTTTGCCCATCATAGAATACGCCCTATGAAATGTTTTTCTTGTTTATGACCTTTTTTTACATGTTTCTGCCTTGGATTTTTTTAAAAATATTCGCGTGTCTTAGCATTGAAAAGTATTTAATGAGAATTAAATTATTATTTTTCATTAACAGTCATTGTAGTCAGATTTTATAAAATTGTAGTATATTTTCAAACATTAAAAATTTATGAGAATAATTTAGAAAAGAAGCATATTATAAATTTAGATGAAAAAAGAATTTGAACAGCCCTTACAAATAAGCATAAATCATTTTCAAATGCACATTTTAAATAATTTTTTAGCATGAAATTAAGTCCTTTAACGAACTGCAAATGAGTATTGATTTAATGTGTTCTGAAAAAAAATTGATTACTTATTTTTATTTATGTTTTCTTAATTACAAAATATATTTTCAGCATTTAATAGCTCAAACTAGAGAAAAACAAGCAGTTACTCTCTCTGAAGTAGAATGGAGAAATCGTAAGATACCTGTTCGTCATGAGAAAATTAGATTATTTTTGTTAAATGTTCAAGATTCTCAAACTCAAGTAGATCAAGCACATGATTTCCAGGCGAAAATAGCTATTTATGAACGCTTACTTTTAGAATGCAAAGATGCTCTGCAAGTTGTCCGAGATGAAATGAAAGATCAGGTTTGTGCAAAAAAAAATTTGTGTTATAAATAGTATTTTTACAATTAAAAGCACACTTTATTTGTATTCTTACTTTGTCCATTTTCACTTAATTTGATAGGATTCAGTGTCCAATTCAATTTTAATGTAATTAAAACTGATTTGTTTTTTAATGTTTGTACATGTTAGTTAAGTAACATACTAATTTTAAATTAAAATTGCACAACATGAGACTCAATAGCAGCCCTCAGTTGGACATTGTGGGGCCAAGAAGATTAAAATTTCCAATATTTCTAATATTAATTTAAGAAAATTATATTTAAAAAAATTATATTTAACCTAAAAAGGGTAGTTCAAGAATTTATTTAAAAATTGAAGGTGAAAGTCACTTACAGGCAAGTAAAAATAATAAAATTAACACAATGGGACTTAAGTGGATGATGTGGGCTTTAAGATTACTAATCAAAAATTCAAGGGGAGAAATTTCCTAAGTAGCATAAAAAATATCCTAACTTTGAAAAAGCATTAAAATTGTGAAATTAAAGTTTCAGAAATAAACAGATACTAATTCAAGTTGTCAGAAAATTCATATGTTTAATATTTATTGTATTATATTTTAGAAAATTAGCCGGAATAGGATAAAAAAGAAGATTGTTAGATAAAATAAATTTTATTTCATAGAATAAGTTGAAAATTGCCCTCATTTAATTTTAATAAAGAATACAAAAGAAAAAGTGTGCTAAACTTTAAATGTTTTTTAACTCAATATTATGCACATACATTGTCTTTTAACATTAAGACAAATTGATTTTATTCTTATTGTTCTAACGACTAGGCAAGTTCTTGCCATTTGATACTAAAATTAAATTTATAGTGCTCTGAAAAGCCAATAAATTTTTTCTAAAGACTTCCTTTCAAAAAAATTTAGTTAACTCTAATTTGAATTGACCCTTCTTTTTTTTAACATTTGAGCATTTTATTATATTTTTATACTACGAGCATACATACATATATATATATATAACATAGAATTCATAAAATTTCTTTTTACAAATATATGAGCTTAAGTTTCTTTGATCAAGCACCAAAAAATTGTGATTTTTAGCCATTATATTGATTGCTTTTTGTTGCATGTAATGTAGTTATTAGTCATATTTTGCAATTGTTAAATGAAAACTTATTAACTTCTACTAATGCTGAGTTATTATAGATATATCTTTTTAATACTTATTTTTGTTATTTTTTCTAGGCAGCTAAAGGTCGCTCCGAGGCAGTGCAATCAAGTCTCACATTTTTACATTCTTACTTGACTTACATAAGGTTATCCAAAACTATAGAACGTAATTTAATATTCATTGAGTCACTGAAGCAGAACATGGTGAATTCTGAAGTGTCAGAGGGCAAGAAATTAACTAAGCCTCAAGATTTAATTAGACCTTATGAAATCATAATCCAAGTAGGCATTTCATATTCTGATTTTTGTTATTTGTAATTATTAACAATTTTTGTGTTATGAGGTTATGCTATTTTATTGTTATTTAATCTTAGATCGAGGATTTTTTTTGCCATTTTGTGAAAAATATTTTTTTGTTGTCATAGCATGTTGATGCAGTCAGATTTCATTAATCCGAATCTCTTAAGCTTAAAAACTTTATTCTATAGCAGTTAGTTTCACACAATTTTAATTTTTAACTTTTAATAATTTAAAAATCAAGAAAATTATTGAACTTAGGAATTCGTTAAAAAAAATTGTTGGATTAGATAAAGGAATACATGAAACTATGTCATTTAATGTTTTCATTTAAACAGTTTAATATGTTATAATTATAACATAAGTTTTTTTTCTTCATATTTTATAGAAATAAAACTTTTTTATTATTGTTTGTGTGTAGTTAAAATTATTTTACATCTGTGCACATATAGTTCAAATACTATATATGTGCATAGATAGTTGAAAAAACTGTTTAACAGTTTATTGCTACTAATTATCTTTTAAATAGTTAAAGTTTGACAATGCTTGGAATTTACTGACAATATCTGGAATTATTAAAATTAAGTGAGTAAATCAGTTTTGATTCTCTGATAATTTTGTGTTTCCTGTATCATAAGTGTAACCCCTTATTTAATTAGACCGATATTAGAAAACTTCACATTTCAGTAGGCAGAACTGCAACCTGATAATTTGCATAATAACCTCTCAGAACACATTGTGGTGCTTGCTGTAGTTGAAAAATCTACATTATTTTTGTAGTTTACTACAAGTATAACTACTTTAGAATTGTAGTAACTACATCACTACTTTAAGGAAACAAACTTAGTTGGAGTTAGTATACTTATGTTCAAAATGATTTGGAATAAAAAATTGGCTTACATTAAATATAAGGGAATAATTAAAATATATTTATTCATGTTTACATGAGCAAGTTTGTTATTCCAAAAAAAAAAATCAAATTTTTTCATCTAACCTTCAACTATTTGTGAATTTCTTCACAGCGAATATTTAATGTAAAAACTGCGAGATTGATTTTAAATGCTTAATTTCTGTTAATGATCAGCTACTGGGTCATTTTCATTACATCCATTCACAGGCCCATAACGATTTGTACCCGTCAAATTAAAAAAATTAATTTTGTTAGAAGTGTGTTTCTTCACTAAACTTATGGTTAAAAGTAGGTGGTAGGAATCCTTGCAAATTACTTTTTTTATATGCACTAATTTTTTAAGGAAGTAACACTACACTACAAATAAGTAGAGACTCTTGTAGTTCCACTATTTGTAGTGCGCTACGTCCAACTGCTGGGTGGGTGAGTGTATCTAAATGTAAAGGAAGAAATTCCATCAGAAGCCTCTACATATTTGGTAACATTTTTCTTTGTTTAAAATTCTTAAAATATATCTTGCTTACACGTAAAAAAAAATTACATGTATAAAGATTTTAAAGAGTGTTACAGATGCTTATTTAAAAATATTTAATTTTTTCTAACATTTCTTGTGTAAAAAAGTTGAAATTAAATGAAAATCAGAAAGTCTTGAAAATTAATATTACATAGTATAAACAAATTTGCTACTGATATTTTTTTGAATATTAATTACAACATATGAAATAGTCTATTATTAGGATACTTTAGAATTGATAGCAAATATAATGGTTATTTCTTTTTTAGAATTTAAATGAAATGACTCAACTACCTGAGTTAGAATCTGATACTCAGTTTTCGGAAGAGATTGAAGCTACCTGCCTAGCTTACAAGGCTCACAGGTCATTATTATGTTCGTTTTATGTATTTTGAAACATATTTTATATTGCTTATTTCTTATAGTTCTTTATCAGTGCTAGTTCTCTAATATAATAGTTATCTATTATATCAGTTCTCTAATATCTTACTGCCTTTATTTGTTCTTCATTTGTGTTGTTTTGCTTTATTCAATAAATGTTATCAATAATGAATAACTGATATTTAGCCTAATTTGTCAAACACAACTTCTATAACTTAATTGTCTTTAACTTAATATTTCAACCACTCAAAGTTTGATGTGCGTTATTTGACCAAAAAAAAGTTTTCTATCTCAATAAAATGTGATTGTACCCTGGAATTTTTTTTTTTTTTTTTTTTCAAGTATCAAAATTCTAGGCCTAGAAACTAGGAGCAGGGCATGTAATTTTTCTATGAGTTTCTCGGAATTCCACTTATCTCAAGACCCCTGACACGCTGACTTTTGCATATTATAACTTACAATCCGACAAAATTTTCATAGAGTTCTGCAATTTTAAATTTTGAAGCTTTCCCTAAATCACATTAACGAGATGTTTTCGTACACGTGCTATTTAAACAAATTTGATTCTTTTGGTTTATCGAATTTTTGACGTTTTTTAATATTTAAAACTACACTGGGATCCTCTAATTTTAGGAATCATACTCTCAAGATTTTAACAGTAATCATTGTGATACCCTTTTTTGCTTAGATAGTGATAATACTGTTTTTTGATTAGATTGTGATACTCTTTTGTTTTATTATTATTAGATAGTGCAGTCTTGAGATTGCCTATACCCATCCAGATGCATATTTCAAATATCAGGTTTGAGCTTTACTCTTCAGAAATTTTCCCAGAAATGAAAATATACAGAAAATTTTTGTTGAAATTTTTAATTTTATTTTCTTGCTGTCGAACAAAGATAGTCCTTTAGAAACATAATCAATGAGTGTAAAAAGAGTGAGAATGATTTCTATCACACTTTCTGAATTTAAGAAATTAATTTCTTTTGCTCACTGCTTTTTGATTTGATTGCTAACTGCAGCTATTTTTGAAATAGATTTTTTGGCTCAAAATAGAAAATCTAAAAAGACAGCAAATTGTTTTGTGGAAGGGCACATTTTTCTTGTCACCTATGAAAGTGTCAGTGGTGACATGGCCTTGATCTAAATTAAATAACCCATAAATAGTGGGAAAAATTTTGAAGTAATGTGGAATTTTGTTCTTGGTTAAAATATTCATGTTATAATTTTAGTGATTTTACTTTATATAAGTACTCTGTTGTAATATAATCTATGTTATAGCAGTAATTTACAAATGTAATATTTATTTTGAAATTCATCCCTTTATTTAAAAATTCACTCTTTGAAAATTAATAAAAGATGTGAATTTACTCTTTATGTTAGTTTCTTTGGATAACACTAGTGCTCTACATTTATTTGTTTTCCGAACTGTTTGCTTGTTTTTGTAGGTGTTATTATATTGCCGATGTTTATGCCGCTGCTAATAAGTGGGTTGAAGCTATGGCTCTTTATGGTCGTGCTGAAGAATACATAAAAAGTGTCTTGAAAAATCCAGTTTTTAAGGATCAGGTAATTAATTACATCATTAATTGCTTTTTTTAGTAATATTACCAGTTTATAAATATATTTTGTTTCATAAAATTGTTTATTGCAATAAATATTTTATCTTGATTAATATATATCTAGATTTTGTCTTGATCTATATAAAATCCTTATATCAGTCCAAAGTGATAATCTTAATTCTTGATAAATACTTATATTATTAATGTCGCAAATTGAATTTTAAATTTTATGAGCACTTATATATTTGTTTAACTTACCCTTTTGCAACTTTTACCATTCAAAAGTTCAAAAACTTTTTTGAAACTATATACTCTAAACTTTTTTAAGTATGCCTTCCTACTTAATTTGCAAATCTGAAAACACATTTACCTGATTTGGAAATAACTGTGTCAAAATTACTCTCTAGAATAAAAAGCTATTTGTGTTTATATGATTTTTAGTCGCAATTTATTTTTATCCAGTAAGAATTATTGAAAATGCTTCTGCTAAATGAAATCTTTATTTATTGATTCAATGTTTTGTAATAACAACCTTAATAGGCTACGAAGACCATTGTTTAAGTTGACCCATTTTACAAGTTGAATCCCTATCTTCAATTACGAGATAGCACATTTTTGATAGGTCGTGTGTATTAAGTAGACTGTTGGGATTTAAATATATATTATCTTATTTTTTCCAACATAGTTTAAAGTATTGTTTCTAGAAAAACTTTATACTTAAAAAAGAGGAGAAAAAATGCAGAATTAACTGTATATAACATATTAAAAATAGTTTTTGGAACTAGTAAGTTGATACTGAGTTATTCCTAAATATTTCATTATTTATAATGCATAGATATTTCATGATCAATTGATGTCCAACTTTATTACCTGTGTATAAGTAAACCTCGTGACCTTCATAACATTTTGGGAGTTTGAAAAGTCTATAACAACAAATGAAAATATAAAGTACAAGAAGTTAATCTTTCATTGTAAATCAATAAATACTAGATTAATAATAAATTAAACCAATTACAAATAATTTAAATGCTGTTTTCAATCATGAAACTATGATTTCGTTGGTTATTAAGGTCATATCAATTCAATATTAAAAAATAGACTACTGTCGACAATTAAGATTTAAAACGTTCCCTTGGATTAAACAATGGCCACATTGTTTGGCAATGCATTACAAGCAATTCTTAACAGATCTACTAGTATCTGTTTTTCTAACATTAGAATGTAATTTCAAAATCAACATCTTTTGTAATTTTGAAGTTTAAAAATAAGAATGTTAAAAATTTAAATCTATTCCCTTTTTTTTTAATATCTTATATGACCAAATATACATATCGATCAAAAAATATTCATCTAAACAATACTTTCGGAACTCCATATGTAAACTATCTACATGATACGCATTTAACGTTTCTGCAAATAGCCAAATGTATTCTATTTTTGCTCAAATCATTTTTATTTGTTTCTTAAAATGTAACTAAATAACTTCTATTTCTTTAGAAATTGATTGGACAGCTAAAAGACCTTGGAACTAAAATTGAGGGGAACAAATATAATGCTTACTCATTAAGTATTTTAGGAAATGATCCTTCTACCTCTCAAGGGGAAACAAGTAAAAAGAAAAAGGTATGTTAATCATATTTAAATCTAAAAATTAATTTTTTTTGATAAAATGTATAGGACACTGTAAAAATTATGCCACCTAGGTAGTGTAGTGGACTTAGTCTTCACCTACCATAATTTGAGTTGCAGTTTGACTCTCAATGCTAAAGGTTGTGTTTTGGACCATATCACACGTTCTGTGATAGTGTCTTAGGTGTTTGAAATCTACTCGAATATCTCTGTTGGTTTCAGATCAATGAAGTATTGGGCATTTTGAAAGCATAGTTTTGTCGCCAGGTGATTACTAATATCTGCTCTACGATCTACCTAAATTATGATTGTGTAGTATCTGTATGCGGTGCAACATGCCAGTAATGTCTCTGTTTCATCATTTAAGATTAATTTCAGACTATTGCCAATCGCTCATTAGAGTAGCTGTAGTAGACCATACAACACTACTAAATTATATATTGTAAAAATTATGAATGATTCCATTATAAAAATTGGTGAAAGAAACTAATAGCAATAAGCTGTTTAAAATAAATTTTTGCAATTTAAATAATTGACAATACATAAGTTAAATTTAATTTGCAATTGAAAAAAAGTAATACTCAAAATAGAAATTGGATTAATTCATGTGGCAAGGTTGAAAAGTAGCCAATTGGAGATATTATATAGTTTAGTGTCTTCCTTTGAGTTCATAATATTGGTTT
Organism: Parasteatoda tepidariorum; assembly: GCF_043381705.1. Lineage (NCBI taxonomy): Eukaryota > Metazoa > Arthropoda > Arachnida > Araneae > Theridiidae > Parasteatoda > Parasteatoda tepidariorum. Next base: position 39,132,964 of record NC_092213.1, read on the forward strand.
TCACTGTATATATTTGTTAAATAAGTATAACTTTTTAAAGCAATTACAATTTTATAAACTTAAAAAAACAAAACAAATATGTAAATTAGAAATTGAATGAATTAATCAGTTGTATTGGTGAGGAAAGATTGCAAAATGCAGTTTCTTTAAAACTTGATTGCTGTTTGAGGTTTCCTTATGTGCCATAACTACACAACATTATATTTTATTCTGTAACTTCTATAGAAGTTTAGGAACTCTTCAGTTTTGAAGTTTAAAAACTAATCATCTGCAAAAGTCCAGGAGGTTATTCAGTTCTTATAGTTTAGGGCGTAATCCAAACTATTTAAGATGCATCTTAAAGTTATTCCTATAAGAACAAACCATTGTTTAAATCGAAATTAACCCATATAGTTTTAATTAAATTCTACACAAATAAAATTTAATTTGATTAAAAATAACAAAAATATTAATTTTATGAACCAGCATTTGCGTATCAAATCTTAGAAAAGAGAATAAACCCTTTTATACTAGAAAATTTTTTGTTACCTATGCAGGGATAAAGAGAATCCAAATATCAATTTGTTATTCTAAAACGAAAATGTAGGCAGACGGCAGATTATTGTTGCTAATGGTTTTTAAATATAATTGAATTGGTTAAATTGAAGTACTGAATGAATATTTCAAGTCTTGTGAAAAAGCAAATAAAATTAAATAGGAAATGTTAGTTAAAAAATTAAGATTTATTTTAGATTGAAAAAGTTGAGTTGAATCTATATTAAACTATAACAAGATGTAATTCTTTGCACTTAATTTTCTGTGTAAATATAAAATCAAAACTGTATAAGTAAATATTTATAAATAAATGCTGCTTCAAATTAAAGATAATGGGACAAACAAAGGGGGTCCTATCCAATACTAAAATGATCATGTAACAGAGAGAGAAAAAATAATGTTAAGAAAATATGTTTAAAAATGATGAACTTTTTTCCTTTACATTTCTGGATTATTGAAAAATCATTATAATTTTGTCAGTACTGTATATTGAATGTGTGTTATTTTTTTTCAGAATTTAACTGAAAGATTGGATGAATACTTGGAAGATTCATCTTTAGTTTCCCAACAACCTAAAATTACACAATTCCCTCCAGATTTCAAACCCATCCCTTGCAAACCTCTATTTTTTGATTTAGCTCTTAATCAAGTTGAATTTCCTTCATTGGAAGATCGCATCGAACAAAAGAAAGGAGGTATTACCAATTTTGTACGAGGCTGGCTTGGAGGATGGAAATAATTTTGTACTTAGAAATCTTTTCTACATTTTGAAAACTGTTATTAAAATTGACTTCTATATTGCTTCTGAACTTTATTTCAATTTATAGCTTCACAATATGATTATTAAAACATAGTAGTAAGCATATCATATATGAACATATGCTTTTGGAAGCATTAGTTTATCAAAAATAATAAAAATAAACATAGCGCAGTAATTTAAGTAGCGAATAAAATTACCCTTATTTACTTATTATTCAGTCTGCATTTATGAAAACATGTTAGATAAACATATAAAGGTTCATACATATGTTCAGATCTTTGTTATATTTTCTTTACCATAAAATAGAAGGATCTCTATAGAGATTACCATAGAGTTACAAGAAAGCCGTTCCTCTCCCTTCTATCTCTATGGTAAACTCCCTCCCTGGTAGGTTACTATAGTCTTTCCTTAAAAACAAAACATTTTCTCCTATGAATAGATTACGAAACTCTATCCTATGTGAAATATACTTTCCCTTATTTCTACTTTCTATATGCCTAATTTTATTACAGCTAACAAATAATATGTATGTTGGTGCTACTTTATTTTGTTCATTGCAAGTTATTCTGGAACATTTATGTCTCTTTATACTACTAATTGACTTGACAAAATACTAGGACACATTTACGTCTCCTTACACAGGGATGAGATTCTTCCGCGGATTTCCGCTTTTTCTCAGATTTTCCCCGCTAATTTCCGCCGAAATTTTTTTTTGCACAAGTTAAAATATTTTATGAGGAATTTAATTTTCCGCGGAGCGAAATTATTGAAATCCTCATTCCTCCCTCTCAAGTTTCTCTAAAAATCATTTCCTTGGGATAAAACTGGTTGACCTTTATACAGGGATGAGATTTTTTTCGGTTTTTTCTCTCGAATTTCAGCCTTTTTATCAAAAACTCAGATTCTCTAAAAGTTTCGTTTTTTTTAAAATTTATTTATTTATAAATATTCCGTGTTTTTTTTAAAAAAAATTCAGTCGTTGAAGTCAAATTATTATATTTATTTACGATTTTCAAAGAAAAACAGAAAATTCAAACTACGTCCTAGCTGCTAATCCTTCCGCATGTTTACTTATATTAGCTATTTTCTCCGATTTCACGCACAGAAAATAAGATTTTCCGTATTTTTTATCCGTCGGCGGGATAGCTCGTATTTTCGTAATTTAGACGTCGCTGCTTCTTGTATTCTGGAGAGAAAGCAAACAAAAAAAGCGAAAAAAAATAGAGGTGGATTTGTGGTGAAAATATTTATTTGCTCATTCAATTAATCTTGTAAATTTTTATTTATTGTGTAAACAAAAAACAATTCAAACAAGCCTTTTAGAAATCCCAAGTCCAGACTCTGCAAATATCTCGATTTTTATTCACGCGATTTTAATATCAATCATCGATTTTCGTATTTACCTGATTTAAAAGTTGCGCATTGCAATTCTTATTTACGCTTTTTAAATATCGTACATTATGACTCGTATTTACGAGATTTAAAAATCTAATATCGTGTTTTGTATTTTTGCATTTTTAAAATCGCGATTTTATTATCAAACATCGATTTTCGTATTTACCTGATTTAAAAGTTGAACGTTGCGATTCTTATTCAGGCCATTTAAATATTGAACATTGCGATTCTTATTTACGAGATTTAAAAAACCAATTTTGCGATTTGTATTTACGAGCTTTTAAAACCCTATGTAGCTACCCGAGCTTAAAATCCAATGCCGTGATTCGTTTTTGCGGTTGTTATATCGCGGATTTTAAAATTATGCATCTTGATCTAAAAATTACGCATCATGATTCGCATTTTTTAAATTCGATGTAGAGATTTATATGCACGTGTTTTAAAAGCCTCATATCGGGATTTATAATCACATGGATTACAAGTTATATATATATATATATATATAAATATTCTTGGATTTCCTCTTTTTTACTTTCTGACTACTCTCATCCCTGCTTACACAATTAACATACAAGATAAATAAAATAAATCAAGAATTATGAGTTTATATATATGTCTGTATCAAACTCTTAAAGATTGTAAGCCCTGAAGACATGAGAAAACATTTGAACACTCTTCTGTTCAAGACTACAGTTAAATTGAAACAAACAGACAAGGTTGGTTAGATATTGATTTAGTTTAACTCTGACTTCCTTCAAAAATAACAAGTTGTACTGCTTTTGTGATTCTTGGAAAATAACATTGTCCCCATACTTCCCAAAACACATGAAATACTTTATATGATTCAAACTGTAATCTAAATCAGTCCCCAAATGGTGGTCTGCAGATCACTGGCAATTTTAAAAAATAAATAAATAAATTTTTATATAAAAATCGTATTTTAAATTTCCTGCTTTCCAACTGATGTGAAATTTTTCGCTGCCATTGAACTTATACAAAGTGTGAAATGACTGACGCTAATGCCTCTACTTAGTTTTTACGCAATTTCTCAAAGGTAATCTTGGAAACTGGTCAATAAATAAATATTTTGAAAACATGTTCATTTAAAATCTTACCAACCTGAATAGCTTTTTACTAGTGAAATTTCTGAAACACATAAATTTTTCAGACGCAGTTAACAAAAACAGTTTGTAATTAACCTTAAAAAAAACCTCCTTTTGTTTAAAAAACTTTTTTTTAATACCAAAAATGTGACTTGCGATATGGAAAAATTGTATTGGAGATTAGCATTACAAAGTTAGTGTTAAAGATTTTGCTAATTTAGAACTTAAAGAAAGGGTTTGAACTAACATGAGAAACAAAGACGAGACATAGTCTTTACTACTGTCTATAAACTTTAAAGCTAAATTGATCAAATTCAGTATGTCTCCTAAAATCTACGCAATTTTTCAATACCGAAATAAAAATGAACAATTCTTTAAACTAGTTCATGTTTCTGTAATCTTTCAATGAAAACATATTCACAAGTTCAATATATTTTATAGTACTACAATACTAATCATTTAAAAGTTTACCAGGTACTATAATTTTACATGTCAATTTGCATCAAAGTTGCTATAAGCTGAAAGTTATTCTATACAAATTTCTTCCGACTCAAAAGAAAATTTCTATTTTATGAATAGTGTCGGGAATTAGCCACTTATTGTCATCAAATTACCAAAAACCGAATCGTTTATGTATGATACACTAAAATTTCTTCAGTTATCAGATGTCACTTTTTGAATTTTAACTATAATTGCTATAGAACGTTTGAGTGGTTCAACCAAAAATGCCTCAGGCGATGTTTCATGTCTCTTTTATTAGAAATCCTCTATACTCGTGTGCAGAATAACAATACTAGGTTATTTTTCACAGTTACTTTAAAGACTATACTCTGAAAAAAGATAACTTCTTAGCATCACCAAGGTGTGACAACCTCTTTACATCATTTTCTAATGTTTTTGCTAAATAATGCTTTTTATTGCTAAATTTAATGACTCTTTTTTAAATTAAAAACAATTTGTGTTCAATAGAATAAGTTAAAATATTACACTATTAGTAAAAAATTCTCAAATATAAATCAATATTCACTGCTTTCATATATTTCGATTTTCTGGAAGCTGCAATTTTTTATAGGTTTTACCTAATAATTAATGTAGATATTTGCTTGGTAGGATCCTCATTAGATGTGTATTAGCTCGTCGACCATTTTCACCTACAATGCGCCTACATCATTTTAGTATCTTCCAAATTTAATTTTACTTAGTAATTGATGATCAAGAAATAGACAAATTACAAATAAAACTTATTGCATGCATAAAATGAAGAAATATTTAAATTTGAACTGCATTCAAACTTATTTTCAGATTTAGAAAAAAAGGGCAATCAGATATTACACAAGTACCAAATCCCTTTTTTTTTAAATTAGAATTGAAGTATATAATTGGAGACCTATTTCTAAAAATAATTAACTTATACTATTTTATGTATGCAATTTTAATATCACAATAGACTTTTAAACTATTTTCCTGAAAACCTAAATAAGAAAATTCATCAGGAAATTAAATTTTATAGTAAAAGTTAAGCAATTAAGGGCAACCTCACTGGAAAAAATTACATAGGTTGAGTAAATCTTGACTGTCACAGGTTGGATACCAATCTAAAATAATAAAAGGAATAGTAAGTGTATCCAGGCCTGTCATTAACCGATTCATGAGGTTTATTTTGCAGACTGTCATAAATAATTTTTATAGCACTTAAAATTGCGAACGCCATAGGTGTATAAATGTGGTATTATCGATTACGAAATGGTACCAGTAATTATTCAAAATGAAAAAGAAAATATAGTTTTTAAATTTTTATTACTAAATTGGTAAAAAAATATTTAAAAAAAATAACTGTTTATCAGTAATAGTAATCAATAAGTATTTGTGGAAATAATTTTAAAAAATAAAGTTGTAAATTTAAATGCTTTTCAATGTAACTTTTACTTAATATTTAAATATTTTTTTGAAAAATTCTTTGCTATTAAACTTATTTTTTGTTTCATCTAAATGTTGTTACCAAAAAGTTAATTAGAGCAACCATTAGAAGATAAGGAAGTAAGTCATAATCAGCAAATACTAACTTCTTTCAGAAATTGATTCAAAAGTAAATTGTCCTTTAATTTTTAAACAATAAGAAAAATAATGTAGAAAAATATTGAAAATATTTGCCATTTAAATTATAAACGAAAAAAATTATAAATGAAGAAATTCACATTAGCAAAGGATAAAAAATTAATAGCAAAGGCAAAAGGATAAAAAATTAAGATATTAGCAAAGCTACTTTATATTAATTATATTAGCTACGTAAATTTAATTCAGCGTTGTTTTAAAAGTGAAAAATTTTCTGCCAACTTATCAAGCTTAATATTGTCAACAATATCTTTTTCTGCTTTGAGTAAAAGCAACGAATTTAAGCGATCATCAGTCATTGTTGTTCGAAGATAGTTTTTAACAAATTTCAGCTTGCTGAAAGTTCTTTCATTTGTCTCAACAGTCACTGGTGCAGTAAGTGACAAACTAAATTTGCCAAAGGAAATGTTTTCTTCAGGTCCTCTGATTTTTTCATTACTGACATTAAGTTAGAGTATTCTTTGCAATGATTGCAGAGACTCTCTAGTTCTGCTTGAACTGCCAGAGGCTCTGAAATTTATAAGTGTGTGTGTGGGGGGGGGAAGTGAAAGAGCTCTTTCAACATTTATAAAGTACATTGGTCTCTTTCCATAGGAGGTTTTAAAATGTCAAACAGGGGTTTTAAGACGTTGACAAACGTTTGGACATTGTCCTTGCATAAGGTAATCATAGTGTCCCTCACTGCTGTAAATTCCTTTCGATAAAAATCTTTTAAAGAATACTTAGCTCGAGTTTTTGCGTTCTCATCCAATCTTTTTGGAGCAATCTTTCATCTGTGATGTTTTTTTAAATTCCATAAATGGATCAATTTCGTATCTTTTGGAAAATGCAATTGCACTTTCCAATAAGTCGTTCATGCTCTTTTTATTATGATTAATATCTTCTAAATATTTTATGGCGTTCTCATCCAATCTTTTTGGAGCAATCTTTCGTCTGTGATGTTTTTTTAAATTCCATAAATGGATCAATTTCGTATCTTTTGGAAAATGCAATTGCACTTTCCAATAAGTCGTTCATGCTCTTTTTATTATGATTAATATCTTCTAAATATTTTATGGCGTTCTCATCCAATCTTTTTGGAGCAATCTTTCGTCTGTGATGTTTTTTTAAATTCCATAAATGGATCAATTTCGTATCTTTTGGAAAATGCAATTGCACTTTCCAATAAGTCGTTCATGCTCTTTTTATTATGATTAATATCTTCTAAATATTTTATGGCGTTCTCATCCAATCTTTTTGGAGCAATCTTTCGTCTGTGATGTTTTTTTAAATTCCATAAATGGATCAATTTCGTATCTTTTGGAAAATGNATACAGTCGGACTTCTATATAACGAACTTCCATTTTGCGAATTTCTCTATTTTGCAAATTTTTTAAAGAAACCAAGAACATTTTGGAAATTTTTTCGTAAAATAACTTCCAAATAACGAAGTGAATTTTCTATTTAACGAACTTTTCTTTGAGATCCACTTTCCCTATTTCCCAAAATATTTCAGAGCATTTTAAACTTGTTAACGCATTTTATGGGGGAAATAACCTTGAATTGAATTTCGAAACCTCTTAACTATTAGAGAAAGCAGTAAAATCACTTTCTCGTTTTGTTCGCATTTCAAACTAAAAACTCTAACATAAACGACAAAATTAACGGATTTTATCAGTAGCAATTAAACTTTAAAACCCATGTGGTAAAGTATGTTTAAAATTACTTTTATAAGAAATGCATCTATAATTTTATGCATAAATTTATCTTTTTTTTAGTTGAAAATGTATATAGCATGATTGTGTAACACTGGATAATATTTTGCTCTATTCTTGCTTTCCATGCAGATTTCTTTTATGATTAAGATTTATAAAATAAATAGTAGATACTACTTTACAATATGAAGGTGTATCCATTGCTATTTTAATTATGTCTAGTGTTTATGAATTTAAAACCTGTTTTGTGTTGTTGAAGCATTTTAAAAAGTGATTTTCTATTTAGCGAATTTTCTTTTATAACGCACTTATTATCGGGATTTAGCGACTTCGTTAAATAGAGGTCCGACTGTATTTCGATTTTCTGTAAGCTGTTTTTAAAAGTTTTACCTAATAATTAATGAGCATATAAGTAGTTTGGGGAACCTAACCTAAATTTACTATCTATTATAAAAAATGAAGCAATCTGATTCAGAAGTATATGTTTTAGTTTAGTAGTTCTTAGATCTAAAAATCATTGAAGCTGAAATGTGTAAAAATAGCTTGTTCAATTGAAATATAAGTTTCAAACTGCAATGAAAAAACTTTTTCCCCAAGCATGCATACACCACCACATATAATACATAAAATGTTAAAAATTCTTATTCATTTATTATCTACAATTTTTGAAGAAAAAAAAGCTTAAATTTTCAAAAATAAATAAGTAGGATCTCTAGCTGCAAGATATATGAGTAAGATATCAAGCTACAGTTTTCAAGTGTATCAATATTTTTACTACATTTATGATGGATAAAATAAAGTATACTCTAAGCAAATAAAAGAAACAGTTATATCTGGATCTAATAGATACTAATAAATAAGCCAAGCTTATGCACATTTTTGAGGTTTTTTCTTTTCTTTTTTCATAGAAGACTTTTATTTGATTTCTGATTTTCTTTATAAATACTATTATATTTATCAATAAAATCTGTATTTGTTGCTTCTTTTAACAAGATTCTAAACAATATTATTGCAAAATATTCTATAGTGACAAAATATTATATATTGTACTACCTATATACAATGCTTATTGGTTAAGTTCGCTTGAGTATAATTATTCTTCATTATTTTATAGTTTTTCATTTATTAGAATGTGGCACAAGCTGCATTAGATGTGTGTGGAGACAGGATTTATTTCTTTTCTATAATAATAAATGCTTAAGTTGTTTAGTTCTCTGGTGATCAGCTAATATGTTCTTTCATTTTTACTAGCATTACAAAAATCAATGAAGAGAATAGATTAATTTGTTTATCTTGAACCTCATTAACAAAATTGTTGAGCTGCACTGGTTCAGGGGTTAGAGCTCAGGTACAAATTCCAATGGCGGTTTGGTTGATATGAATTCTGCTCCTGGCTTGTAAAACCTCAATGCTGACATAAAATACTTCAGTGGCACATTTGGGTTAGAGTCCCCTTTCCATCAGGCTAACCCTGAGATGTTTTCTTTACGTAATGCAAATGCAGGTTAGTTCTATTAAAAAGTCTTCCACAAAGGTTAGTTTGCTCCAGTGCTTTATTCAGGGGTTCCCTTGTCTTCTGGGTTGGGTTCAAAATTATAAAGCTAAGGGGTTGAGCATTGAAAGCCCCAAACTTAAGATAATATAATATTGTTACTCTAATTAAAAATTCTAACAGACAATTAAACTTAAGAAATTTACTTTCTATCATATATTCAAGTTTGTAAGGCAGTTGAAAATTGAGAAATATTCTCATTTTTAATGTAGATATTTGCTTAGTAGGATCCTCATCAAATGTATATTAGCCAGTTAACCATTTTCACCAACAATGCGCCTAGGTCATTTTAGTATCTTCCAAATTTAATTTTACTTAGTAATTGATGATCAAGAAATAAACATATTACAAATAAAACTTATTGCTTGCATAAAATGAAGAAATATTTAAATTTGACCCACATTCAAATTTATTTTCAGATTTGGAAAAAAAGGTCAAGCAGATATTACACAAGTACTAAATCCCTTTTTTTTAAATTAGAATTGAAGAATATAATTGGAAACCTCCTTCTAAAATAACCTATACTATTTTATATATGCAATTTTAATATCACAATAGACTTTTAAACTATTTTCCTGAAAACCTAAATAAGTAAATTCATCAGGAAATTAAATTTTATAATAAAAGTTAAGCAATTAAGGGCAACCTCACTGGAAAAATTACATAGGTTGAGTAAATCTTGACTGTCACAGGTTGGCTACCAATCTAAAATAATAAAAGGAATAGTGAGTGTATCCAGGCCCGTCACTAACCGATTCGTGAGAGGGGGGGTTTTGAAGTTTATTTTGCCAACTGTCATAAATAATTTTTACAGTGGTATTATTGATTGCTGAATGGTACCAGTAATTATTCAAAATAAAAAAGAAAATATAGTTTTTAAATTTCTATTAATTTTTATTATTAAATTGGTAAAAAAATAACTGTTTATTAAATAAACTAAAACCTATTAAGTTTTCAGTAATAGTAATCAATATGTGGAAATAATTTTAAAAAATAAAGTTGTAAATTTAAGTGTTTTTCAAAGCAACTTTTAAATACTTTTACTTAATATTTAAATATTTTTTTGAAAAATTCTTTGTTATTAAACTTATCTTTTGTTTCATCTAAATGTTGTTACCAAAAAGCTAATTAGAGCAATTGTTAGAAGATAAGGAAGTAAGTCATAATCAGCAAATACAGTCCTCTATCAGAAATTGATTCAAAACAAAATTGATTTATAAGTAAATTGTCCTTTCATTTCTAAAAAAATAATGTAGAAAAACATTAAAAATATTTGCCATTTAAATTATACATGAAAAAAACTATAAACTATAATTCACATAAAAAAAAAAAAAAAATTAAGATATTAGCAAAGTTAAGTTTTATTAATTATATTAGCTAGGTAAATTTAATTCAGCGTTGTTTTAAAAGTGAAAAATGTTCTGCAACTTATCAAGCTTAATATTGTCAACAATATCTTTTTCTGCTTTGAGTAAAAGCAGCGAATTTAAGTGCTCATCAGTCATTGTTGTTCGAAGATAGTCTTTAACCAATTTCAGCTTGCTGAAAGTTCTTTCATTTGTCGCAACTGTCACTGGTGTAGTTAATGCTAAGCGACAAACTGAATTTGCCAAAGGCAATATTTTCTTCAGGTCCTCTGATTTTTTTATTACTGACATTAGGTTAGAGTATTCTTTGCAATGATCACAGAGAATCTCAAGTTCTGCTTGAACTGCCAGAGGATCTGAACTTTCTAAGTGCGCGGGGAAAAGTGAAAGAACTCTTTCAACATTTCCAAAGTACATCGGTCTCTTTCTATAGGAGGCTTTAAAATGTCAAACAGGGGTTTTAAAACATTGACAAACGTTTGCAAATTGTCCTTGCATAAGGTAATCATTGTGTCTAACACTGCTGAAAATTCTTTGCGATAAAAATCTTTCAAAGAATACTTAGCTTGAGTTCCTGCATTCTCGTCCAAACTTTTTGGAGCAATCCTTCTTCTGTGATGTTTTTTAAATTCCATGAATGGATCAATTTCTTATCTTTTGGAAAATGCAATTGCACTTTCCAATAAGTCGTCCATGCTCTTTTTATTATGATTAATATCTTCTAAATATTTTATGGTGCTTTCAATTAGAATGGAAGCATTGATAATATAAAGCTTTTTCTGCTTGTAAAGCTTTTTTAAACTTATACGATACATTTATCATGAACAGTATTGTAGAAATAAAATCAAATGAAAGCATTTTCTGTGTAATCCTGATGCCCTAAGTCTTGTCTTTGAGTCAAATTTTTTTGAGGTTGAAATATCATCGAGAGCAGATATTATAACAGCAAAGAACTGCCAAACGGCTTTTACAGACTCAGATCTGTTGGTCCAGCGTGTTTGAGACAAATTTTTTAACTGCAATGCATATTCAAAGTTTGACAATTCTTCACACAAATGTGAAGATCATCCAATAAAAGACCGACTAAGGCATTCGCTTCACATACATGTTGAGTAAATGTATTCAAGCGATGTGCTTGGCATTGAATATTACGTTCCACGATGTCGGAAAGTTTTCTTTGAGCTCCTTGGTGTTCACCGGACTTAGAACTAGCATAATCATAACACTGAAACACTAACTGACTGCTTAGCAATTGCAATTCATTTAATAACTTGAAAATCAGATTAGCAATTGCAGAGCCTGTTTTATCTTTTGCTTCTGTTATTTTTAAGAGCCTCTCGTTTGGATTTCCTTTATCATCCACATATCGAATGACTATGGACAGCTGATCTCTGAGAGGTGTCAGGTGTGGTATCTGCCATGATCACAAACATACCTGATTTTTGGACTTCATAAACTATAAGCTTCTATATAGCTCGCGCAAATATATACAAAAATTCATTTTGCGATATTGGGGTCATATAGCTTACGTGGTAGGGTCTGATGTTACGATCCTCAAGCCATCGCTTCATCAAGTAATTATGCCTCGATAAAAGTTCGAAAAATTGATTCAAATTTCTATCTTTCTCCTTTTAAAGCGAGCTCTTGTCTGCTTAAAGTTCGCACAACATCAAGGAGTAAATTCACTGCTTTTTTATTGTAGATTTTTTCTAAAACACTCATCAACGTGTTAGGAATCTGAAAGGAAGTTACAATAATCTTCTAGTGCTTTTTTGTGATTGCACGAGGAGAAATGGCTTGCGAGTTTGCCTAGTTTATTACTATCAACACTCTTCATTTTATGCCATTGCCTAACATCGTCAATCCATGGCACATCACCAGTTAATTCCTTATTAGTACATACAGGGAAGAGACTGCAAACAAAGCAAAATGCAGCGTCTTTAAATACGCTGTATTTCAAATGTGTGTATTTTATTTATACCAGCTAAGATTAAAACATCTTTGCTTGGACTGAGGAATTTCATTATTAGCTGGAAAAGCTGTTAGTTCTGGCTGATTTGGTCCAAGGAATATTAAATACTTCCTTCGATTTAAAGAACAAATATGTTACATTTTAGTGTATTTCTGCCATAACCCAAAATTTTTTCATCAATATTGTATCAATTCTTAGGTCAGTAATTTTTTTTAACAATATCTTATAGCTGGTATTGAATTAGGATCAGGGGTCTGTCTATGTTTTTCTAAGAGGTACCTATTTTGTGAAAATTTAGACATAATTTTTGAAAATTAAAAATTATATTAAAAAATCAACACAAAAATATTGGTAAAAATAAGGATTTATCATTTCTTACGAGACGCAAAAATAAAATTTTAAGAATAAGTATTTTGCGAAACTACCATTTTTCCTGAAGTTGAATTTGTGGAGGTACCGCTAAACAGTAGTAAATTTGGCTTGGACAGACCCCTGAGGATATATATTAAAAATCCGTGTCTCTTGCTTAAGCTGCAGAATTCTTTCTGAAACTTAGTGTATGCAAAATCCTCCTGAATAAAAAGTTTGCTATTTCTGCGTGAAGTATTTAATCAAAATAATTAGCATGGTCATGCTTTTTGTATCAATTCTAATTCTTAGTAGTTATGAGAAAACTCAGAAAGGTTTTTTTAATGCAATCATATTCAAATTTAAAAAAAAAAAGAAATACCACTTAAATTTATCAAAATTAATTACTTAATTTATTAATAACTTAAGTTTATTAACATAATTCTTGCTTGAAAATATGTATTATTGACATAGAATACAACCAATTAAAAATTTTACAAGTTTTTTTTATTTATGTTTAAAATCTATATAGCTTAAATATAACTCAATAACAATGTTTTAATTAAAAGAAACTTTCAGTTTAATTCACAAAGTTTTCATTTAATCTTTTTAAATACTACAATCAAGTTGGAGAAAAGACAAATTTATCAAAATTTGCTTCAATGAAAAAGTTTTAACAATATGGAAATGTTAGTAAATTATACACTTAGAATCTTTTCCTGTGTATACACTTTGTTTTTTTTTAAATAATGTTTAGTTTTTTAAACACATATAGAACAGAATCACACAGCAGTGCCTCTTTCGAGATTTTGTTTGATTTCTGCTGTATATTTTCCATAGAAACGCTCGAGTTTCTTGTTAAATTTCATGTTACGTTCATTAATGTAATTAATATCTTCATCATCATTATAACGACGTCGTCTACTAAATTTCTGGTGTCTTTCAATCTGTTTATCTAAGTCTTGCACCATATTATCAATACTTTCTTTGCTGTCTTCTTGTATGCCATGAATAATTGTGTCCTTTGTAGGATAAAATGCATCACCCATCTTTGCTTTTTCTCTCTGATAAGCGTCCATATTTGGTTTCATTTTCTTGGTTTGTCTTTCATACTGACGAACAGCTGCCTCTTCGTAGTTTGAAAATCCAGGATCAGGGTTCTTTTTTTTCTTTAAACGATCCCATTTAGCTGCTTCTTCAGCAGTCACATCAAGCAATTTCATTCGCTTGTAATCTACTCCTTTGGCTTCTGCCTCTTGCTTTCTTTCCTCCTGTTCAATGAAGTACTGAGCCCATTTGTTTTTCTTTTCATAATTTGCAGGAAGTTTTGCTCGACGATCTTCTTCCACAACTTCATCATAGTTGAGCTTACGAGACTCTTTTCGTCTGAACTGCAGTTCTTTAAATTTTTGCAGACGATCCTGCATCGTCATTGTGGAGCTTTCTCCCATATTTTCTATTCAAATATCAGGCTAATTATTGATTAGAAACGTTTTTAACGTATTTTCGAAGATCTGTTCTGTTCGTCGTTTAGGCTTGTCTATTGTTGACAAACAAAAGGAAATGAAAGCTGCCAACGTTAAGTGTTGCATTATTATATAACAATTACGGTCACGAGTAAAATTCTCATAAAAAGGACATTCTCACTGCATTCTGTTTCCGTAAATGAACGCATGCACATGCAAGTGCTCTAGAAGCGCGAAGACGTAGAAGAATTATAATTCAACAAATTCGATAAGCGATATGGCTCTTCATTTAATCAACTTCACGTTATTTAGCATTGTAACTTATGTGGAGAGACTTTTTTCTTGTTTAACTCGCCATTTTGCTTATAAATGATCATCTGGAGCTGACGTCATAGGTGCCCATATGTGTGGATATCCTTGATCTTCTTCCTGAGGGAAAAGTATAAAAACGATAATTAAAAGGATGATTCTGTTCCTTCTCTTGAAAGTTTTCATTTTTTTTAAATATGTAAAACTATAGCAGTGGACTGATCGTTAAGACACGGTTCCCATCAGATCACCGAAGTCAAGCATCACTGGTTGCGGGTGGGTGACCACTTGGATCAGTCTGCATAGAGACCGAGGGTGTGCGGTATTGGTCCTCGTTAAACTGTGCTACCGTAAAGTGCTCGACTTCGCGTGCAGGTTGTCGGGCTACCGAAGCGGAGGCGCCACCCCCTCTGTAGAGGATCAAAATTGTGATGGCATGTCTTCGGATCATCCTCCGGGATGTTTCCCAGACCGTTGCCAATAGCCCATTGTGCAGCTCTAGTGCGACGTAAATGAACAACAACAACAAATAAACTTAAAAAATTTGAGCATATTTTGTTACAAATTCTGCTTCGAAGGTTACAATTGGATCGAATTTATATTTTTAATAAGATAATATGAAATCGAAATTTTGGATCCTGATTTGACTAATAACTTTTCAACGTACTCGACTTCATTTTAAATCCACGCGTTATTTGGATAATATTCTTTTTCTTTTGGCAGTTATTGCTATTTTCTCAATGTTTCTAAAACACGGATATTATTACGACTCACGAAATTCGAATCACGCATGTGATTAATCATTTCTTGACGCTACGATACCTCTGTTTCTTTCGATCGAACTTCTAGCAAAGTTGCTTCTTATTTTCACACGGTTTTTAAAAACCTCGATTTTGTTATTCCATATTATATACTTCATACTATTTCCATATTATATTATTATCACAAGTAATCACGTATTTGAGTAATTACTTCTTGAAATGAATAACATCTTTTTCCGTTGATAATCACTTTTTACATCTGAGTAATCAACCTTTAAATCGTGGATTCACGCTGAATCTATGCAGTGTTTTGACCTCTTTTTCGGCAGTTACTGTTGTTGATTGTCAAATTTTTTTTCAAATACGAATATAAACGCGACATATCTCATATGTTCTCGATATAATCCACAAATATCTAATATGAATTGCGCATCTGAGTATCAGCGATAATTCTATCAATTTCTCTAAATCTATTCAAGTGCATCAAAAAGTGATAACTCAAATGTACGATTCAAAATTTTCGCCATGTTTTTGTGTTCAAAAGCTCTCGCAGGCCGTATATCAATAATCGATGGACCGCAGGTTGTGCCACCCTAGTGTACCTAACCTAGCGTGTCACCCCCTGGTGTCTAAGATGGGTACTCTGCCAGACATTCGTCTGGAGCTGTGGCGGTGACTATGGAAACGAGGTATGATAATTTCAAGTAGGGGTGCAGGATCCCTTTTCAGGACTGGTTTCGGCGAGAAAAGAGATCTCTTTCATTGAAGCTACCCTCCCTAAATTGTCCTCTTCTTGTTTCCATAGCACCAGACTGCCGTAGACTTAGTGGTTGTGTGAGTACCTGTCTTAGACAAACAGCAACCCATTTGCTTTAATAAAAAAACTATGTTGTTGCTAATATTTCTATTACATGTTAATTTTTTCCACATATATATTACTGATTTAATGATTAGTCATCTCAATACAAAGTCCCTGAATAGTTTATAAGGAATTTTCACCTAAGATAAATAATTTTATGACACTATAATGCCAACTAAAGTTTCATCGAAAACTAAAGCATGTTTTTGATTAATGCTTAATTAAATAGATATTTACGACAACCCATTATCAATAGTTTTCATCAGTGTTCAGGGCCTGACTATATAATAAGAAATTCTACATTTCAGAAAGTGCTAATAAATTTTATCATTTGCAAAATTTTATATTTTTAAAAATTTCTTGTAGAATAAATCATATTAAAAAATTATAGTACATAATTTGCTAATGCTAAAAAGACACATTTCTCTTGGCAAGCCCTTTGTCATGATGGAGAACTGGCCCCATGGAATCCAATCCATACTTGTCTTATGTAGAGCATAAAGATTATATCTTTAATATAATAAAATAGTTGCTTAAAAAAGTGAAATACTTTTGAATAATTTTGCAAAAAAAATTTATGCCTAAACATTACTGTTTACACACATTGGCCACTTATCATCATAATTCATTAAATCCATATTGACTCATTATAACCTCCATAGAAAAAGAAAATCATTTAACTGATATTTGTGCGTTTAAAGTAAAATATTATAGATAAAATAACATAAAAAATATATTTAAAATCTATGCTAAAAATTTAAAGTATATATTAATTACATTATATTTCATTTTTTAAATCGGAGCACAAAAATCGATAACAATTTAAATCATATCTTGAAGGAATATGTTTTAGAGTTTATCCTATTTTACTGTGTTTTAGAATTTAGTCACCATACAGGTATATTGTTCAAGAAATAAATAATTGCTGAAAGCATATGCTAAAACTCTTCGTTGTCTAGAATTTATAGAATGCAAAAGACGTGAAATCAACCAAACAAAGAGTTTAAAAAAAAAAACTTTTTTCTACTTCTTATGACTGTCAAACATAAATTTGGTAAATAATTAAATCTTAAAAATATATATATGAATTTTCAGTACAATCTCAGCAAAATTTGAGAGTATTTATTTTATTAACAAACTGTGTATATATATACATATATATCAGGAAAAAAATGCAATAATAAAATAAATTGCAAGCTCAAAATAAAACAGCATTAAAATTTACTGAAATATTACAAATTGATTTTCCAAACATGCAATAATTTGTCGTAAAAAGAACAAGAAGCAACAAAATTGCTTTTGTTCGAACTTGAGTTAAATTCCTTCAATGGATCGTCATTCTGAGCATTCAGCCAACACCAATCAACTCCATAGGCCAAAGATTCATGTTTTTTATAGTCACTTATAATGTTCAAACTATCACCTAAAAATAAAAATATATTCTACTTTAAATCTAATAATGAAAAAGTAATATTTACATCATTATATTTATAGTAGCAATTTTTGTAAAAAAAGGCAAAGCATTCCCACAACAGCTTGTTGTGGGTATGGGTTGTCATGAAAGGTGAGGCTTTACAATTTTGTGGTAAACAGCGTGACTGTAGTATTGTGTTTTTGCATCCCAACTAGCTGGTATCCATTGATCTGAAGCAGGGTGGGCTACAAGCCGTCATTGAGGACTAGCAAATATTGTAGTTGTCTAACCAACTCCTTGTGAACTTCAAGCAATATTACATGACTAAACATTAAATACTAAGAGAAGAGGAAAAAATTAAATTTTTCTCCTTTAACTCAGAATTTTCATTTAATGGATTTTAATTCCCCTTGTTGTTAAGAGTTGCTGTGGATTAACTGCAAGATATTAATATGTTTTCTGTTTATGATTATACATCTAAACCATAACTAATTTCAGAAAACCAGATTAAAATCATTGATTGAAAATAAAATTTTGTCAATTTATTTCTTTTCATGTATAACAACTACAGGAAAAATAATAAGCTGTAGCTTATAAAATTTCAGACATTTTACATGTATAATATACGGTAAATAGATGGAAATTATTTTAATTGTTCTGTTCTATAAATAATGTTTTCATAAGCTTTTTTTTTCTAAACTTCCTGAATAATTAAATAAATAAAAATAATGATAAGAAGTAGATAACACTAAAATACTATTAGAACCTATTTTTATTGTTGGTTTTATAGTGCTAAGTAGATTGCAGGTTAAAATACAACTTTCTAAGTACTTGATTGCTGGAACATTAACATTCTTTGCATTAGGGAACTCAAACTTATCAAATTCTTGATTAGTTACAGACATTATTTATATTCAGAATTTTAGGTTGGCAGCTTGCAAAATAAGTATAATATAAAATTTTCTTAAGTCATCTCAAGGTTTATGAATTAAAATAATACCGATTATATTAATGATTTATTTTATTGAAAATAATAGTAAATGAAATTATAATTTAGTTTTTAAAAAGCAAAAAATATGGTACATATATTTTTACATTACATGTGTTATAAAGGCATTTTTCTTGAAAGAAACATGCATGGAATAACATCGAAAGCATTTTGAATTGGAATAAAGCTTACTTGTTACAGACAAAACGTGAAATCCATTGTGCATTGAGGCTGACAGTAAATAATCTGGATTGTAGGGATGCCATTTTAATCTCCACACACCACCTCCGACTAATACTTCAGAGAGTGGGGATTTTATTGATCTTGTGTCCCACAAGAATATATTTTCATCATAGCTAAAGAGAGAAATATTAATTTCAAAATATCAAAAAACTTTAAAGATTATTTGGTACTTATGTGTTTCAATATACCTTAAAAAATCACCAAAATAGTGATTTCAGAGATGCTAATTAATTGTGGTAATAGGTACTATTTGTACTGTGGTAATAGAGAACCAATGCAGACTCCAACTGCTATGGAGTCTCCATAGTTTAAGAAAATATTTTTTCTAGTGTTAAAGAATTTTGTATTTTGTCTACTATTAAACACCAATTTAAACATTTACATATGAGGTCATTTAGACCAGTGCTCCCCAACCTTTTTATCACAGCGGACCAGTTATTGTTTGGTAATTTTACCACGGCCTGCTGAAGGTAGAAGGGATGTTGATTGTTTATATTTTAGATTATTTTGTATTTAATAACTTCAATTTAATTGTAATTCAAAATGCCTCCAAAATAAAATACGATTATGTGTGCAGTATTGGTGTGGATTTAGGTGACATCCCTCAGCTCTTTTTTAAACAAACATAAATAAATTAAATAAAATTATGATTCAATAAAACTCCATAAACAAAATAAAAGATAAACTATATAAACATGGTAATCTAACAAACAAATATCTATATAACACTGAATGGAGTTGCAAGGCAGCGTAGCGATCGCAGTCATTAATAATTGAACACAGCTCAAAGTACTTTAAAGTAATAATTTAAAACTAGCTAACTGTGTAATATAAAACAACTTAAAATTCAATAATATCGGTTTCCAGGAGGATAAAAAAGGAACTAAAGATATAGGTACCTTCCAGTTACCAACAAATGTTCTCTTTTTGTGCTCTTTGATATTGCAGTCACACCCATAGAATGCCTAAACAGAGTGATTTGTTATTAATGCTACTATTGTTTTAATTGAGAGCAAAAAAATAAAAATAATAATAAATGTTACTCTACAACATAGTCACATTAATAAAGGTACAATTTTGGATACAAAATAATGCATTTTCACACAATGCAAAACTGAGAAACACATTTTTTAATTAATAAAAATAGGTAAAGTAGGATGTACAAAAGAATAATGTTAACTAACTGATACTAAATGGTTGAATGTAGGTTCAAATTACAATTAATCACAAATTTTAAACATTGAAAGCAAAGTAGTTAACATTTGACATCAATGCTAAAACAAAATGTGGCTTATTATAACAATTCAAATTAAATTTTAAAATAAAACTCGTGCTCAATATTCCAATACTCCTCAAAAGTTTAGATAGAAGTTTTATAATATTTTATATGCTAATACCTTTTATTAACAAAAATACTAGATGATAAACTTCTTAAATCCCATCCTTTAAAACAGCAATCATCTCCACCTAAAAAATACATATTTTGTAAGGAAAATATCAAGTTACTATTATATATAGTATACACAAGAAAATATCAAATTACAGTTTGATACATTATACAGCCATATTATTTCATTAAATAAACCTAAATTACCTGAAAATAACATATGAGGTTGGGCATAATCGAATGCACAAATCCAAGATTCAAAATTGTGTGCCTTCCAACGATTTAGCAAGAGTAAACTACTATCTTTAAGCGTCAGATAGTTCAAACTTCCTAAAGTATCTGAAGCAATAATATTCCTAAAATTGATAATTGATTATATACATACAAAACATTTTTAATATATTTTGAAACAAGAAGTTATAAATAGCAGGGTGGTGTTTCAAAAATATAGAAACAGAAGAAAAATTTATTAAACACAAAGGCAGGGAGAGATATGTCCTGCAAAAATGTTGCTAATTAGATTAAGAAGAAAGTGCTTGTTCTTGGAAAGGGTTTTATATCTTTGTGAACAATATTAAAATATTAATAGACCTTAGTAATGTGAGACTGGTCACTTTCCCATGCTATAGAAAGCCACATCATGTTTTCTAAGCAAATTAAATGAAAAGCACAACACTCTTTGTGGGAAAGATTTTAATAGATGGCACTATGCACATTTGATATAAGCTCTGTTTATATTAATATACAATTATTTTAACATCACATAATATTCCTCTCTCTGAAATTTTTTTTTACCAATAGGCTAGCCTATTGGTGAGAATTTCCCTAGTAACACTGTCAACGTCCAAATTAAAATAATTAAATTTTGTTTGTTGTCCAAATGATAGCTATATAATCATAGCTTATATTTGTTTTTTAATGTGTAAGCATTGCAAAACAAAGAGAAAGAATTACAAAAATGACATTTATATAAATGCAGTTAAATATTTCACTACAATGTTCAAGACAATTCTATGACAGCTAATAAAATAATGTAAATATTTTCTTTTCTCGTTGAGAAGTTCTAAAAAAAAAATTGCATGAAATTTTACATTTTTTTTTAAAACTATTATTATAGGTACAATAATTTGTTTTGACCAAAAAATAGACGACTAATAAAAATTTTCTAAGAGTTGTTTATTTAGTAAATGAAAGCTTGAATTGAATAATAAAATCAGTTGGCATTTTTTCAAAATGCATGTATACACACAATAAATAGGCTTATGCAGACAAACTAGCAGATGAAAAGAATAAATTATATTCAAAATTAAAGTATTGTATTTGAAGTAGCTCCTGCGAAAATTTCGAAATAGGATAAACTTTATTTTAACATAACTTTTGTTTCCAATTTTGAAAAGCAATAATAACAAGTACATTTTTAGACAAACTTGATACAGTAAAAAATATTTAAAATAAACTAAAAAGTTTGCACAATTATATAGATTAACAAATAAAGAAAAAGAAATTTATATGTGATTAAAAACATTTTGTGTAAAGAACATTAAATGAACCTCATTTTAATTACTTGAAACAAGTTCTATACATCATAAAATTTTCAAAACTTACATTTCTGATTCACAGGACCGATCTATAGATAAAACCATGTTTTTTGTGTTTTTCTCAAGAGTTTGGCAACTTTCTAGTTTAAGTGAAACAGAGTTTTCCTCATCCACTAATTTCAGTAATAAAACCTGGCCACTACTACAGGCTACAATCAGATATGCACAATTTCCATAGAGCTGTGGACACCATTTCATATCCAAGACTCCACAGGAATCATATGAATAAATTTTTCTTAGAGTAACATTTTCTTCTTTACATAAGAGCCGATATAAGGTTACACCTCCTTTACGAGTTTGAGTTTCATCTGATTTCACTTCAGTCTACGAAAAAAAAAACTTTTCTTTTTATAAAATTAGCAGCCATTTATGATTGACTTTTGAAATAAAAATGAAGTAATATAGAAATAATTATAATATTGTGAAGTAATATACAACAATTAGTGTAATGCAATAAATAATATATAATTAATTTACAATACATAGAGTGTAGCAAAACTAGTGGACCAGAGAGTAAAGGGTGATAGAATTAGTCAAAACAAACAATCGTCTTCAATGTGGGGTCGATAAAGAGAGGCCAATCAGCGAGAGGGTGTCTGTTGAGATAAATTATTAGGGGGACCGGTAAGAAATGTCGTTTTGGCTCATTAAATATCCGTTAGTCTTAAAAACCAATTCATTTTTTTTCATCCGGGATTGAAAGGCTGTTGCTAACATGAATAACATTATTGACGAAAAATAATATCTTGATAACAAATATCAAATGCACCGAAACGATATTATTTTCCGGCCCCCCTAATACTCAGACAGTGTCTCATAATGTCTAATCTTAAGTTATAATGTCTCTAAAAATGCTTGACCACCACTAACTCAGTATTTACAATTAGTTAAACAAAGTATTAATCCAAAGAGTTTAGAATTGCACAAAAACTTTTAAACTGGTTATGTCTCATTGTGCATTAAAAGATGTTTTAATGCATGCTAAGTTTGACAACATAATTCATACCTTTTGATTTTTTTAAAATTTGTTATACCATTATACTTTTTTTAAAAAAAAAATTATTTCAATTAGCTTCCATGGTTTTCAAAGTTGTTCTATTATTCGAGGATTACAACTGGTTACCGTCTCAATTTTTAAAAAAAAAATTATGCATAGTTAAAAAAATGCTATATTTTCTGTAAATGCAATGTTCGATTCGATTTGAAATAGTATCACATTTTTTATTTAATATTTTATAACCGTCGTTGAACAGTCGACCCAATTTCAGGTTTACGACTACTAATGTTCCACTCCGTAGCCTTTTAATTTGAAGCAATCCAGAAGACAAGGAAACTCCTGTATCAGAACCCCCAGAGGTATGATTTGTTATGAGAACAGGGGGGGGGGCTTTGTAACTCTACAAATTTAATGTGCCTCAGTCACCAGTAACTACATGGGGAGTCATCGGCCGACAGAGATCGAACTCACGCCCTTTTGGATATGGGCCCAGTGCCAGGCTATTCCGGCCCTAGTATCACATGTTGTAACATTTCTGTGCCCGGGGACTTTCATGCTATTAAGATGGCCCTGCTTATGAAACGCCAGTCAGGTCATTATAGAACACTGGCACTTAAAGTATTAATGAAACATCTCTAAAGCAGGATTTAGTGAAATGCAAAAAATTCTGCATGGTTCAATATATAGCTGATGTGTAGCCTGTATCGCACCTAGTTGTCAAATGTTTGAGTAATTATTGCGAAGTTTTAATAATAAAAAATTATTTGTGCTTTTAATGTTTGTCTTGATTGTATTTTCCATTTTCAACATGCAGGTGCTCTCTCTCTCTCTGGGCTCGTCTTTTGTTTATTAATCCCAGATTGTACACTAAAAAGTAATTTGTTGTTCGGGAATCTTTCACAGTTGTGAGCATTAGTTACGTAGCACCCCATATATGTAAAATCAATAATAAATAAATAAAATAGTTTCACTTGCAAATTTTGATTTATATTTTTTGCGTAAGATGTTTACTTACATATATAATTTCAGCATGAATTATAAAAGGTAAAAATGATACAAATTATTTATAAGATGAAAAAGATGTTAGTATGACAAAGAAATTGATGAAACAAAGTTAAAACCACTTCAGGTAAGGATTGTTATATTTTTAATAGCATTTCAAGAAACTTACAATGTAACATTGGAAACTATTAAGGTATTATTTTCAGTTCATACATGTAGGTTGATATTTATAGTAGCATTTTAAATGTAGTTCGCATCAAATTTAAGGCAACTACAAGTAATTGACAATTGATCAGAAAAAGAAAAGAACAAATTAATATATCAATTAATCAAATCTCATAGAAAAATTTAACTAGCATTATAATTATTTTATGTAGTTAATAAATAATTAAATAGAAAAAATGAAAAGTGAATTTCTACAGATAAGTTTAAAATATTTGCATGATTTAGTTTTAAAATCTCTTCTTTAAAGTCATTCATAAACAATCCAATTAATGGTTTTTAAATAAAACTATTCAGTTATAAAGAAAAATGTTTCATTAAAAACTTCATTTATATATAGTGAGCAAGCATCAATTATAAATAAAAAAATTACTGTAATTAAAATAGCTAATTATTTTATGAAAAAAATAATCAAAATTTACTAACTTCTTCTAATTGATAAGTTCCACATGCTAAATAATCTGCATATTTACTAAAAGGACACCATTCCACAGAATCAGCATAAAATTCAGTTGTATCATTATAAAGGAATTCAGTTTCATAGCACTTTTTACTAGAGCCATCCATTGCTAAGCATATAACCTAAAAATAAAAACTAAATATCAAACTAATATTTTTTTAAAATCATGTTTCGTTTTTAGATAATTTAAGGTCAATCATACCACTGCTATAAAAGGAAGTTAAATATTGACACTGTAATAGTTACTAAAGTTATAACTGTCATAGTACATGGGGCAAATATTTTAATTTTCCTTGTGAAACTTGATCTTTTTCATTGATTAACATGAAAAAAAAAGTGTTCTACTGCTCAGGAAACTAACGAGGTTTTACCCTAAGCTAAGTCTAGGCTGATGTTAATAAGTGCTTAAAAACCATTGGATATACGCATATACAAATTTAAAAGTATAAAAATATACATAAAAAGTTAGTGATCATATAATATATAATATTTCATAGATAATTAATAAAATTTATAGAAAAT
The DNA here is from genome assembly GCF_043381705.1 of Parasteatoda tepidariorum. NCBI lineage: Eukaryota > Metazoa > Arthropoda > Arachnida > Araneae > Theridiidae > Parasteatoda > Parasteatoda tepidariorum. The sequence goes on from NC_092213.1 coordinate 39,158,029, forward strand.
AAACTAGAGTTATGTTTACAAACAAATTTCAACTATACTAATAATTAATGTAGACTTTACTTACAAATAGTGAGAGTACTTCCTTCAAATTATGTTGAATACTAGACAGTTGGTTAGCTGATTAAAATAATTTAATGTACATCATTCGTTTCAAGAATTAACCCTTCATTATGTGAATAATTTGGTTGTTAAGAGAGGTGGTTGTACCCAGAATTTTCAATATTTCCCAAAACAATTAACCCACAAATATAAATATTAAAATTCTCCATTAAAAAAAACAAACATTCTGTACTGTATTGTGCATGAGCCATTCTACCGACATATCCTTTAAAATTGAAAAGGTTTTAAAAAATGAATTACTTTCGGATTGTTTTATTTTAAATCAGTGGTTAAAGTATCTGTAAAGAAAGCATTGTAAAATAAATACTATAATATATTCATTATAAAAAATAAATACTCTCCAAATTGGTTGCGAAAAAATCTACTAGTTTTCAACTGTTGTGTTGTCGTTGTAAGTTTATTGTTGCGCTGAATGACTCTCTTCTGAATTAATGCTTGAAAAGAATAAAAATTTATTTGATCAATATTTTTTCATGTTGTAAGGGAAAATCAAGGGGGTTGATAATCGGTCGCCTAATATAAGACTTCATAACATTACGATTGAGTGAAAAATCGGAGCATAAAAAGTGTTGTAGAAGAAGATTTCTCATAGAAGTTTCAATGTATATACATAATTTCTCCATCTGTGTTAATTAGAAAAATAATTAATAACATCATTGTTTTAGGTATAAAAAATATTGAATTATAAAGGCTTTTAGATCCACCCTATCTACAGAAAGTATGATAAATAGTTACCCTAAAACAGAGAGCTCAATGATGAGACACTGCAATAAATTGAAATGTACATTGCAGAACAATAGCTGCAGAATAATTTATGTTCAGAGCAAGCTATGGTCATAGAGAAATCTGCCCCTAATTTATATTTAGTGTAATATTGGGATTTAAATTAATTACATATAATATTAGTGCAAAGGAGTAAAGTTCCCGGTCCAAGAAATTTTTAGTCTTGATAATACTTATTCTCAATACATCTCTGTTTTCAACACAATTGCAAATGCTGTAAAAGTAAATTACCACGTCATGACAAAGATTTCATGTGTTATTAATAATTTGACTATCACAAATTAAGGTTTCAAAATAAAACTATAATTTAAAATTAAATGGTAATAAATTAACTAGTGAAGCTTTTTATTTTTTATGTATATCCACAAAACATTTTTAATTATCAAAGCTTTATTGCAGAGCATAAGATATAGTTTTGATCCTAGAAATAGCTAATAGAACATTTTTTAAATTAAATATTCTAAAATGTAAATACATAAGTAAGGTTCTATGTATTAATGAGTTTTGTGATTTTGAGAAAAAAAGAAACTCATTCGTTAAAAAAAACTACTTTATTTAAAATGTCAAAATACCATAATATGTAAACACAGGACAGATTATATTTTTATTAAAAAAAGCAATTGGAATAAGTAATAATAATAGGTTGATTAGCAAATAGCACTATAGACTTAGTGATTTGTATATTGCTTTTTAAATATAAGTAATAAATATTAACAGATGATTAAAAGCAATGATTTAAAAATGAGAGAAAAAATATAATTAACAGAATACCCAGATTAATACAATCTGTGAAAATTTATCATAATTAAAACAATAAATGAAACATATTAGGAGTAAATAGAAAACACTGAAGCATTGGGTAGGAAAATATAGGTCAAATATATTTGAACAAAGTATCATGTGTGTCACCCACACAACTTTTCATGAAATTTTTTTTTTAACATAACTAAATTAGTATCCTGACTAAACACCTGTTAAAGAGCAGGGGTCTGTCCAGGGCAAATTTACTACCGTTTAGCAGTACCTTCACAAATTCAACTTCAGGAAAAACAATAGTTTCACAAAATACTTTTTCTTAAAATTTTATTTTTGTATCCCGTAAGAAACGATGAATCCATATATTTACCATATTTTTTTTGCTGATTTTTTAATTACAATTTTTAATTTTACACAAATTATGTCTAAATTCTCACAAAATAGGTACCTCTTAGAAAAACCTAGACAGATCCCTGAAGAGTGATTGTAATTTAGAAGAAACTGCTCATAAATGGATTAGCTAAAAACTGGTAATATTGCTCAAAGAAGAAAAAACACGCAAGATTTCTTCCTTACGTGTTCAATTGTAGTGCTTTGTGATTGTGATTCTTTAATATGAATAACAACTTTTGATATCAAACATTGCATACAGAAATATATTTTTTTAAAACTTATAATAAAATCCTTCTTTTTGTTTCTGCATTTATTTTAATCATACAAAAATTAAAGATTTGTTTAATCAAGATCAAAATAAACTTCAAAATCATAAAATTCAAAAAATAGTAATCTAATAAGGAAAAAGGTTTTTTCAACATATTAAAATTTACGTTCAAGCAACTAAAACTAATTGTCATTAATTGTAAGTTGCTAACTTAAACTGACAGCACAATGTTTCAGAAAGTGATGATTTATGTTGCTTGATAATGAACATGAAGATAATCCCAAGAATATGAATATGATTACCTGATAAAAAAAAGTTATCAATTTTATAATTAAAAGACAGTAATCTTGAAAATAGTAATAAAAAAAATATATTTATGCACTATAAAATTTCTCCTCGGTGTACACTTTACTTAAATGCCTAATAAATTCCATCTGAAAAAATCAATATCTTTCAACAAATATTCAGATTATTTTTAAAATACATGAGTCAAAAATGTATTTATATAACACCGGGTGTTGTTCAATTAGATCATATAGCATATCAATAAAATAGCAGAATTTCACATCAGAATTATCATAAATTTCCTCAAAATAAGAAAAGCACAACTATGTTTAACAATCGTGTTTTAGAAATAATAAGTAGAAGATTCAAAGTCTAACATTTTTCATAGGAATTAAAGTAATTCATTAAACACACAAAGGTTAATTTAATAAATATCATATGAACTATTATTTATAAACTTAATTTTTGTATTAATATTACAGAAGAGTGCAGCGAAATTTAAGGAAAAAAACTAAACTTTTCTAAAGGTGAAATTTTTTTAATAAAAATGTTTCTTAGTATTGTTTTCAGATAGGTACTTAACAATTTTAAACCACAAAACCCAAAGACATATTACTGATTAAATAAAAATTCACATATTTTTTGACAAAAACATTCTCAATTTTGAATTATTCTCAAGAATAGCTTATCATTATATTGCCCCAAGTTCTTCATTTCAGAAACATTCTCTTAAATAGAAAATTTGCAATTGAAACAAAACAAAGTAGATGATATTTATATATATATATAAAAAAACAGGGTCCAATATCTTGAATTAATTTTTAGAATATCATACAAATAAAATAAGTTACATTTTTTTTCATTGTTCAGAAGAGATAAAAATGAAGATGTATTTTTCCCAATTTAGTCCATATTATAATACATATAGTTGCATAGATCGTTAAAAAAAAGTACTGAAGTCAAGTGCTTGATTGCCTTATAAATAATAATGAACAGTATCAAGATCTAGCATTTCTCTCAGTTTCCATTAAGCACTCTCTTACTAGAATACGAGCATGGATTATACCACGTTTTAGTCTTTCGGCGGAACTCCTACTTCCAGCATATGTAGGACGTATGTCTTTACCCAATTCTTCAATGATTGCAAGAAGTTGGGAATACTTTGGCTTTGGTTGTTGACGTGAAGATCCCGATCCACTTGTCTGAGGTGCGGGATAACAAGACGTGGATGTAACAAGAGCAATGTCATCATTTTTGTCATTACGTGGAGTACCCGGATTACTTGGCAATGGAGTTCCTGGATTACTCTGAGCAGGGGAATCAATCGAATGATTGTCATCATCCATTTTCTTCAGATTACTCTGTAATAAAGATGAAAACATAAGAAAATCTAAAATAACAAAATATTGCTATCTTTAGTTAAAAATAAATAAAATAATAATAATCATGGACCCCGAGCCAAAAATCATTTGATGATTCAGCTGCATTCCCAGATAATAAGCTCAAGTAGTTTTACAATATATATTTATGGATGCTGTTGAATTTCCGATAACATGAAAAATTTATTATAACGAGGAACATTCATTATTGTATTTTAATTATAAAAATAAATAGTGCATAACCAAATTAGCTAAATAAAATATATCAGCCAGACACAAATTATCTGTATTTGTAGAAACATCAAGAAACTAAAAGCACAAAAATTTATTTTTATTTTAAACCAAAAAAATTTAAAAGACTGAAAAAAAAAGACTATTATTCAGAAACTAAAAGACTACTGGAATATGGAATTTGCATTAACCGTTTTTACTTTCTAGATAAGCTAATACTTATTTTATTTCATAACTGTTGCTGAACAGCTAACCCAATTTTTGGGTTTAGGATTACCAATGTTTTTCAGCGGATTTGGATACCTTTCCCTCAAAATATAAAAAGAATCTGGAAAATATGGTTCCCTTAAAATAAATTTTATCTTTAATCTATTTCACCATATCTCAATAATTTTTTTAGTTAATAGAAAAATTATTGGACACGATTATAAAATTCTTTCATCTAACAAACATGCCAAGAAGAAAAAAAAATTTATTCATACCTTATAATCATCATACTTTATAACAGTAAAAAAATATTGAGTTGCAAGTGTAAGGTATATAAATTCTTTTACTTCATATAGAGTATAATTTTATGAGGCAAAACACTAAATTTTAATGGAGTTTTTCCTGAGAAATCTTATTTTAAATATGTATGACTAAAGGTAAATTGTTCTAAGTCAGGGGTCCGCAATCTATTGAAATGGAAGAGCCAAAAATTACAAAATTTCCCAGTTTTTAAAGAGCCACTAAAAAATTTTGATTTAATATTACAGTATTTGCTTACAAATACTTTGATTTTATTTTTAATTTAAAATAAATGGCTTTAAATACAGAATAATATTTATTCATATAAAAACACAAATATAGATAGTTATATCAATGGGAGCATTGGCTCTGCAGGCCTTTTAAAAGTCTGGCTTATAACTTGTTTTAAGTTTCAAGCACAACTCTAGATTTTTATTTGTGAGTTGAATTCTAACTTGACTCTTTATTATACTCATGAAAGAAAAAGCTTGCTCTCACGAATATGTCGACCCGAAGATCGTCAGCACTTCATATGCAAACTTCTTCACCTCACAATAGCCATATAAGATCATTCCATGCATCAAATATGAAGGCTTTAACTCGCGAAATTTCCTTTAGAGCTGTCCACTTGTGCTAGGCGATGTGCATGCATTTCAGGACCTCCAACTTGCTTTTGGGTTCTGTGAACTTCACTAGTCTTTGGTTTTCAAATCCATCAATTGCATTAAAAGGGATCTAGCCACAATTCCAAACATTTCAATGTCAATCTCATTTGCATTTGTGTAGAGGATTTGCAATGAACGAGAGAGTACTTTTGTTTGTTTTTAATTTCTTGAATCTCTCAGCGAATCCATCCTTCATGTTTTTTAAGGCGATGCTGAAGTAATTCGTATCAATAGTCGAATTGGTCCCATTACAATATTGCTTCAGATTTTTTAAATGATGTAATTTATCACTCACCATGTCTTCAACAAAAAGAAGTCTTTTTTTTTAAACAAACATCAGGCATGAAAGTGGACAAAAATAAAAAAGCTGAACTTTTACAATGCAGGCCCCTGGGAGGAGAAGGGGGGGAGTGCTCTATATGATACTGAGATTTATAAAAGCAACTTTTAACTATGCTGGGATATTTTTATTTAATATTTAAAGTGGCAGAAGTATTTCGACAGTTAACTTTAAATTTTTCTTAAATATAATTTTAAAATTGTGACCACTACTATATTAAAAAAAAATTAAGCAAGGAAGGCACGACTATTAAATTACTTACTAATGAAAAATATACCACATCCTTACAGAAAACTTACTTCTACTTCTTTCAAGAATCACGATATTGCATTTTAAAATAGCGTGAATATGAATCACGATATTGCATTTTAAAATCGTGTGAATATGAATCGCGATTTTGGATTTCAAAATCGCGTGAATATGAATCGCGGTATTGGATTTAAAAATTTCGTGAATATGAATCGTGCGGTTGGATTTTAAAATCGCATGAATATGAATCGTGCGGTTGGATTTTAAAATCGTGTGAATATGAATTGCGATTTTGGATTTTAAAATCACGTGAATATGAATCTCGCTGTTGGATTTTAAAAACACAAAAATACTAATTGCGATATTGAACTTTTAAATCGCGTAATTAAGAATCGTGATGCATAATTTTTACATCACGTGAATACTAATCGTAATGAGTAATTTTTAAATAGCGTACAAATAAGAAAAACAATACTTGATATTACAACTGTGTGATAACGAATCGTAATATTGGATTTAAAAATGAGTGAATATGAACTGCAATGTTGGATTTTAAACTCACGAGAATACAAATTGCGATGTTGGGTTTTAAAAAACGCTTAAATACAAATCGCAATATTGGATTTTTAAATTGAGTGAATAGGAATTGCTAGTACGGCTTTTAAATCAGTTAAATACGAAAATCGATGATAGATATTAAAATCGTCGTATTAAAAACCGCGATTTTAGCAGATTCCGGGGCAGTTCCTAATATTTAAAATTCCGAAAATCAGCCAAACAAAACAAATCAAATATCGGCGGTCGGAAACGAAACGCTTAGACTCCTTTCCACTCTATAGCGGAAGTCGCGGTAATCCGACTATCGTTCGGGAGGCTTGGGTTCTCTAATTGGATTCCCCAAAAATTTTAGTTTTTGGAACATGGTCGGAAATTTTAAAAATTGGGAGAAAAAAGCGGATTTCCGCTTTTTCGCGGAAGTCTTTCATCCCTGAAACATACTCCTTCTAACAAGGCGTAGGCTTGGTTGCCCTTTCCTTGCAGATTTAGATTTCATTCATTTAGTTTCACTGTGGCAATTAACATTTGTAATTAACAATTATAAAAATAGAAGTAATTACTAAAATTAGGCACATAAAATATGTATATATATACATACATATTATTTTTTTAAGAGTTTTGATAATAAATCAAAAATGCTTTTATATAGAACTGGAGAGCTCTAACTCTACGTCAAAAGAGCTGCAAGAGAATAAAATTTAAAATATCTCTTGCTTCTTTTTGCAATAAAAAGGGTTGAACAAACAGATACAGGTTATCATAGCACAAAATACAAATACAGAAAATACAAATAAATAGAAAATAATAATTCCTGCAATAAACAGGCAACAAATTAAACAACTACATACCATTTTAGAACTTTTCAGCAAAATCTATTTCTACTAATTTTCTCACAAGCAAGCTAACCTGTAAATACGCAAACGTATACTACATCACTACTGAACTAAATTGGTCCTTAATATTACATACTTGACCATTTCACAATACATACTTCTGTTTAAGGGCTTTTGTAATGGCCTTTAATACCTGCTTAGTAACATAAATGAAGTTTAAAAAAAAGTGTTTAATGAGAACACTTGAAACAAACATTATTGTTATTTATTTTAAACATAATTTAATTAAAATAAAGAGCACCTTGCAGCTAAAAATATTTTGGACAATTTCTGAATCAACAGTAGGTTACAAAATACACAATCTGCAATAAGTCTAAACAAGCATTTTAAACTTATTTTAACTTTAACATTGTAATCACTATTATTAAACAGTAATTTTTGTATTAACTCTCACAAAATTTCACGGCATTAAAGATTTACTCAGTTTAAATTTCGGGCAAGAAGTTTTTATTCTCGTGATAAACATTATTTTATTGTAGCCTTAAAAAAAGAATAGATAAAATTGGGGGAAAAATTAAATTTAGGGGATGAATTTAGGTCTTTCCTACTTGTAATCTGAATGTTAGTAATTACACTGAAAAGGTCATTTTAGGGATAATATTCGAAACATAAGAAAAAAAATCTGAATTTATATGCAGTTTCACTAAATTAACATGCATTCATACAAACTTATTTAGGAAGGCATTTTTAAATTGGTAATCTGATATAAATACTGAAAGGAAATTATTGTCATATTCAATACATTTTATGAACAGTATCTTGATATTTACCTTTGTCGAAAGGTTCGTAAATATATTACTTGATTAAGCTTTGGTCGGAGCTATGCAATTAAAAATGCCAATTAAACTTACACCAACTTTTTCAGATCGTGATTGTTTACAACAAAACCATTAATAACCATAACCGTGACTATATCAGTTTACGTTGCCAAATATATCTTAAATTTCATTTCATTTTCTCTACTTTAGAACTTTAGGGCTGGCAACACAAACGCTATTTGTTTTATTAGTAAACAAACCTTGGATGAAATTTTAGAACTACCGGTGACAAAGTGGGATTATGTAACTTTTGTACAAAATTACAAATTAATTAAACGATAATTAGTGAAACTAATCAAAGTAAACAATGAATAATTGATGTTTACAACCTGTAGCTGACAAATAATTTATTATGATGGCAAAAACGTAGGAATATGTAGTTATCTTGGTTATTTTTTTTCTTTTCCTTTTTATCCAATAGTTTTGTTTTCTTCTTAGTGTGATATAAATAGATTTTACGATCTTTCTCCCAACACAAATGTAAACTTGAGATTCTATTTGAGCTCTTTTCGAATTTCTGCAGAGTAAAAGACTATTTCGTAAGCTATTTACCTGCATCGTAAACAAATAGCTCATATTTCTTTCTTTCATTGGCTTGTTCATTTTTGTAAAACATAGCAGAAAATTTTAAAATTCTTGAATCAGCAATTAAAACTTTTCTGTCAAACATTTTTTGTAAACGTGGTAATTATGAGTGGTAAATTTTAGTGTTTAGTAAGACATATTTTTATTTAACTAACATTTTTATAACATTATTAATTAAAAAAATTTTATTTTTAAACCATTTGTTCAATATTGTACTTTATTTAGCAATAAATCTTCATAGTTCTTGTTTTTTTAATGTTTTGCTTTCATATAAATACGTCTATTTTATATTCTTAAATGGCGAATTTTTGATTTCTAATGCTCCATTCTGATTGATGCAGGATTTTTTTCATTATCTTATTTTACTAATTTCATTAAAGTAGTACATTCTATTTCTATAAGTGTTATAATTTTTTAAAATTCTTATTTTATGTTGAATTGAATTTATAATTCAATCATATTTATTATATTGTTGTATTTTAAGTTTAAATGCAATTAATAGAAAATTGCTTTTAAAAATGATATGAATTAATTTTATGTTTTTTTGTAATTGATAATGCTAAATAGTTTTAATGTTAGTGATTCTTTAAATATGTTGACTGNATTTTAAGTTTAAATGCAATTAATAGAAAATTGCTTTTAAAAATGATATGAATTAATTTTATGTTTTTTGTAATTGATAATGCTAAATAGTTTTAATGTTAGTGATTCTTTAAATATGTCGACTGTTGTCAAATCTAATAAACTATCTTCATTTTTAACATTATCATCTGTCAGTTTACTGTTAATACAGGATTTAAGTACAAAAATTTGATTAAAGTAGGCTTGTTGGCATTAAAAAGTTGCATAAGACAACATCATTGGTACAAAGATTCATGTTATTATTTTCCGTTTTGTTGGTTTCTGTTTATTGCCAGCTATAATACATATTATAATAAGTTTCCTTAATATTAATTAATAATAAAATTATATATTTGATGTATGATGACTTGCAATTTAGGTTTTTAAATTGGGCAGGGTGGAAAGTGCTTTGACTCAAAATTAGATATGTTATCAAAACAACATTAATAACTTATTACATTATAATTTTGAAATTTTTCTGTGTGTGTCATTAAGTGCGTTTAATTATTGAATTGTTATAAATTAATATTTAATATTTTTCAATTAAATGTCATAAGTTGAAGATTAGGCCACTTTTTTTTCCTTATCTCTTTAATTTTTTTAATTTATCCAAATTATTTTTTATTTGCTTTCCTTGGAGTGTCTGCTTAAGTACTCTTAGTGACTCTTTTTAAAAATGCACTAACCATGAGGTGAACTAGCATTTTCACTGCTATTATCTTATACACAGTAGGTGTATTTTTGGCCACTGTAGTATAATTACTGTTTAAAAATTTGCACGTAATATTTTAAAAATTATTTTTTTTATGTTTTTTTTTTAAAAATTCAAGAAATCGTCTCTAAAATCAATAAAAATAACCAAATCAAAATAATCTTTAAACTTTTATGTAAATAGCTAAATAGAAAATAAATAATGTTATGTAAATTGTAAGCAAGGAAGATAACAATGAAAAATATAATAATGACAACCAAGCTGACGTCGTCAAGGAGTACCTGCCCCGTAGGTCGTAATAAATTGTAGTTTTTTAAACTGTTTTTTAACATGAATTTTAATTTTTCTTATTATTAATTTTATGTAAGCAGGTGTCTGTTAACAATGAAATTTGGATCTGTAAACGGACCCTTCACAAAATATCTTTTCTTAAAAACAGACCCTTCACAAAATATTTTAACTTGAAAACGGACCCTTCACAAAATAATTTATCTTTTAATCGGACCCTTCAAAAATTTGTTTATCTTCATTATTGTTTTGTTAATCGAATAAACGCTCCCCGGGGTGTGGGAGAAAGACAGATGTAAACAAACTAAGTTTTGTCTTCGGCAGACGCTTCTTCCTTTTTTCGTCCGAAATGAATATTCTGCGTTCAGCAGTATAAGCTAAATACCAAATATTTGTGTGTTGCATCTCTAATTTAGTCGCAGCAATTGCTGTTTATTTTTGAAAATTAAATTTTTTTATTATAAATTTTCAGTGTTGCGCATAATCTTCCCTATCTATTTACAATTCTATCTATCAATGTAAAAACTCCTTGAAAAAATTGTTTGCAATTACAGGATCCTACTTTAACAAAATAAGGACCCTGGTTGAAAGAATGTGACTTAACATTTATTTTATATTCACAAATTACGAGTAATTTTTTCACAATTTTACAAAAACAGGACCTTTCACAAAATGTCTGGACAGACCTCTGGTAAGGAATATCTATAGTCGGTTTACTCCTCTCATTATTCGTCTGGAACAGTGGCAGTGACTATAGTTACATGGTTTAACTATTTCAAGCAGAGATGTTAAGTCAGTATTTAAGACAGGTTTGGACTCAGGTTTGCATAAAAACAAGCAAAAAAAGGAATCATGGAAGAGAGTAGTTCCCCTCTTTGAAATGTGCTATATTTTGTTTCCATAGCAGCAGATGGATTTAGACTTTGCGATGAGGGAAGTTCTTTCTATAGACAAAGTATAATATTTCCCATGTCATTTAATGTTTATCTTATGAAGCTAAATGTTTATGTTTAATTTGAGTGTGAAACCATTAGAGTTACAATCACATGAAAGAATGAGATGTATTCTTTCATGTGATTGTAAATTATTTTTTCTAATCTAATTGTGTACTTGTATATATTCATTTTTAACTTGTATTAATTTTGTATGTATTTCATAGCTCTCTCTTACTTCACCCTGAAAAACTGTGGGGGATATTTAGTGGCTTGACTGCTTATGCCATCCAGATTCCTATTTCTATAGCTCCTAATTTGTATGAGAAAAAAACCATGAAAGAATGCAGTCATCATTTAGCTTGGTTATCTGATTATTCACCAGAATTCAGTGTTTCAAGTAGAAATATTCAAATCCTTCAAGAACCTTCTGACTTCTTTGAAAAATTAAAAGTATTTATTCTTAAGTGCAAATTTCTTTATGTAACAAAATGTTTATTTTATTTATTTATTTAGTTAATTTTTTGTGCCTGGATTATACATTTCGTTTATAAAATTGAAAGTTTTATTTAAATTTTCAGAAAAAAAAATTGGTTTTGTAATTAATGGTATTTATAATAAATTGTAATTTTACCTAGACAATATTTAATGAAAATGATGCAATTTTACATGATTAAGTTTAATGGAAACTTTTTCATGTTTGCTGAAACTTCATGAATGGGAATTGAATTCTGGATTAAACCTGGTTGCTTTCCCATGTAACAATCAGGTTTTTCTCTTTGATATTCGCTAGATAAGAGATACTTATTAGGTAAATTTTTTCTACTATTTTTTCCATGTAATGAAAATATATTTGTTGTAAGGGTGAGGCAAGAGTGTTTTTGTGGATAGTCTCATGCTTTTAAATAAAATTAGCATTTATAAAACACTAATTTTACCGATTCTCCTCTGTAGGGGTAATTACTAGGCAATAACCCAGTTAAACAAAAAGATATTATTGATTTTTGGACAAAAAATCTTAAGAAAAATATTTAATGTAGTCCATGTGAATAATAGCTGAAGATTCTTGTTTAACTTTGGAGTCTAAAAAAACTCAATTTGTTAAGGACCCTGCGCTTTATATAGCGTTGGTAAAAAAAAAATTAAGCAATAGATTAAAATGTTAAATAAATACATGGAAAGTTAAATAATGAAAAATTTTGTTATTAGTTGAGCAAAATCAAAAAAAAAAAAAATTCATATCTATTTTAATAAATTTAATGAAAATCTAATGGGACCATTAGTAATACATATTAAGTAAGGCCTCACTCTGAATAGGAAAATATGTAAAAAGGAAATCTTTTAAATATTAAATTCTACTGTTTCTTAATGTTACAATATGTACGGTAATATGTATTATAACAGTTCAAAGCTTACAAGATATTCTGTGTAAAATATTCCTTACATCAAGTTTAAATTATTTTAATATTCAAGTGATTTGGAGCCTCCAATCTTCTTTATCTTTGAATGTAGATTAAATTTTGGATTTTTGTTTTCTTGATATTTTCGGTACATAATTAACACATAATCACTTTAGATTTTTTATCAAGAAAATGAAAGTAATAAAATTATGCAAAAAAGTAGTTTAATGTTGTATGCTTGACTGAAAATTACTTACATTTTTTTAAATGAACAGTAACAGATTTGGATAATTACAAATTATTGGCTTCCAGATTATCAGAAAAATCCATAAAGGAAAAGATGTATGAGATGTACCTCTCTGAAAATACTGATTATATTGTTATAATACTGATTATTTGTTTTTAGAAAAATTCACCGAAAGTCTAAAATTCTGCATACTTAGATTCTCTTTCTGTTTAGGTTGCAAATTTATAATATATTAGTTCTATACATTTAAAATGATACCACTAAGTAAAGTAAGTAGTAATTGTTTGTTTTTAAAAGTAATTAAAGTTGCTGAATGCCAAATTGAGCATTTTCCCCTTTATTTATTAGCATTACACCATTATGGAGGTATAATTCTCTTGTGAGGATATATATTTTTAAGCATAACTGTTTATTGAAATTAATTTTAAAAAATATTTTGATGGGCAAACTATTCAAAAATATTAAAAAAAGACGAGTAACAATTTTCTTAGTTATTTTTTTTCATAAGTGTTTCATAATAATTATATGATTTCAAAAAATAATTTTACTTTTTATTTGTAGGATTTATCTAGAACTGCTACTAAAAGAATTACACTAGCCTCATTATATATTGGAAATGGTGCTTTAGAAAAGGAATTGGTAAAGCTATTTTTATTATTAATTATAAAAAGAGATACTATGCATAAAAACAGATTATTTTTGTTTATTTAAATGTTTGAGATTTCTTAAAATAGCTGAACTTTTTAAAATTTATCTGTTATTTTATTTAAGTACTTAAGAGTACTTTCTTTTAAAATTAATATGTTATTTTATGTTATCATTGCAGGGTTGGCTTTTTGCCGGCAGAAACCGGTTTTTGCCATGCCAGTGGCAGAAACTGGTTATAAGCGGTAAAAACTGGCAGAAACTAAAAAGAACTTCTATATTAGTTCTAGTAATTGCTTAATGACATTTTGTTTAAGTAAACTGAAAAATTTAACTCCATGTAACATTAACAAACTTTTTAATTCATTGTTTGTAAATATATATTATTTTGTTTATGTTAAATATAAAGAGTGCAGTATATCAAATATTTATATAAAATGAAGAATAAAGTAATGTAATAATAAATATAATTACTAGATTTTAGTTTATTATATTAAATTCTGAAATTCAGTAATTATCATTTAACTCTTAACATAACTGAATAGAGCTATTTTCAAATAGTTTTTTTCTTTTCCAAGACATAATTTGCATGACAACAATCCAATTATCATAACAGTAACAGTTTGAATCTTTTGTGAATGGCAGTGCCAGCTTGTTCTGCTGGATTTGAGAAAATCTTCTCAAATTTCTCGTTCGTGCATAGCAAATTGAGAAATTGTTTAGGTTTAGAAACTGCATCAAAACTTGTCTTCTGTTATATATTACTGCAGATTGCAAACAATGCAATATTTTATTTTGAATGGTGATGATTTTGTAAATAAATTGTACTTTGTTTAACATTTAATTGTTTTTTCTATGAATTATCCATTGTATGTCAATCTCAGTACTTACTTTTATGTCATTTTCTGAATTTCTGCCACAAATGTGGCAGAAAAGCGTTTTTGCCATGCCAGTTTTAACCGGTTTCTACCAGTGGTTTTAACCACCTCGGCAGAAACTTGCCAACCTTGTCATTAGGGCTATGATGTAAATGACCTAACAAGTCTTAATAAAAAAGGTAAAAAATAAATAAAAAGCCTTTAAAAACCATCGCAAATAACCTTAAGCAGTGTTCTCCATAAGCATTTTTAAAAGCCCCCCTTCCCCTGCCTGCTCTTCGATGCACCCTCTTTGTCCTTTTTATAAGAATAAGCTGCCATCCCTTAAAAATCCCTTTTTATTCATATTTCACTTAAAAAAAACTTAACTTACTGTTTAAATAATAGTAAAATTATCTGTGTTTATAGATTTTATTCTGATTACTATTATAAATATTTTAGTTGTTAGGATTATTCTCAGCTGGTTAAATTTTTATAAGTTTCTAAAATTTGGGGGTGGGAGGGAGTTGAGTATATTAATGAATTTTTTAAGTGATTTTAAAATTTCTTTTTAAATAAATACTTTTTTCTTTTTTAAAAAAAATGCTTATTTTCTTATAATTTTTAGTTTAATTTGTAGAAAAAAGGTTTTAAGTTGTTTATTAATTATTCTTTTTTTTTTTAGTTTGCTTTTTTTTTAAAAAAAAATTTATGCACACTGGTTGCCTTTTAGCATACCTTAAATTATTTTTTATAACTTCAAACTTTTCTCTAATTATGATAATGAGTGAGAATTACTTATTGAAATACTCACATGAAATAGTATAAAATTAATTTAAAATTTGCTGAAGATCAAATTAAGATATTGTGTAATATTACATACTTTGATAAATTTTTACGGTGTTAAGTGAGTGCCCTTTCAAAACTCAAAGTGTTCTTTTCTGTGAGGGAGTCCCCTGCCCCTTTTTTAATTTCCAGGGAAAACTCTACCTTAAGATAAAAAATAATGCTCTTAAAATTTTTAAAAAACCTGCTTTATGTCAATTTTTTTTAAATATTTTTTAATTGCTACTTGTATTTATAAATTTAGTAGAAAATAAGGTAAATATTTAAGTAAACGAGTAATTTATGAATAAAATAAAATGTTAATAAATACCTGATAAACGATTTATTAATTTTAAGTTACAGTTATTATGAACATTAAAATTGCATTTTATTATCAAATGTTTTTTGATATTATTAAATTAGAAAGACTGACTAAGGTTCAAAAGCATATTCTCATATTATGAAAATCTTCGTTCAACATCAACTCTTGTAACTTAAATTAACGAGATTTAATGCAAAATATACTCTAATTTATAGAGAAAAAATTAGTTCACAAGCAAAAAGCTCTTAAAATGAAAAATATTATTCAAAAGTCATGAAAAATGTTTGAAATAGAAAAAAAGAATTTCAAAATGAAAAAAAAACAAAAAAAAACAAATCTCATAATAACAAAAGATAAATTTTGCATTTCTTATATTTTAAATTCATTTTCAGATTTCATCCATAAATGAAGGACTACAGAACTCAAATGGAGGTCTGCAAGTGAAAATTCTTCTAGATTATACGAGGGGGTCCAGAGGGAAAGAAAATTCAAGAACTCTTCTCTTGCCTTTATTAAATCATTACCCATCACAATTCAACGTTTCCTTGTATCACACTCCTAAACTAAGAGGCCTTATAAAGTGGATTTTGCCTGATAGATGGAATGAAACTATTGGACTGTCTCATTTAAAGGTTTATTTATTTGATGATACCCTTATATTAAGTGGGTAAGTTTTTCTTATAATTTCTTTTAGCGCAATTATTTTGTTTATTTTAAAATTTTTATTGTATTTTTTATTAATTATGAATATTTCTGTATCAAAAGTTTCATTACTTATTTATTTTAGAATCAGGATTTTTATTGCTTACTTCTTTTCATACATTAAATTATAAAAAATCTGAGTTAGGGAATTTATTGAAGATGCTTTTATGCAAAAAAATGTTGTTGTTTTTCCCCATCAAGTGTGTATATATGAAGAAGACTGTATTAAACTGTATTGAAAATAATAAAAAATTTTAAAAAATTGCATGTCAGTGGGTTATACGAATAGGTAAAACATATGCTTTTTTTTTATTCTTCATAACTAAGCATTTACCGTTCATATAAAATCTAGATATGACCTTAACTCTTTAACATGTTCAAAGATTGCAGACATTAACGCTTGAATCAGATTTTTGAGTGAATATTGTGAGGAATTGACCAAGTCTAGAAACAGGCTGTCCTGAAAGATCTTGAACAGAAATCTTGTCTTATTCTGGGTTGTTATGTTAAATATGATTATGATCTATATTTTAATAACAATTTAGGACTATTTCCTTCAAGCTAAAGTAGTTTGTTTGTCAGAAATTTAAGAAAATATAAAATGTTAATTCCTCATTTATAATTTGTAACCTATGAGTCAAGCAAATATTTACAGGGTAACACAAATTTAAGTTAACTTTAAGTATTTAAGATTAAAAAAATTGTGCTTTTGGGAGATGTTTTAAAATTGTCATATTAATCTTCTGTAATAATTTATATCCAATTCTATTAATTAATTCTAAAGTCAACTTTAGACTTAGTTCTGTTATTGATTAATTAATGAAATGTTTTAGAATTTAGTAAAAAAATCTATCTTTCAAAAATAGTGCTTGGGCAATAAAAAAGATATCAAGTATTATTAGAATAAAATTTTTATAAATGGATTTATAGTTAAATAAAATAGAAATGTTTTCCCTGAAATTATTTAAAAAAAGTGTTAACTTTATAGATTATGCAACATAAATAACCAGATTGCAAATCAGGATGTTTTTCATTTGAGTTTACAAAATTGCTAGAATGATATTTAGCCTTTAAAAAATTATTGCTAAAATAAAAGAAAATTTAAGATGCAATTTGTAACGCTATATTAGATTATTTATAATAGGAAAATATAACAATTGTGTGTTGGAAAAAAAATTGCTTTAATTTTTCAAATAGGATTTTTTGCAAGCATGCAAGCACATATTATTTGATTAGTTAATGAAATTTGTTAAAATTTGGTAAAAATATCTACAATGATCTCTCACTTATGCAGTCCCTTTCTTATACACGTTTCTGGTGGACTAGTATAGGCCTCCTTTACCTGACAACATCAATAAATAAATAGATATCGGAGTGAATTTACTTAGTGAGTGAACTCAGGAAAACAAAGCTCTTTCAGAAATATATATTTATTTGACAATTGTGACACATGAGTGAAGTGCAAATGATTAGATGAAAGAAAAATTTAACATAATCATAACTACATATAACCGAGTTCCATGCCGGAGCATGGACTCCTCTTCTTAAGGAACCTTACATAGTAGCTTTAACAAACAGTGGAAGAGAGAGCATTCTAGTGAAGTCTCAGCTTTTTAAACATTGAGATTTGGCGTCATCAACCAATTACAAGTTACTGAGCATCTTGCATAAATTATTTTACAAGTAGGTGAAGAGTTGAGTTGTAACTGGCTTCTCCCAAGATAAAAACATTGTCTCACGAACATGGTTTGTCACCACTCTCAATGAACTCCCTACATCGAACTTTTATGATGTCATCCCATAACTTAACAAGAGATAAACAATGAGCATAGATTCAACTGATTTGACTCAAAAAGACTCTTTTTGAGAACTCTAGAAAAAAAAAAACTTCGATTGTAAATTGTTTTGTGATAAATTAATAATTGGAATAAAACAACAATTAAGTTTTTAAGTATTTTTCTTCTATTTTTTCTTTCAAATACTTATTTATTTATTAAGTTCATTAAATCTTAAACCTCCTCGTACTTAAATGTTCAGTCGAGTATACATTGTGTTAATTAGAAATAAAATGTAGTAAAATGTATTATTATTCTATTTTTTAACTCTTTATTTTAACTTTTCACTTTTGTGTGTGTCTCACTTATAAACGTTTTTCCTTTGACCTCCGCTCATAAATGAGAGATCACTGTATCTTTAAAAAAAAATTGTACTTTGGTAATAAAAAGGATATCGAGGAAAGGATACCTGTTGTACCAGCCATAAACAGAAGGATGATATTGCATTTGAACTATTGTGGCAAACTCTCCTCTTTCCCCCACTACAACACCTCTGGCGGTGAACTTAGACAGTCTGCTGGGAACCGCCGTAAAGTACGGACATTTAATTCGAGCCCAAAACCCCCTCTTCCAAATTCTTGTATTTTTTTATTCTTGTTTTATTTTATGTGTGTTTTGTCCTTTTCAATAAATATTTAGAGTTAGATTATTTCTGGCCTTTCATTATTTATGTGAATTGGTAAAAATACAAATAAACCAGGACTTCCCCTACGCTTTACTTTTATTAATCACTTTGTTAGGCCAAATTTTAGCTGAACATTTTGGGAGTTTTCTCTTTTTCTTCCTAAAAATAAAGTTATTGCAGTCTTCTTTTTGTCAATTAGGAATTATTTTCTAACTACTATAGTTAAGAAAATTGAGGATGTAAGAAACAATATAAAACTGAATTTTTCACCCCTTTTATGAGTTGACCTCAAAGATAAGCATCTAATGCGGTCAATTTTAAGACTTATCATAATGGATTTTATTCATTGCTAAACAATTAATGTTATTTATTCTTCAATCTCATTTGAAAACTATTTATTTAATTTTTTGAAAGAAAATACAAATTTAAAAAAAAAATTGAAAATTATAGTATAATGTTTATTTTCACATCTCAGTAAAAAATGTTTTTCTGGAATCAAATTCTATGTAAGTTACATTATCATTTTAATGATCAATTTGGGTTTTTAGGCATTCATTATTTATTTATTTGCTTAAAACATTGTCAAAAGTGATTTACTTAATTTTGAAGCTAGACATTTGATAAGAATAAAATACTGACATTTTTATTTAGTATTATTTTTTAGATATCTGTGATGTATGTAATTTTTTTAAATTATTTTAGGGCTAACTTGAGTGATCAATACTTTAGTAATCGTCAAGACAGATATGTTGTCTTTAATGACTGTAAAGAGCTGTGTGACTATTTTGATGATTTAGTGTCAACTATATCATCAATGTCCTTCCTATTAAAACCTGACAATTCTGTTATTTTGCATTCTGACTGGAATATACACCCATCAGAAGGTATCTTTCTTTTTTAAGATTTCTTTAAGATATTAAGATTTCTTTTTTTCTTCAAAAGAGTAAAATATTTTTATGTGAGAAATTTTGAAAGTCATACTTGTATTTTTACAATATTTATTGAAACATTGATTACATATTACATCTCTTTATGACTTTAATTTATGTAATTAGTAGGTGAGTTTTTTTCCACACATATATGGGGCAATATATGGGGTTGGGATGCTATATTTTTTTTATCACATCAACCCCTTTGAATATTCATTGTTTATTTTGCAAAGAAGTTCAATTGCTGTCTATTTCACTAATTTACCTTATTCAGTTTATGAAATATGTTCTCAAACATGAAGTAGCACAATGGAAAAATCTTCTTCAAGTGAATATTTCATCTAAATTTTAGTATTAAAACCTTTCCTATTTAATCTATTCTCCTGATCTACCTTACTTAGTCTAGGAATTCTATTTCCAAACATAAAATTTTAACATGCTGGAAAAATCTTCTTTAAATAAATATTTCTTCTTAATTGGTTGTATTAAAATCTTGCCCATCCAATTGACTCTTTTTATGAACTTTATTCAGATTTCTAAGTATGTATGCAAACATGAAATAATAATATTCTGCAAAAACCTGTTTAAGTAAAATTATCTCAGCAAAAAAAAAAATTCTGAACATTGTAACTTATACATAAATATAGTCATAAAAAAGTAATAGTTATTGCTAATTGTGGAAGTGCACCATACTGAATATCAAGCCTTTTTTTTTTTGGAAGGGGGGGGGTTGTATTAAAGTTATTTCTGGTGACATTTTTGTACAGATCTCTACATCTTAAATCAAAAAACATACCAATATCTTTAAAGTGTAATATAACATAATCAGTATACTTATCCTAACTAACTAAACCTTTTATTTAAAATAGTAAGTTTAAATTATTTGTGAAAATTACGTAATTTTACAATTCTATCATATGTGCTTTAATATATATGTCTAAATTCTCTAAATTTTTCTTCTAAGAAATTTGAAAAGATTGCATGAAAAAAATGTGAACACAATTTCAAATATTTAATCTCATTTGCAATTTTTTTAGAGTATAATTCTTAATATATTTTAATAATAATTAAAATCTTATTTTAGATCTAAAAAAGTTTGTTAACTGTTTCAAGTCTTTAAATTATAATGAACTACCTTTAATATAAAAGTTTTTTTTAATGTAAATGGATTTTTATTATAATTTTAATTTAAAATGTTTCAAAATTATTACGTAGTGTTAGCGAGGAAACTTTTTCATTATGATGAATTCTTATATTTTGTTAAATTTTTTAAAAATAATATTCATTTCTAAGTGTAAAAAAGGGAATTTTAAGAATTAAAAAAAAAACAGATTTTATTGATGAAATTTTTTTGCTATTAACTCAGTGTACAATGTTAAGGTAAAAATACTCTGTGATTTTTTTTTGTCGCTTTATTTCAAGACCTTCTGTCTCCTTATTGAAATGGTCTATTTTACCATTTTTTGTAAATTGTATCCCATGTTGACTGTAGCTTAGATAATTTCATTCTGGTCATCTATTTTAATTTCATATGTATTTAGAAATTTAAATGAATGTAGAATTTATATTTTTTAACTTAGTATAAGAAATTTAAGTTATATATATATATTTATATATATATATATATAGTAAATGATTTTTTTTTCCTAAAATTTTTATTTTCTTATTTTTCATAATAGTAGTAATAAATAAATTATTAATGTCAATTTTTTTAGCTTCAAACAGGTATCATAAGCAAATTTTAATCTGGAAATATCTGCTAGTTAGAATATATAAATTATCAAATGAAAAATTAATATACAGTTATTCTTATTGTTATTAATTCTTTTAGTGTTATTCTTTAGAGTTTTGCTTTTCAAATTACAAATTCTAAGTTAACTTATTTTTTTTAACATCATAGTGCATATTTAATCTGCTATATAGTTAAATATTATGATTTCAAAATAATGTTAACATTTAATTTTATTTGTATTGGATTTTATTTACCTTTGTAGGCTTAAAATAATATTTTAAATTTTTGCTTCTAGGTAGTTTTAAAGAATTTGTTACAAAAGCCAATAAATATCTCCAGAAATTCATATGCCCAGTTAAAAACAGATCCATCCACCTGAATAACTGTATGGAGCATGGTTCAAAAAAGAGTGATACCCTAGTATACCCATTACTTCAAATGCACACTTTCAATATTAGACAAGATGAACAGGTTGTAGAAAAATTTCTTCGTCTAGCGGAACCTAATTCATGCATCAAGTTAGCTTCTGGCTATTTTAA
Organism: Parasteatoda tepidariorum; assembly: GCF_043381705.1. Lineage (NCBI taxonomy): Eukaryota > Metazoa > Arthropoda > Arachnida > Araneae > Theridiidae > Parasteatoda > Parasteatoda tepidariorum. The sequence continues at coordinate 39,180,070 of NC_092213.1, forward strand.
TCTGACAAATCATTACATGAGTATTATTTTAAAATCTTCAAAGGCTTTGTACAGTTTGCTAGTCGCTTCTCCTAAGGTAAGATGTCTGATTTCAAACAAATTGTATTTTATTTGAATATATGATGTGATGCAAGTTGTGTTTAGGGGTGGCAAAATAGACAATCACATAGGACCACAAAAGAAACTATTCAAATGGCAACTTTACGCACCATCTATGTCTCGATTTTTTTTACTTTGAAGATAACTGTCTTTCAGCTGTCTATTGTATTTTTAAATTGTTTCACTATTCTTATAAATAATATTAAATTTGTGTTGTCGTTATGTCACTCTCCATGCAATTAAAAACTTCCTTATTGTTTTCAAGATAAAAATTTAAAAAATTCACAAACTTGCATAGTTTAAATTAGCCTGTTTTTAAGGATAATTTAAAACTTTACATATATACATGCAAAATGATGGCAGTCGGACCGAGCAGGAAAACAGACACAGGATTTTAATGAAAGCAAAATAGTTTTATTTGATCATTCTTTATTGAGTGGCAAGCGAAAAGTGTCGTTTACTCTATCGACAATCAGTCTTTCTAATAGGGAAAATCTTGCAAAAAATCTGAAAATGTCTCTATTTAGGGAAAAGAGGGAAATCTTAGAAATTACTATTGGTTTATTAAATAGGTCGTGTGATTCCCACAAAGAGTAAAGGGAAAAATGTCTTTTCTTTTAATTATGCATACTTGAGCCAAAAATAGATTTAAGAACAGGGTGTAAATTTAAAAGTGTGAGAAAGCGTTTCGATTCGAAGAATTAATTAGGAATTGCTTTATAGTAAAGAAATAACATAAAGAGATTAATAGAAGCTTTTTATGTTACATACATGTATTAGCATAGTTTACATATAATTTCAGAAAGTTGCGTTCATATGAATTCAGAAACTTACGATTTTGATATTTTTGAATAAACCGTTTTCAGAATTTTTTTTTCTTCATTACACTGTGATACACAAAAACTTCTTGCTTACATGGAAATACTGATGTCCCCCCCCCAAAAAAAAAACACTCTTAAAACTAAAATGTGGCTCATCATTATATTACCCTTCTTTACTTCAAAATATTTGCTTTCTATAATTCCCTACATTTATAAGAGAATGATCTGCTTTTACAATATAAATCAGCATGATTGTTATAGAATACATATTTATTATGTGGATTATCAAATTTAGTTTAATTTAATCATTATTATTTCAATGTGTTACCTTTAACAATTGTCATTAAAACATTAACTTTTTGTAAACAGTAGGAAATTTTATTTTAAATTAAATAATTGAATTAGCACATGTTTTATGCTTACCTAATGTAGAATGATATTTATTGTTTATGCAGGTTAATGGTTTTTATGGTGCATCAGGAGTCTCAGGTGCAATACCGATGGCATACACTCATATAGCCAAAACTTTCTTCTCCAAAGTTTTAAACTACAGACAGCAAAACAGGATTGAACTTCGTGAATATGAAAGATCTGATTGGACATTCCATGTAAAAGGACTGTGGTACTACAAGCCTGATGAAACCTTGCCATCTGTTACCTTTATTGGATCGCCAAATTTTGGTAAGTATCAAATTTAGCAATTCAATGTTACATATATATATATAGTAGGCAAATTAACAATGCTTAATTTTAAAAAATTTCCCTCTTGTTATAAAATAGCTTATAAAACTACTTTATATTTGACTGAATTATAAACAATAGCTACACAGCTTGTTTTACTTCTTGTAAGTACATAACTTATTATTCTTCCTGCCGTCTTTGGTTCATATCTTTTGAAAATTAATGTACTAAATGGAACATGGTTGAATAAAGACTTCATCAGCGATGGGCAAAAAAAATATTCTAAATTAAAATTTACGCATGCTTAGGGAGAGTCTACTATTCACCTTTGTCAAAATTTGTAGGTACTGTTTTATATTTAATTCTATTTCTTTTCATCTTCAATTTAAGGCCAAATTTACAAGGGTTGCAAGGCTCAGAGCTCATCAAAACTTTTTTTTAATAAAACTTGTTTTGAATTTAATATTTTTTTAAATAAGAACATGTTATAATTAAAGGATCAATATTAGACTTAGTATTGGAGAGTATTGGGCACCTAGTGGTACCCCTTGTATCTGTTACCCCGGGGTGTCTCAGCTCACATTATGAGAATCTTTGTAGTAACATATTGCTTCATCAACACTTGCAACATAACTGACTAACATTGGTTAGACATGTCTTAGCTGGTTAAAGGTGAAATTGTTGGAAATTCTTTGATATTCCTCCGATAACTAGGATTGGTAATCCTCACTTAAACCAATTAAATCTTTTATTCTTTCTTTATCTGTAACATACACAGAATGTCCACTAGTAAAGTGAGAATGAGCGAGTTTTGATACTATCCATGATGCAAGTTTTGTTTCTGTATATTTTTGAATCCACCACCTCATTATTAATTATTTTTTAAAGTGTTAAATATTTATGTAGAAGTGATGACCTTTCTAATACTAATATTTCTATTCTTTTGTATTAAGCTCTAATATTTCTATTTTACATTTTCTTCTACTCTCGCCATCTTAGACTTTAGTTTAAATTTTTAAATTATGTTTCCGTCATATTTTTTTGTACTTAAAAATTTTTTGATGATATAGTATTATTAGGCAGCGCGATTCCTTTAAAAAAAGGTAGAAAATAAAGGGATCGCTTTATTAGATTAGGAGAAATAGCACTTGATAATTTTTAGAACGTCTAAGAATTTTTTCTCAAAACTTAATCTAATCATGATTTTACTTAGCAATAAAATCATGAGATTTGTGTTTTTGTGTAAATGATTCAAGGCTACATGCTTCTCAGTTTTTAGATTTTTTTAATATTTAATTTTTTACAGTTTAAACTGATGAAAACCAATTTAGATGATGCTAAAAAATTCATTTATTGTTAATTGCATGAAATTGAAAATGCTTATCAAAAATCTAAAATCAGGCAACTGTATGCTATTTATTTATTTATTAGAAACTGTAAATTTCAGAATTGTATTGGCATAACTTTGTCAAAAAAATTAATAGATAATCGAAAATACCTCAAGCTTTATATTTTATATTGTGATTGGGTTGCAACGTTGTATTTTACATGTATACTGCCAAATAGTGTAACTATCGATCATCAGTTTATCTGTGAAAATTAAATAAAAGGGATTAAAAGCACATTTAGAACTTTCCCTTCTCGTCTCCACTCCTTAGATAGTTGATTCGGCCAGGAGAGCAAGGGCCTCTTAAGAAAAATTCTGAAAAAGTAACTTTTTTCAAACTGCTTAAAACCTGACCATAATATTATTGTTTCGTTTATTAACTGAATACTCTAAATAACTGAAGTTGGCAATCTTATAAATTTAATCCTTACTGTATAAGTAACAAATAGATTGATATGTTATTTAATTACTCAAAAAATTGATGCATTTTTGTATTGAAGTTATAAAATTATATACTTTTTTTCTTTAGGTTATAGATCAGTGTACAAAGATCTTGAGGCACAAGTTGCAATTGTAACTTCAAGCAAAGATCTACAACTTCAACTGCATAATGTAAGTATAAGTAGTATTATAATTTATATTACTTCTATTCTTTTCTCCTCTTTATTTAATTTTTCATAAAAAGTTGTTTGAAAATTTAATTTTATTTTATTTTTTAGTTTTTGAAATTATACAATGCAATTTTTGGAATTTATTTGATTTCTCTATGAATAAAAATTTTTGCTTACAAAATAAATAATTTTAATCTCATTAATCATTTAAATCTGTACTCTCCTGTTCCAATAATATATTGCCATTATCAGCTCTCAATAAGACCATCAAAATAAAAAAGAAATATTCTTTGTATCAGGGCTTTAAAAATGCCCAAAGCTTAAATGTTTGTTGTGTTATAGGTTTGAAATTTCTTCCAAAATTATAGTGCTTTTTTTTAGTTACAATAATTTTTTCGAAATATTTTTAGAAAAACTTTTTGAATATTGCTGAAACTTTTTGTTATTTTTTCTTTAACAAAAAAAATGTATTTGATTTTACATAACTCTTGAATAAACTAGCATACGTGTTAAAAATAATAAAAATCAAAATATATTGAAATAGTAATAGTTTATTATACTTAATTTATAAACTTGGGAATTTATATAAACTAAACCTCATGAACTTGGGAGTTCAAATTCATAAATAAACAAACTAGCATATTAAGCTATTTGTATTATATTTAACATAACAGAAATATTATTTGAAAGGCCAGACAGAGCTTGAAATATTAATAACTTTTTGTTGACTTCATTTTCTTCATATCAATACATGACAAGATCATCAGCACTTCGGAGACAAGATAAAATAGGTATAAATTCCGGAGAAAGTAATCCATACTAATGAACTTTATTCAAAGTACTAAGTTTTTTTAAAAGTTAATCATTAGTCATCATTTCATTAGATTATGTTGCATCAAGTTTTATGTGTTATTTTAAAGGTTTTCTGCAATTTAAAGAAAATGAAATTTCTTTAATTTTTCTAACTTGAAGATTGTTAATATTAGTGAATTTAAAATATATGGAAAGATTATAATGATCCTTTGTTTTAGTTTTTTTTTGATATGTGGCTTTCAAATTTATTACTTCTTTCAGCCAATTGTAAAAAGAGCCGTCGATTTCTTGTGTGATTTTTAAGCTAAATGCAGGGGTGCATCAGCCATGTAGCATAAGTTGTGTCCATCCTAATTTTCTTGACCTTGGGCTCAGAGGTGCGGGTGTAGTTGGATGGTCAGTTCTACTACACGTTTAGTCCCCAAGTGTGCTTGGTACTGAAGAGATGAAAGGCTGGGTCATTCTTGCTTGGTTGAAGGATAGACTTTGAACATGGAAGGGACTACCATACTCAGCCTTATTTGCTTTTGTATATCAACATAATTATCAGTTTCTAGTTATTTTCCAATTCTGAAGCTTAAAGAAAATTCCTTAAAAAATCATAATGAAAGAAGCTAAATTTGTTTACAGGGAAAAATTTTTACAATTGTTCTACAATAAAATTTTTTAACTAATTTTTTGTTATTTTTAAAAATATAGATCAAAACTTTCTGTCGGCACTGAATTTCTGAAAAGTGTCTTAATTTTACCTTAACCTTGTTTGCGTAATTGGATGTATACTGCACCTTGCTTTGTAGTATGACTACATAGAATTTATTATTTCAAGTGACCAACAAAATATTTTGTAAGTCGTTTTCACTCAGTTCCATTTCTACTTGCTTAAATAAGTTAATTTTAAATGACAATAAGAAACAATATAGACACGAATGTTATGTTATTTCTTGTAGATGCAATACAACTACCAATCAGTATTGTTGCTTATGTTTATTATAATTATTCTTAATTGTTTCTTTTGTAAAGTTTTTTATTATTAGTATATGATTTAATTTTTTTTAAAGATTTGTTAAAGAAAAGGAAGAGAAAAATCTATTATTTTAAGTAAAAATATAGACTTTATTATCATTATGTATGCAATAAAAAATAACTTCCAAAATAAGTAAGAGAAATAATTGGAAAACTTGTAAGAATAAAGTTTTGCAATTATCTAAAGTTTAGCTAGTGAGAATATTCTTTCATTTAATGGAATTTAATTTTTTACAGTGTTTACACATAGTTTTTTCATAAATTTTTTGTTATTACCTCAAATTTTAATAAAAATTAGAATAAAAACCGGTGCTTAAAATTTTTCATAACTATTATAAAATCAGTTCTTCGTGGTCTGGAATAAATTTGGTTTGCAATGCATAGTGAAATTGACATTAAACTAAATTTAAAAAAAATTCCAAAATGAAATTTTTTTGTTTGAACATTAATTTTTTTCTTACAATTTTGACTTTACATTTTTTTTTTTTTTTTTTTTTTTTAAAAAATAAGATCCAGTTTATAGGAATTAAAATGTACCAATGCTACTGTCAAATGGCAAAATGAATTAATTCGTTTATCACAAAGATTTTTTCTTCATATTGAGTTTTTTAATAATTACTTTATTTTTAGGAACAGCAAAGGCTTTATGACAGAACTACAGTAATTGATAAAAGTCTATTTGATAGACCTGATCGGAAAGTGTCACTTTGGGTGAAATTGGTCACATTTTTCATCAGAGATTTCTTTTGATATTTATTCTTCGTACATTTATAAACATTGCTGGGAGAATTATAATTATTGTTATACATTTCATTGTTCATTAAAATTTTAAAACAATATAAATTTGTTTCAATTTTTAATATTCTTGGGATATTGTTTTATGAATATAGAAAAAAAATATATTACTTTGTTGCAGTATTTTATATTTATCAAAAATAATACTTCTTGAAAAATTCAAATAACTACAATGTGGATTTTAAGAAAAATAGCTGCACTAAGAAATTTACTATTTTACAATACACTTTTTTTTTATAATGTTGATATTTGTACTTTTAATTTAATGATGTCAATTAGAATGATATGTTTCAACCGATTTCTTACAGGAAACAGGACTTGTCAGGTTACCTCTTTGACATTATTTTTTCTTTATTTATTTAATTACCAAAAATCAAATGACAACTGTGAATTTAAATTTTTACTTAACTTTGATATCAAATTTACTGACTATTATTTGCAATAATTGATAATTTACCCAAGATGCAAGTTTTGAAAACTAGTTTGGAGACTTAGTTTATTAGAGTTTCAATATATTATTAATTAAAAAGTATACCCAAAATATACATTTCTTTGAAATTAAAACTTTTCATTAGAGCTGTAATGAATAAGGCAGTATATAAATCATTTTATATTAATATTTTTTTTTTTTTNATTATTAATTAAAAAGTATACCCAAAATATACATTTCTTTGAAATTAAAACTTTTCATTAGGGCAGTATATAAATCATTTTATATTAATATTTTTTTTTTTTTGAGAAATGTAAAAAATAGGTATCGCAGGTTGTTTCAATATAAAAAGCAGTGTTGGCTGGGACTCACAGAAAGAGCTCAACTTTTATTTTGTATGCTTCTCAGTGTTTGGCATATGCCTCATGCATTGTCTAACATATATGAACTAATCGACATAATGTAAAAATAACAAAATGATGATCATTTGTCTGCATAATTTCTGATATTGATAAGTTAGCAAACCTTTTTTATTACCTAGTTCACAGATTAATCATAAATGTACACATTTATAATTAATCTGTGAACTACTAAAAAAGGTAATAAACTACAGATATATTTTTGAGAAATCCTGTATGTTCAAGAAAATAAATGTTTTTAGTATTTTTTCAAACAATAAAAAGAGCAATTTATAAAAAAGTTACAATATAAATAAACAAGAAACTTTATTTACTATCTTCAAAAATCTACACATAACGATTCTCTGTAAAGTGAGTATATGCGGATTCTGATCTGAAATTGAAAAACATTTTATTAGCATACAAAACTTCTTAATTTTCTTAACCAAAATTAATATTGATGAGGATTTAAGGCACTATCCACAAATAAATATTATTAAATGATGTATTTAAAACCTGATTATGATGCTCAATGGAAGGTGATGTTTAACAGCGAACAAAACTATTGGTACATGTGTACCAATAGTTTTGTTCGCTGGCCAAATACCTTCCAAATACCAAAAAAAATAAATAAATAAATAAATACCTTTAACAAAAAAAAATTTTGTGCTTGATATAAATTATTATCAGCATTAATCAATTAGCATATCTTTTGTGGATATTTATATATATTGTAAGGGGGATAAAACTAGGCGTTGCTGTAATTTATCAGGAGACAGTCACCCTGCTATATGGAGATAGAAAATTGTGCAGGCAATTTATTGATAGGCTTCAAGCCAATTCTATTTGAAAAATTTAGATTTTTTACTTCACAAATTTAATTTTGTCATTTCTAATTATTTTAAGATTTCTTTTAGAAGAGTTTCACGTACGATATACAACAAGATTATATGAGTTCAACATCTGATAACAAGATATACTTACTTATTCATAAATATCAAATCGGTCAGCAACATATCTTACAAAGTCTTTTGGCCGCATGAAACGATAAGAATGTTCTTCTGGTATTTCAAAATCTAGATTACCAAAAGATAAATAAGTTATTATTTCATAAAACAATTATGATAAAATTTTTCAATGAATTTTTAAAATGTATTGTAGTAGCTCATAATGTGAAGTTATTTAAAAAATTATACATACTTTTTTTTTTTCAAAATAATATAGAAACCCTTGAAGTTTAGAGAGTTTTTTTTGTCTGATTTTTAAAGCTTAATTTAATTTGAAATTTTAAATAGTTACAACAGTTTTCAGAAATATAATTAATGGATAATATTGATTATAAAAAGGAGAAAATAAAATGTTTTCAAAAGTTGTGAGAAACCATTTCAAAACATTTTAAGGAATCTTAATCACTCTTAAAATTCAGAACTACACTCATACCTTCTTATTATTGAAACAAAATGAAAATTATTCAAGTCTATTATTCATAAATGACTAATCAAAATGAATATGAGATTAAATATTCTTAACACATAGTTCCTACTCATCTAGTAGAACAAAAAAATAAGGACCTTTTTAAATACAGTGTAACTTTGATAACTTAAAGCATCACCAGAAGCCGTAAACACTTCAAGTTATTAAAAATTCGACTAATCGAAAAACTGAATAAGATATGTTATTTTTAAGGCAAAAGCTCTTGTAAAATTGCTAATTGGATTTTTTAAACATTCGAAGTAAATGCATACATCATTACAATTTGATTATAAAAAACATAACATTCATTTCTAATTTTTTTCATATTTTGCACAGTATTATTTTTTTATCAGAAAACTTCAAAACATCATTAAGAAAAATTTATATGAAATAAAAAAATTCCTTTTGCATTCTTACATTCAGAATTTTACAGTGTAACAATAGACAATATTATGACTTAACCCCAGAATAATGAAATTAAAGAGAAAATTAAATAAGTTACTTTTCCTAAATTATTGTTCTTTTTTCAACCCTTGTCTCAGGTAGTAAAAGTTTTTCTTTCCCCTAAAAAATCGTCTTTTAGGTTCAAATTGATGTTTGGGAAACAAAAATCTTTTATTTAAAAGATACACACAACAAACCTCAAGAAATGGAAAAAACATTCCAAGCTAAAGCTGGTAATTGCACTAACACTTTGAAAATACTTCAAATTATGAAAATTTTGATATTCTAGTAATAGATGTTTGACTGTCTGTATTAAAATAATACTTATTTATTAACATACATATACCCAGATATATATACTACAAATATAGATATTTCCCAATTACTTAATGGGAAAAAAAACTTACCTTTTTAAAAAATTACATGATTTTGCTAGGTTTCAAGGAAAACTGATATAGTAATTATAGTATAGTCGTGGTTATTTCTTAATTACAATTAGGAATTTAAATAATAAAAAAATTCTTCTTCTTAAAATTTCATAATGGCTTAAAAGTTTATTAATCATTTTCCTGAATTGCATATCTAAGTTTTTACCGAAATCATGCAGAAATAAATTTTTGCTTCGTAAGCAATGTAGGTTTCTACTCACATACTGAAATATCATACACACTAATTCTTAATGTTTTTCAGTAATATTTACCACTGTCAATTCAAGCTCTAAAGATTTTTCTGTTACTTTTTTTCTTAACATTATTGGTATTTAATAAGAAGAAAAAGTGAAATGTCTTTTCCCTTTCATCCGTAAGAACATATGAGGAAATGAATTTACTTAAGTAATAATTTTCTTTTAGTTTTTTATTGATCTTCAATCTTTTGACATTCAAAATAATCTAAATATTTCTGTAGTGCACATTATATGTTGCAGAGATTGCCAGATTTTGCATCATTTCCTTGGCATACATCCCCATCCTTCTTAATTAGTTCAATAACAAATATTGTGCAATGTAGCTCTTTAAAAAAAAAAAAATTCTAACTCTAAAGCTTTGTATATGAAAATAATATATTATTAAAAATCTAGAACCAAAATTAAGTACTATGAATGGTCCTTAATTGACGAAACTAAGGAGTTTTTTAAGGACTGCAGGAATCCTTCAACAGCATATAATAAATAGAATATAAATCTCATAATTTTAAATTTTATTATTATAATATGATATTTAACTAAATGACCAAATATTAAAAAAAAATCATAGAAATTAACATTTTTAGTGGAAAAGTCTATATTAAGATCGAAGACAGGACATGGTGATAAAAATGTTAGAGTTGTTTAAAACATTTTAAGACAAGAAACAAACTTGTTATTTCCTGTATAAAAAAAACTGCTATATTTTCATTGAGGATTTCCTTAGAAGAGTATACAAAAGCAGGTTAAAAGAGTTAGCAATAGAGTTGTAAGAACTAGTTACAAGAAACATTGATTGAGCGAACAGATTTAATTTGAAAAATCTAAGAATTTAGATGAGAAGATGGTAAAAGTAAAGCTTTGGAGAATTAAAGAAAATGGATAGAAGAGAAAGTTATTTTTTAGGTAAGTAGAATTGGCACTTAAACCTAAAGAATTTGAAAAGAAAAGAAGAATAAATGATTAGGCATTTTGAAAAAAACATAGGAAATTTGGATGTCATTCTCTGAAATGATGAAACCTTTCAGGCTATTTCTTATAGTTTAGTTTTTTTATTTATTTATTTTACATGGATTGTACATATACACTTGTTGCAACCCAAATGCAAAATTTTATTTTTAAAGTTAAAGGAATAATGTAGCATTAAATATTTAAAAAGCAAAAAAAGAAATTTATCATGATTACCAAATTCATCTTCAATTGCAATGATTACTTCAACATGATCAAGACTGTCCAGTCCCAAATCATCATAAAAATGTGAATTGAGTGTAAGCTGTAAGAAAAGAAACAGAAAAAAAAATATTTTTATGGTAAATTATGCATTTTATCATATCAACCAGCATTATTAGTAAAAGATTTATTTATATCATATCCAAAGATACAACTAAGATTTTTTTGTGGAGTGAAAATATTCTTAAAATTTTTTGAGTAAACTTCATTTATAGAAATAAAATATGATTATAGTGAGAGAATATACATAACAATAATGATTACAGAGATCAATATCATAAAAAAATTTATAGAGGCTAGAACGAGTGTATTTTAAATTTTTCAATTGTATATTAAAAAAATAAAACATTTAAAATTCAAATAAAATATTTTATTAGCGTTAAAATTGCAATCATATAATTTTTCTTTCACTTTCTGTAATTCTTCAGCTTCACGAGGATTGCTATTTATATTTCTGGCCTAATAATGAAAAAACAAATATGTAGGATCGAAATAGGTTTTATTGTTTTTCAAAATATTCTCCATGATGATCAATACACTTTTGCATGCGTCTGAACCAATTTTCAAAACACTTTTTCTAGTCCGATTGAGGTAACTCCAAAACATGCGTTTTGAATGCATCAACCGCTTCTTCGGGGGTCGAAAATCGTTGTCCACGTAATTTATTTTTGATGTGTGGGAATAAGAAGAAGTCATAGGGTGCCAAATCAGGGCTGTACGGCGGATGACCCATCAGTTCG
>NC_092213.1:39192085-39202402 GCF_043381705.1 Parasteatoda tepidariorum
CGGGATCCATAAATAATTTTTAAGAGGTGCGCTCAAATGTTCATGCAATATTTTATTGATGCTAGTCATACTAATGTCCAAAGACGCCTCTATCTCTTGGTATGTCACATGACGATCTTGCTTTATCAGTTCACGCGCAGCATCTATCTTTTCTGGCACAACAACGGATTTTGGACGACCTGCACGGGATTCGTCCTGGATCGAACATTGACCACGATTAAATTCGTTATACCAATTTCTTACAGTGCTGTAGGATGGCGCTTTATCGCTGAATAAAGAATTAAGTTCTTCTTCGAAGCACTCTTGTCTTGACAATCCACGTCGAAAGTTATGAAAAATAATGGCACGAAAATGTTCACGATTCAATTCCATTTTTTGAAAGAGAAGAACTTTTCAATTTACAGTCAACAACACACATGAAGCTATAATGGTAAATCGACTGCCGAATTTATGTTTAAAAATATCAAACTTTCGATTAAAATCGTCTGCGGTCACCTAGCAACACTTATTGTTGCCAAAGCCAGAAATATAAATAGCAACCCTCGTATCAAATAGGAAATTTCAAACACATTTTCACTTCGTTCTTTAAATTCAGATCCTACATTGATATTCATAGCGCCTCGCGCTTTCATGCCACAGGTCCCTGGTTTGATCCTCGGGACGGGCAAGGTTGACTCAGCCCTCCATCCCTTCAGTGGGTCGATAAATGAGTACCAAGCATGCTTGGGAACTAGACACTGGGAGTTCCACATTCGGCTGACCACCTAACCAGAACATCTGTTCCTGTACCTCAGAGCCTAAGGTCATGAAAACTGAGATGGGCACAGTAGGCCTTGGCCCTCTATGGGCTGTTGCGCCACTGAGTTTAGTTTTAGTTTGATATTCAAGTTAATACTTCTAAGTTTATCTGTCAATTTCTTACTAGTCATTTTCCTTTTAAAAATTGGAAATCATTTTTCTAATTTTAAACAGGATACAGTTGTGGACAACAATTGCTCTCCATTGCTAAAGTAGAGTTTGATGTGATTAGAAAAATGCAACTGGTCTGTTAGAATTTAAAGCAAAAAACAAATCCTGTTAATTTCAGGGATATGCCATATTTTTTGTGCTAAATTTTTATTTAAATTCCAAGCATATAAATATGACTGCTTAGCTTTTATTAAGAGTATGCATGAAATACAATGCATGAATAATGCATGAAATTCACTCATAAGGAAGCTAAAATTATTTAAGTCTTATTTTTTAGATTCATAAAAGTGAATAACAAGTATAAGCTATAAAAGGAATAATCAGTATGAAGAAAAATTATGGAGCAGACTTTGTTAAATTGTGATTGGTTCATCAATCTCATTTCTAATTATTATATATTATCATCCAACTTAGAACTACAGTTTCATCTGAAAAATACAAATTTCGTATAAACTATAAAATAATTAACAACATGAAAAGTAACTTTTTTTTAAGGATAAAAGGTTCAAAACAAAAGTAAAGATAATTCAATTTACCAAAGACCTAAATAAACTTTTACCAATTCATATCAAAAGTCATTGCTTTAAATACATCACAACTTTTTTCAGTAAAAGAGTGTGATTCTGAAGAGTGTGAGATACAGATTGTGTTGTGTTTTAAAAAATATTTTTGACCAAAATTAGAGTTTTAATATGCACTGGTAAAAGTTTTATGAAATTTACTAGTATTTTGATTATCAATAATAAACAAATATTTATTCTCAACTTACAGTATCTGGATTAATTTTATCATAAAGCTTTAAAACCAAAAGGATTCTTTCTTCAATATGACTCAGAGTGTATGGCATGTGAAATGAGCCACTAAACCTCACATGTGACAACGATGGTAAAACTAAACTCTGAAATAAAAAATGATACAAATAAAAACTACAAAACTTATTACAAAATACTTCAATTCAGAATTTAAAAATATTATACATAAAACCTTAATTTTAATTATGATACCTTCACTGCACCTTTTATCAATTTCTACAAAATCTTATTTTCATAACTATGAAAAATGTCCATTAGTCAATTAAATATGAATAAAGAAAAATAATGTGAATAAAGCACAACTATGACACAGAAATAGACATACTATAGTTTGAGTTCAATAAGAAACTACCTTTTTCAGCATGATAGAAAAAAGTACAAGATATGATAATGTTATTTATCACAAATTTATACTCTCCTGAAGTTTTTTATTTTATTATTAGATTATTTATTAGTTTCTTTATATATTTATTTTTTGTCTTTTTCATTTGTTTTACTTTTGCCATTTAACTCTAATTTCTTGTATATGGGTTTCTGTCTTAACTTCATTAACTTTCAATTTTTTAAACTTAAACTTGTTCTTAATCTGTGTAAGTTACTATGTGTATGTTCAAGGTTCAACTGCTGCATATTTTATGAATAATTATTAACATTTACAAATTATTATGTTTTAATTACAAGCTTGATAATTTTTTTAATTGTGCAATATGAATTTATTTTATAATTAATTGCTTATTACCTGCATTTTTATGTTGCCCTTCCTTAAATCATGAAGTACCCTATTTATCAAAAATATACTTCTCCAATATTTTTTACTTTTTGAAAATCAAAACCATCTTTGGGACCCAACTCCCTAAAGAGCTATCCCTCTCTGCTTCTGCGTCTATTTTATTATATTAATTTATTTATTTTTTCGCTCTGCATTGACCACCTGCATCCAGTCCGGTTAGTTTGTTGGTTTGGGAGTTAGCGCTTAATATGTTTATCCTCGTTTTTTCCCCCTCTTTTGTTTAGCAAATTGAAGAATTTTTTTATTATTTGAAATTAAGGCAAATAGTGCGACTGTGTATTTTAATTTAGTTACACTCAAAAATTAGATGCCATCAATGCCCATATTGTAGTAGTAGAGTGAGTAGATAGAAATAAAATAATTTCCAAACATATAAAAATTATTAACTAAATTATTAGAATGTTTCAAAATCAGAATGAGTCCCAGAAATCAAGGTCAGTAGCTGAAAAGCAGTGCTGTTTAACAGAAGAAAATGCAAACCATGTTTATAGAATTGAAATTATAGTACATCTTCTTTTGTGCCAATATTTGTGCTTTGTTTATGTTGTTTGGCTTTATTTATATATAAGACAAAATCTACCCTTTTTTTATTTAGACAGGTTAAATATATATTAGCTAAGTAGAGAAAAAACAGAATTCAAAAATAATTTTTTCTCTCTAAATTATTCGATACAAAATACTTGAAATTGTGTTTGAAGAAACTTCTTTCATTGAAGCTCAAAGAGTTTTTTAGATAGAGTTTCCAGAGTTTTCAAGCTTTAATAATGTTTTTTTATGTATATAAAAAATAAATAAAGTGAAAGTAAAAATGATAACAAGTCAGTTTTAATAGGAGGAGGGCAATAATAACATTTCCACATAATTCTTCCATAGTTTCCCAAGGTTGCTTGAATACCTTAATGACTATTGATGCAAGCCAAAACAAGAGACCATGTGGTTGGATAAACTATATATATTTTAATTAACTACATTACATTTACAACTATTTTATTACAAACTATATCATTATTTATACAACTAATTTTTTTTAGTTATTATAAACTACTTTTGGAAAGTAGTTTTTACTTAACTACTTTTAGGATATAAATTTTGCTGAAGGATTCAATTAACACTCACGTTCAAACGTTAGGCAAAAAAAAAAAAAAAAACAGAAAAATCTCATTTCCTTGAGTGTTTAATTTAAGCCAAGTTAACGTAACAGATAAAAAAAAAAACGAAGTGAAGGACATCGTCATTGAGTCCAGTGATAGACTTTGGAGCAATCAGATTTGAATACTTAATTAGGCTTGAACCTTGTTTCTTCCCTAAACGGACTTTAAAAATTGTTGCGATGAATCGCTACAAACTAGTGATTTTATTTTGTATAGCATTAATTCGTACAAGATTTTCATTTTCAAAAAATGACCCATTATACTACAAACTTAAAAAAATAGGGATATTTTTGTATCGTAACGTGTTGCGCCAAATAAAATTTAAACTTAAACTTTAAAAAAACAAAAAAAAAACAAGTTTGCTCGGAGATAGCTACATACCATACCTTCCGAAGGAAGATTTCTGTATCATGATTTACATACAAAATAATAGCCAAGTCTTGGAAAAAAAACATAGAAAAAGATCAACTTGAAGGGTATAACAGATTCTTCTGGGCAAAACACTAAACAGATCATGATACAGGAATATCATCCCTTCAAGTTGGTCCCCAGAGGAATATTTTTTTTCTTCTTTCTTTTTAGTTTTTGACAGCCACTACCCAGAAGTTGCCAAGACATGACGATCATTTCAGTGCAGTGTAGATCATGATATGGAAATGCTTCCCAAAAACAAATAGTGAGCATGATAGTTTTGTTACTTATAATGCGTTAGTTCCGATCACTGCATCAGAGTTAAAGTATTATGCAAAAAGTGTGCCAAAAATTTCTTTCTATTTACTTCAGTCTTATAACATATTTTATGAGGAAAAAAAATCAGTTTAGTTGCGGTTGTACAGATCATTGTTTAGCGTGAAATGCAGTGACTGTGTCAACCATAGTTTTATACATTAAAGAAATACATATACATGTGTGCTAGAAATTCCTTTAAAATATTCATAGAGACATATGAGATATTTTTCATTAGATTATAAGAATTAAGAAAATGCCAATATTATTAAATTTCAAAACATTATCTGACCTTCGTCTTGTCCTCAAAAATTTTATTGGAGTTAACTTTAAGGTGATTTTTATTCATGCTTACTGCATTACTTGAGCTACATACAGATAAAAACCTATATCGTAGAAGACTTTTACCACGTAATGTATTTTTAAGCACATTTGATAATGAGTTCATTTTGAAATATCTTAGGATAAGATTTTCTCTAAATTTTTTGTTTACTATTTGTTAGGCCAAAAATCAATGCAACCGGAAACGTTTAATTTTTGTGTGTGAAATTACTGTTTATCTGGTCAATGCTCATTATTACCAAAAAATAATATTTTTCCATAATAATTGTAAATTTGCACAAAAAATGAATCAATAAAATTAATTTACTATTTAAAAAAAATATACTTCATTATTGGTTAAGAACTTTCATGAAAAAAGCAGAAAATTCCAATCGATAGAACAAGTTAAACGATTAAACATTACGTGAATATTGGTATCGTTTTATTCAATAAATTTGTTTTTTTTGTTTACAAATCTCCATGACAAATCTGTAAGGGTTTGAAGTATTGAATTTAAGACTCAAATAGAAATCTAATTTGTTAAGTTACTGATCGAAAACTAATCATGGCTATGCAAAGGAAAACTAATGTAAGTGTTTGTTTATCAAATTAGGGTTTTCTGAAAGCTTGACTGAATCGTATCACCGAAATAGTGCGGCTGATGAGGATTTTCATGATACCACTTTTTATAACTTTTAATGATATTTTTATGGTTTATAAATGTATAACATTTTTCTTTATACTTTCTATCAATTTAATTTTGTTTATCCTTTTTAGGTGAGGTTGCCTCCAGAGGTGAATAGAATACTTTACGTAAGGAATCTACCGTACAAAATTACTGCTGAAGAAATGTATGACATATTTGGCAAATATGGAGCAATCAGACAAATTCGACTGTAAGATTTTTTTTATTATTCTTTTTTTGTGAGTTTAAATAGTTTAGTGATTATTACAGAAAGATTTCCGTCTCGTGAACCGCAGCAGTTTTCAACATCTCAGCAGCCCTTGACAAACTTAAAGAACATCTCAAAAAGAGATCAATTTGAAAGATATAACTCGTAGCCGTGGAGGATTGCCAGGTCTTGTCAATTTCCGGGCAGCGGCCCACGAGATTTTAAAGTAAAAACATCATAGAAAGAGACCAACTCGAAAATTTTAACTTGTAGCCACTCCGGGCAAACATCTACATGTTTTTCTCCAAAAAAAATCTATTTGACACCTTGGCAATTGTTGTTGGCGCAATAGATCATGCTTCGGCGATATCCCCATAATCACACAAAAGTTTTTATTTATCGATTCTTAAGCAAAAAAAATTCCGTACTTGGTTCCTGGATCAAAGTAGTCCAAGCTTTGGTGATAGCTGTGCAGTAGCATGTAAGAAATCTAAAAAGAAATAATTATGTCACAGAATGATATGAACTCAAAGTATGTAGCTACTTGAAGGCCAGCAACCATAATTTTTTTTTTAAATTTGTTGCGCGTAAAATATTTTCCTGAAGAAAACTTATTGTAAATAATATCCATTATTTTAAAACATAGTTGATAAATAGGTTTATTACTTTTTTAGAATTATTTTTATAAGAAAAGAAAATATCTGCAAAGCATGTAAATTTTAGAAAAATTAGAATTGATTATTAATATTGTATCTGATCTATTATTAGAAGACACATTATCTAGCAGATGATATATCATAGGTTAAAATAAATTTAAAGGTGACTGAGCTTTTTCCCAGTTTCTGAAATTCAAAACAAAATATTGGTTTATTCTGCCAATTTTTCAAATAACATCAGAAAGAACATTTACTTTGTATAACATGTTTTATTTTACCCTCATGCAAGGGCGCCGGCAAGGAGGTGCACTTGCATCCCCCTGGCTTTTTTTAAAAACAATTAAAGAGATACAGAAAAACAATTTTGTTATAAAAAATTTTTTATTCAAAAACAAATAATTAAGTAATCATTGATGCATAAACAATTAAAGAATTGTTTAATCAAACAAGAATTATAATCGTTTTGTT
Source organism: Parasteatoda tepidariorum (assembly GCF_043381705.1). Classification (NCBI taxonomy): domain Eukaryota; kingdom Metazoa; phylum Arthropoda; class Arachnida; order Araneae; family Theridiidae; genus Parasteatoda; species Parasteatoda tepidariorum. The sequence goes on from NC_092213.1 coordinate 39,198,872, forward strand.
TGCTGTCCAAATCTGTTTATAACGTTTTCAATGAATTCTGAATCATCTTTGATTCTTTTCTTATGCATACTGAGCATGCACAAACTACTTAATCTCTCATGAGACATTGTAGACTGATTCCATGTTTTGATGCTTCGCATTGTACTAAAAGTGTGTGCAATAGTGCACTTAGTAGCTGGAAGAGTTAGGCCAATTTGGGGGGGGGGATCAGTTTGTTAGTGGGTTGCACCCCCTTTTATATTATTCTGCCGGCGCCCTTGCTCTCATAGTTATCTTCCATAGTTATTACCATATGCTGTCAGTTATTTGTTCAACCATTTTCTTCTTTCAGATATTTATTTTAAGATTTTCGACATTTTAAATTCTCATGTCCTATCTCATGCACTGTGTTCTGATAATGTATGATCTGTCATTTCAAATCCTCATTGCAGTATTAATTATGAAGGGGGAAAAAAGTTATACACTGTTGTTGAGAAAGTGATATGTCAGATGAATATTCTTGTCATGGGTATTTTTTATACACTTTCTAATTTTAATATTTAAAAATAAAAAATTTAAAAATAAAAAATTTAAAAAATAAAATATTTTATTTCACATGTATGCAGACAATTTAATTAACCCTACACTTTAATTACAAAATATTGTGATCTTTCAAATTGAATTGAAATATAATTCAGATATCTGATATAATCACTGTTTGAAATAAAAATCTGTATCTCATAACACATAAATTTGATTTTTTTAAGGAGAAAATTCTGATTTCAAATATATAAAAAAAAAAGGCTAATACTGTTTATGTAAAAAAGCTACAGAAAATTTTTTCATTAGCGAAAAGTTCTTATTTGTTAAGTGTTAATTAGTACTATTTATTTATACTTTTGTTTGGTTACTTTTATTTTTAATAAATAAACAATGTTATTAACATATTTTTTTTTTTTTTGAAATATTTTTTTAGTGGAAACACACCTGAAACAAGAGGAACAGCATTTGTTGTTTATGAAGATATTTTCGATGCAAAAAATGCATGTGACCATTTGTCTGGTTTTAATGTTTGTAATCGATATTTAGTAGTGCTGTACTACCAATCCAACAAGGTATGTCTTTTATTAGTTTATTTAACTATTTTTTTTTAATAGAAATTTTTACTTTTTTAGTTAACTCCATTTTGTTGTGCAAATGTCTGTGTATTGATACGTTATATAAATGCATATGTAAACAATTATTTAGAATAATAAATGTAAGCTATCTCTTATTAATGCACGCTTAAGCAGCTGATAAAAATCTGAACAAATATAACAAATTTACATTTCAATATAAAAGAAATAACAATTTGTATTTGCTTAAATTTTTGTCAGCATAACAGTTTGAGATGCACTGTTTAGGTGTTTAACAATTGTCCAGGCCATAAATTATTAATTTATGAGGTTTTTTTGCTTGCCTATTTTCTTTAAATTTATTTTTCAAAATGTAAATATTTTTAGTTTGTTGTAAATATTTTGTCCTTTATGCTTACTTGGCAGATTGTGCTTTTATATAGTTTTTACTTTATTCACCTATGTACAGGAATGCATTGTTTAACAATTTCTTCATAATCCTTTGTTTATTGCTGTGGTGGCCTTTCTTTAATGTGATCATATTATCTATAATGCAATCATTATTCATTTCTAAAAAGTGACTGTATTCACTTACCGAATGTCTACTTTGCATAAGAAATTATAAGTATTTTTGTAATTTTACATGAGATTTTATCTTTTAAAAAAACTGCATTAGAGTTGGATTTTACAAGTTTGCATGAATTTATAAAATGTAATTTTCAAATAAAAATCCTAATTCAGAAAGAGAAACTACATAGCTTGAATTTTTGAATAAATTTACACAAATTAAAAAATTTTTTAAGCATTAGAAAAAACTAAATTAGATTTTATGAATGCTATTTCTTAATGAGCATTTGTCCTTTATTTTTGCTGCTCTTTTTCGTATTATTATTACCAGGTGTGCTATTTTTGACATTACTATTTGATAATACTTTTTGACATTATCATTTATCTCAACTGCTAATTTTATCATGATCAATGCCTTTCTAATATTGTGAATACTGATGCCACTAAAGCTTTTGCTTTTGAAAGTTTTTTTTTCTGAAATAATTCTAAAAAATATTATTATTGTTAATTTTGAAATTTTATTTAGTTTAATTGTCTTATTTTGTTTTATGAATGCTCTATTATACTTGCATATCATAATATATATATTTGCTTTTTGTGTAATATTCTTATTTAATGTTGTTGGCGGCGTTGGTGATTTTTAGTTTCAGCAGTAGCCCCCCCCCCCCTCACTTCGTATTAACTTTTCGTTTGAAGCTCTCGTGCTTTTAGTTATTAGTTGAAGGCTATGGATACTTTGTTGTTAAGCTAGGTTAGACACTACAAATGTAATTTTTTAGCTTTTAAAGTGAAACTTCGGTTTAGCGGACACCCTTCGGATGGAGAGAAAAAAATTCCATTTATGAGAAGGGTACATTAATAACAAAGGCTAACGCTATCTGTAGTTTTTAGAACTGTTGCACTAATATGGAAATTATTAAATAATCTATAATATCTGCTTACATTGACATTTATTTTGAACTTAACAAAATTATAATATTTAAAGTACAAAAAAATAGATGAAAAAATTTGACGTCCCTTGTTTTTAATGTATCCAGTTGAAAAGGAAGATGTGTGTGATAGTAGTTAGTTTTCAACCGCTGTAATTTTTGATATTTTTTTATATATTTTTGTTGTTCCATTTTACATATTTTTGAATCATTTGCATTTTTACGCCAATTTTATTATATTTGAATTGATAAAATATCTCAATACAAGTTTAAGTACAGTAGAGAATCAATTATCCGGGATGCTCGGGACCATCGCTATCCCGGATGTCTGAATTACCCGGTTTTCTGGATCGACCAAAAAGTGTCGTTAATCGATGTTTTATCGAACCCGAATTACAAGGAAAGAGTGCAATGCATAAAGTAAGAGAAAAAAGAAAGGTATTCCTAACTTTAAAGAGAAAAATAACATTTAAAAGAATAAAGAAATTTGCAAGTTTAGACAAGAAAAACAAGATTAAAAAATACAAAATTCTCGTATTTATTTTTTAAAAATAATTACAATTCCTAAATTAACTAATATAAACAAAACCAATGGTTAAATAATGCAATATATTTCGTACCTAATTATACGGGAGAAACGATAAAATAAAAGGAAAACTTATTAATCTAAATAAAAACACTTGAAAATTATCGAACCGAAACGATAGTTAAAAAAGGCACTAACATAAATATTGAAACCCGGAACAAGCCAAGATCAACGGAATTTTAAAAAAAAAAAAACTAATGATAAAATTTATGAATAAAAAGAATTAATTTATTGAGTGCGAAATTTATCGTGAAAAGAAAAAAAATCAAACGTAGTGGAATCAGAAAAACAAAACTGCAATCTGCTTCATAAAATAATCGTATGTTTAAATTAATAAACAATTCTCCTTTTATTT
>NC_092213.1:39203739-39270273 GCF_043381705.1 Parasteatoda tepidariorum
TTTTTTTTTAGCAGTCATATATCCCTTATTCTTTTTAAATAAATCAACTGAACTGGATCAACATAATTTTTGACGTTCTAGCCAATTCATTGCAATATCTAATGAATTGCGTGCAGTTCCGATTTTCATTCAAAATTTCAGCCACAATTTCATCATTTTCAGCCGAAAGATCTACTGGTTCAGAAACTTCAGTTTCGTTTGTTTTTCTGTTAAGAATTTTATTCCAAGATTTAAGATTCCAAGCACTGTAAACACTAATAATTAACCATGAGTGACAACTACCCATTCCCCAATTATAGAACTTCAGCACTTATCTGTTCATAAACTCCTTCTGCATTCCTACCATTGTAGACTATCAAAATGAAGCTCGCATTCTTGGAAGATAATTTTCAGTTGTAAAGGGTTATGTAGGTTTAACTGTATCACAATACATGTATGTACGGCTACTACAAGAAAACTGCTAAAAAGGTTGTAAATTAAATATAGTCTTCAGATGTAGGGGATATTACTTATTCTTCTTAATTTAGAAAAATTGTCGATAGGTTAAAAAGTATTCTAAACTTTAAAAAAAATAAAATGAATTCAGACATAGTTCGGATAAGGGTTCGGATAATCGGCGCTCTACTGTATATAATATAGGTAACAATGACAATTTATGCAATGATTCTTAATTTTTTCATTATTTTTGAAATTATGAGTTCAAAATATATAATAAAAGCATTTCATATTAAAGTCCATCATAAATAGTAAATATTGCAAAATATGGGCTAATTATTACTGCATTACAGTTTTGCATTTTATTGACTATAAAAATTCCGGTGTCTAAAATATATTTTACATAACCTGTAGTAGTTAGTATGGTAATTATATTGAAATATCTATTATGATTTCATGCAGTGTTTTTACTTTTTTAAACTTTTTGAAGTAATTATCTTTTTGAAATTTATCTGAATTGATTTAAGTTTTGAAACTTGTTTTGATGTTTAGGCATTCAAGAAAGTTGATACAGATAAGAAACAAGAGGAAATAGACAAAGTAAAAAAGAAATATGGAGTTACTACTGATGATTAATGAAACACAAAACAAAGTGGTGAAAAAATATACACTTGTACATATTTGAGTTTTTATTTCCTTTTTTTATAATATAGTAAAGGGAAGCATAATCTTTAATTTGTATTTGATCAAAATAAAGTATGTTTGCCAAAAATCTTATCTTTGTTCATTTAAAAGTTCAGTTAGTTGTATCAAATAGTTTCATTTGTACATTTTGTTTACATTAGTTTCTCAAAATTAAAATTTTGTATCATTTGGGAAAACAAAATCATTCGATGTAAATTTTAATTAAAGAATTAGTTATAAAGATGCAGTACAAATAATGTTATCTTTTTTTTTAGTAATTGGTTTTGCAAATTTGTAATCAATAATATTATATTAGGTGAAATTATTCTATCCATAATTACATAATAGTAATTTATTAAATTGACCCTGGATTTGAAATACTTCTGCATTATTTTTACGTAAGAAACAATGTTTTGTGCTCAAATAAATATTATCACTTTTCGATATTTAAAACATTTAAATATAATATAAAATTTAATATTTACTAGCCTAATTCTTAGTTTGTCTGAATCTTCCAACATGTCTCTAAAAAATTTCGTTTGATATCTGAAAATGTTTTTAATGGGAAATGTTTCTTTTCAAAGTCAGCTTTGTAGAATATGAACTGATTCTGAATTGAATTAGATTTTTTAAAAGTGAAAACCTTTCTTTTTTATCTTTATTTCAAAAAATTATTAGATCTTAAAAAAAGATGTATAGTTGGTTTATTTTTAATCAAAACCAACTTAGTGCAAAAAGATTTTTTAATTTTATTAAAAGACTAAAATGTTTTTGATAGTGAATACTTAACAATGATTAAGTTTTTCTTTTGAAAAAAGATGGATAATACATAAAGCCAGGTACACAATTGTTTTGGAGTTGTCAAACCAACTAGACTTGGAATTGTTAAAAACAAGTACAAAAATTGCTTTTTAACTTATATAAAAATGTTTTTATATTAAGAACTTTCTTATATCAGGTGTTTTTAAGCAAGTTTGTTATAAAAATTTAATATGCTTTAAGAACTATTCTGTAATCTAAAAATTGTGTATGTAGATTTTGCAAAAATAACTGAAAATTGAACTTTTTTTTTTAAGTTTAAATGTTTTTCATTTATAGTTCACTTCACTTATTCACTTTTTGTTTTAGTTTATGTTATTCACTTTGATCACATTTTTTCTTAACATAACTTTCCGCCAACAATTTCTCATGTTACCAAATATTTAAGAGCATCTTTAATTTAAATTAGTTATTTTAATAATTTTTACAATTTTCTATTAAAATGAATAATTAAGTTATTGATTACTTTTAGATTTTTATAATGTATTAAAATATAAAGTATTAGCTAGTTATACATATATAATACTTTATCTTTGACTCCATCAATAATAAAATGAAAACATAATGTGAACATAAATAATGACACTAATTTCACAAAAAATTAATTTATTTTACAATATACAAATTACATCTTAATTGCAAACAATTAACATGATTAGTGATTCTTTTCCAGTGCTAAATGATTATTTACAACTAATTAAATTAATACTTTAAACAGTTCTTACAAAAAAAAAATCAGTCAACTTCTTCAATTGTTGGACCATTACTAGCTGAATTACCTGATTGTTGACCAGGATTGAAAGCGTTTCCACCTTGATGCAATTTGGTCATCAACGGGGACAGGTCAGATTGAATTTCTTTCAATTTGTGCTCTATCTCATCTTTTTCAGCTAATGTGTTACAATCCAACCACTGAATAACAGAGTCACATTTTTCTTTAATTTTTGCTTTGTCAGCAGGTGACAACTTGTCATCAGATACAGATTCTGATGCTTGCTTGACAGAATAAACATAACTCTCCAAGGCATTTCTGGAAGCCACTTTCTCTCGTTGTTCTGCATCTTCTTTCTCATATTGCTTGGCTTCATTCAACATCCTTTCGATTTCTTCCTTTGATAGCCTTCCTTTATCATTAGTGATTCGGATGCTTTGCGATTTCCCGGTACTTTTGTCCTGTGCTGATACATTTAGGATTCCGTTAGCATCCATGTCAAATGTTACTTCTATCTGTGGTACTCCTCTTGGTGCTGGTGGAATTCCAGATAGTTGAAATCGTCCAAGAAGGTGATTGTCTTTGGTCATGGCTCTTTCACCTTCGTACACTTGAATATCAACACCAGGCTGGTTATCGGAATAGGTCGTAAACACTTGTGAAGTCTTGCAAGGAATGCGAGAGTTTCTCTCAATTATTTTTGTCATGACTCCACCGGCTGTTTCAATTCCCAGAGACAATGGTGCAACATCGACTAAGAGAACATCTTTGATCTTGTCGTCCGTATTACCAGTGAGTACCGCAGCTTGAACAGCTGCTCCGTAGGCTACAGCTTCATCAGGATTAATTGACAAGCACAGTTCTTTACCATTAAAGAAATCTTTCAGTAACTTCTGAATCTTTGGAATGCGAGTTGATCCACCGACTAGCACAACATCATGAATGCTGCTTTTGTCTAATTTGGCATCTTTCAGGGCTCGTTCTACAGGCTCCATTGTAGATCTGAACAAATCCATGCACAATTCTTCAAACCTCGCTCTAGATATCTTTGAATAGAAATCTACTCCCTCAAACAGAGCATCGATTTCAATACTTGCCTCAGAACTGCTTGATAAAGTTCTTTTTGCTCGCTCACAAGCTGTTCTAAGTCGTCTTAAAGCTCTAGGACTGGATCTGAGGTCTTTATGGTGTTTACGTTTAAATTCTTCAACAAAGTGAGCGACCATTCTGTTGTCAAAATCTTCTCCACCAAGATGTGTGTCTCCGGCTGTTGATCGTACTTCAAACAAAGATCCTTCATCTATAGTCAAAATAGATACATCAAAGGTTCCTCCTCCCAAATCAAAGATAAGTACATTTTTCTCACCTCGAAGGTTTTTATCCAGACCGTATGCTAAGGCAGCAGCAGTTGGCTCATTAATTATTCGCAACACATTCAATCCAGCAATTTTTCCCGCATCTTTTGTAGCTTGTCTCTGGGAATCATTAAAATAAGCAGGAACTGTAACTACAGCATCAGTTACTTTTTGGCCTAGATACATCTCTGCAGTTTCTTTCATCTTAGTCAATACCATAGCACTGATTTCTTCAGGATTAAATAGTTTTCTTTCACCTTTTACTTCAGCACAAATCTTTGGCTTACCATGTTCATTCACAACTTTGAAAGGCCAATGTTTCAAATCTTGTTGTATTTTAGGATCATCATATTTTCTTCCAATAAGTCTCTTAGCATCAAAGATTGTATTTTCTGGATTCAGGGCTACTTGGGACTTAGCTGCATCTCCAATCAGTCTCTCTGTGTCAGTAAAAGCTACATAACTAGGCGTAGTTCGATTTCCTTGATCGTTGGCGATTATTTCGACATGTCCATGTTGAAATACTCCTACACAGGAGTACGTGGTACCCAAATCGATACCAATGGCTGGAGCACTAACACCAGGCATTTTTACAGTCCAAAATTCTCAAAACAGTTCTTCTGTCCAATAATTAAAAATGCAATAGCAAAAATTCTCAGATCCAAACAATCACTTTCCCAATGAAACCGTAAGTTTTACAGTTCAGTCACTAGAAAATAAGCAGTGCAATAAATTCGCAATCAATTCTTCAACACGAAATTCAGTATTATAAGTAGCGAGGGAAAATAACTTTCAGATAAAGAGAATCGCTTTCCGATCGCAATATTAAACGATTTCAAGTATAGCTATCTCAAAGATCATGAAGCAGAACAGTTCTGGTTTCGTATTTATAGAGAAGACGAAATTTCCCGAAAACTCGAGATGAGAATCGGTGTATTTTCGATGGTGCTGCCATCTGTAATGGAGCATAGAAGACTGTCAGAAATTTCGAGAATTTTCTGAAAGTTTCAATGAGTGATGCTGCCATCTGTAATAGAACATAGGAGACTATTTGAGAATTATCCAGACCTATCTTTCAAATTCTAGAATATTTAGCTGTCTGCTGCGGTTTTTTGTTTTGTAGTTTTAATATTTTGGCTTTCTAACATATTTTTGAGATGGATGTGAAATGAAGAAAGAAATTATTTTGAACCGTGAACAGAAAATATCGAAAATAAATTAACATTTCATAGTACAAGATGTTCAAGTAATTTCGAAAATTTAATGTTTAAATTATTAATGCTAATCGGTAGAAAATGTTTAATGAAAACAAGTATTTGAATTCCTATTTATGAAGGAAAAAAACTAGAATAATAATTAAAAAAAGTTTATAAGTGTTTTATTTTTATGTTTAAATTTTGAAAATGGAGCAAAAAAAAATACAAAATAAAGTTATTAATTCTCATCGTTTATTAAAATGAGATTGGTTTAAAATTTAAATCTGATTAAGCATACTGCTTTAGAGTTGTAAATAACTAATTTGCATGCTTGGAGTTTCTTTAAAAATTATCAAATCTCTAATTGAGATAAAATTGGAAATGATAACTGAAATGGAGTACAAGTACTATTACGTTTAAGAATTATGCTAATTAATAATCATATGAATGATTATATTGTTTGACCAACCCAAAGTTCGCAAACCATTTATGATATTTTTTACAATTCGAGAGAGTAGTGAAGGAGAGCTATGCATTTGAGCAGAGTTAAGCGATCGCTGGTCTATCCCAAAAGCAGGGACAAGGCTGAAGTAGATCCGTAACTTTACTGGTCAAGTTCAGCCTTGGCAGGGGTAAGAATTTTCTGTTTAAAAAAAAATCTTTTTTTCTTGTGTATGAACAAGAAATTATTTTTTATAAATAATCCATTCTGATACCATTTCTATTCAAAAGATCAAAGGCATACTTTTATTAAAGAATCATGATCCCATCGTCTTATCTCTTCCCTTAATGCAGAAGTTTAAGAACCTTGAAAAAAACATCGCCCGTGAATATTTAAGCATTGGCGAAGCAAAAAAAAAAAAGCTTTTAAGATCTAACGAATCACTTTGGAGGAAAGTGGATTGAAAAGCATTAAAATTGTTTGATTGACTGGTGAAAATTAGGGATATTTCTAAAAATTGCTTACCAACTTTTCTCTGTTTAATCTGGTTATTTAATATATTCGAATAAATTATGAGTTTGGATTCAAATAAAAATAGCGTTAAATAACACCATCAATATTCATGATGCAGAGCTGTTAATTCTTCTAATATTTACGCAAAAATTTATTTTTATATTTAAAGTGTAAAAAATCACAAGGTGAAAAAAAAGGGCGGTCAAATAAATTTAAAGCTTTTTCTGCTTTATTTCTGGATTTAAAATTTTTATTGACAATAATGTCGACTCCCACAACATAAAAGTAAATTGAGTATCCAAATTTTTGCATGATAATCACATGAAGGTATGTTTACTCTCTGTTAAAGTATAAAATTATTTCCGTCTACAAATGTAATTCCATAACTAATGTAATTTCATAACTACTTAGGAGCCAAAATATAAAAATATTTCTGTCTCCAAATTTAATTTCATTCTCATCATTTCATTACTATTTGGGAAATACTATGCGTGAAAAAATTTTTTTTGAAATTTACAACGAAGTAGTCCCATGAGATTATTTAATTTTTTTTTTTTAAATACACATATATTTACAGCATTTTAATAGCTACTTAATTTACTTATTTTCTCACTTTTTCCTTCTAATAACACCGAAATTAAGTAAACTAGCTTATAAATAGTAAAAGTTATTGACGTTGAAAGCCTCTTGTTACGTTATTTTATTAAATTAAATCAAATTTGAAAGTGTTCCTAATTTTATTTTTGGCTTTAAAAATTTTACTTGAGTATTTTTTTATTTTTTTCGTCGCAAACTTTTCCACACAAATAATTAATAACAAAGTATGACATAACTGCAAAAAGTTTTATTTATTTTTTTATTTTATTATTATTTTGATCCACTTTATATGAGCCATAAATTTTGCTTCGCTTTTTGTGAGACAGCTATGGCAAGCTTGTTAAGTACCAACTGATATGTGAATTTTATATACATATTTGCTTTTTTATCTGAATGCACTTTTTTGAATAACATATAGGTTCATATATATACATGTACACTTGTCTGATTCTTTTAAAATAACATTTTTGACGAATCCTGGTTAGGAATATGCATTATTAAATTACGTAAAAACTGGAGCTTTTCGAGAAATCAGGTTTCTTTGAAAATAGCAATTAGGGAAAAATTTCATATCCGTTCCAAAATCTCATGCAACCTAGAAAAAAAAAATGTTTCCTAGTGCAATTATCATTTATTGGTGAACAAGAAAAGTGTCATGAAAGTATGTTGTTTCAGTTTAATCAAAATTACTTTCTAATTGTTTCTGTCATAAAAACTTGAAAAACTTTATTTCCTTGCAAAAACTTTGCTTTTGTGCCCCCCGATGATAACGAAATGATGAAATTTGCTTTGTGTCTTCAAGGAAATAAAAAAACAACACTTTTCATATCCATAATATACATTTCAACTAAATTTCTATTAGATAGGGGGGAAAATCTCAGAATGGGTAGTTCTAAAGTTGAAAGGAGGGCTTTATTAGTGCATCAGTTTTATATAGTAGACAGTAATTTATAACATTGTACGCTTTAAAAAAATAAGTTCAAAAAGTTCTTTTTTAAAACAAATGTGGTAGCAGTAGAACAAAAAATACGTCAAAGTGAATAAATATATATTTATTGCGAAAGGAAAAGAAGGAATTTTTCTACTCAATTAAAACAGATCTTTTATTGAAAATTTCTAACTTAGTGTGCAACAAGCCTCTTTGTTAGAGATTCACAACATGCTAATTTTTAATTATCCACCACTTAAAATATACATTGCATAGATATAGTAAATCTATACGCATCGTTAAATAATTAATATTTAGCTGGGGTTTTTTTACCCCTTCGCAACAAATATGTATTATTAAAGATTGTTAATATGTTGTTTAGGGGAACTAACTATAAAAATCCAACAAAAAGAGATAGAAAAAAGGTTTGTTTTTGGTTACCATTTTAATTCAAAAAATAATTACGCATTTTTTGCATTACGCGATTGTTTTTCTGTCTCTCCATTAAAAAAAAAAGCGGGAGAAATTTTTCTCGAATTTTATTTAAAGGGGGTTCAATTCAAAATTGGGAAATTATCATTTGTAAAGTTCGGACTCACTATAATCTTTGCTTTTATTGCATGTGCTTTTTTCACCTGACAGAAATTATCAAAATTTGATTGTGCTGCCATCTATCCATTATTATATAAGAGAACTTTTTTAAAAAACTTTTACGAAAATAGTGCTGCTAATCTTTATTATATTATCATTTAATTAAGTTTGTTTTATTGATATTATTTATTAAATAGTTAATCAATTCGACAAATTTAATCTGTTAAGAAAAGTCTCAAATATCTTACTTTTTAATGTAGTTCTTTATTTGCTTAATAACTCTTTGTATAAAATAGAGACAAGTTGAAGATATATAATCGTACAAAATATTTCAATTGGTTAAAAAGAATTAAAATTTAAATGCATGTATCGAGTTGTTGATTTCAATAAAAATTTTGCTTTTCGTCTGATTAAAGTGTCCGTCTATAATATAATAATCAGACTTGAAAAGAGACACGTGATATAAATCATAATGAAAACATATATAAAATTCTTAAAATAAAAAGAATATTTAAAGGAGGGGTAAATTAAATATAGTTCTCTTTCTTCTTCTTTTTTTTTCTTTTTTTTTTACATATGTAGTTTACAAGGTTGACAATAAAGGTATATGAGTTTACTCAAATATTACAGGGGTCAAAATTTAAAAGTAAAAGGAGGAAGCCAAGTTTTAATGAAGATCGTCATATTTGAAATTTTTGCACACTATAAATAATGTTATTACTAAATGAATAACTTCTGAATAATTTTTTTTCTCCAAAAACGGAGTGAAAACGAAATAACACTATTGAACGTTGGTATTACTTAAATATTTCTACAATCACAAAAACAAGTATTTCTGCGAAGTGAGTTTATATTTCCATGGAAAATTCCAGATGATCAATAAAAAGATTACCATTACATTATAAATTCCAGATTACCATTACATGTTAACATGTTATGAATGAAATTAATACCAAACTAGAAAGTTTCTTATATAAAGAAATAGTTTATCCTCATTTTTATTTTAAAAGTAAAAAAAACATTGAAATAAATAACTAGCTATATTATCAATAAAGTTAATAATGAAAAAGATTAAGTAAAAATTGTATTCGTGAATACGTGTTCATTTATGCAATAAAGTAAAAGAGTCCGAGGGGGCACCCGGGTTTGAACCGGGGACCTCTCGATCTGCAGTCGAATGCTCTACCNTTTTTTTTTTTTACATATGTAGTTTACAAGGTTGACAATAAAGGTATATGAGTTTACTCAAATATTACCGGGGTCAAAATTAAAAAGTAAAAAAAGGAAACCAAGTTTTAATGAATGTTATATTTGAAATTTTTGCACACTATAATGTTATTACTAAATGAATAACTTCTGAATAATTTTTTTTCTCCAAAAACGGAGTGAAAACGAAATAACACTATTGAACGTTGGTATCACTTAAATATTTCTACAATCACAAAAACAAGTATTTCTGCAAAGTGAGTTTATATTTCCATGGAAAATTCCAGATGATCAATAAAAAGATTCCCATTACATTATAAATTCGAGATTATCATTACATGTTAACATGTTCGTTTAAATGAATGAAATTAATACCAAACTAGAAAGTTTCTTACATAAAGAAATAGTTTATCCTCATTTTTATTTTAAAAGTAAAAAAAACATTGAAATAAATAACTAGCTATATTATCAATAAAGTTAACAATGAAAAAGATGAAGTAAAAATTGTATTCGTGAATACATGTTTATTTATGCAATAAATTAAAATAGTCCAAGGGGGCACCCGGGTTTGAACCGGGGACCTCTCGATCTGCAGTCGAATGCTCTACCACTGAGCTATACCCCCTTCGATAAATCTGAAAATATGAATATTTATGTAATGTATTGAATATAAACAAAATTTGAAATACTCAGAATTGACATTTAAAATTAAATATAATTAAATAAATAAAATTAATTAAATAAATAAAAAGACCTTTCAATAAAAAAATAAAATTCCTAGGGGGCACCCGGGTTTGAACCGGGGACCTCTCGATCTGCAGTCGAATGCTCTACCACTGAGCTATACCCCCGTTGATCATGGTTAAACAAATGTTTAATATATTTCAAATAATGCAATATAATATTCTATGAGACTTGATTTTGGAAGTCTATTAATTCTCATAAGTAGATTATCTTAATATACAGTCAAACCCCGCTATAGTGAACCATCAAGGGACCTAAATTTCAGTTCACTATAACCGGGAGTTCACTATATCCGTTACGCTGGTGATTTTACTAATGGTTCCAAAACTCTTCCCTTTTATTACATTATATTCATATAAATGACTGAAAAATATTATGTGGTAGCAAAAAATGTGTTATTTTTCATCACTCTTCGTCTTGCGTACAAATAAAAATTAGTGATATTTAGCTGATGAGCACTTCCTCATCAGATATGGAGCTCAACATCAGATATGGAAACACTTCCCGACTCTCAGATAATTTTTCTTGAATTTTTGTTATTCCGCTTTTTATACCTGTCTAACCTGCCATTCGAGCACATAAAAGTAGTTTCTATAGATGGTTTTAAAAATCGGTATATGTATTTATTTTGAAGTAGAAATTTCGAAATTATTACGAAGAAAATGGGGGGGGGGGATCAGAAAAAAGTTCATTGCATCCAACTTCCTCACTTTTTTGGTTCACTATATCCACTAAAAATAGCATTATACGTGCATAGCAAGGCACGGGACCGAGAATTTCGTTCACTATATCCGGGAGTTCACTATAAGCCGTGTTCACTATAGCGGGGTTTGACTGTATAAATATAGTTTGCAGTTTCCATTGTCTTTTGGAGTTATCTTTTATTTCGTTCAAAAGTTTCTTCACTAATTAAGCCTACTTTGATTTTTATATCATTATTTTAAATATTCTATTACAAAAATTTAAATTTAAATTATGTATCGATGAAAAATAATTCGAAATACGAGAAGCACTACTTAAATAATTTTTATGTGAATTTTGGCTAAGTTTTTAGATTTTATCGCCATTTATGCAAAACTTTTTTAACTTTATAATATTAACCTTTTTTTTTCTTCTGAAATCCTATTTATATGCATAATATAAATTAAAAAAGCAATTTTTACCCAGGATAGAACATGACATTTTTTATTCATAAAGCATTGTCTAAAAACTAAAATTAACATTGCTAAAAATTTTAAAACTCCTTCTTGGTCTTATTAATGAAACATTAATTGTTAAATGACTTTTGAGTGATTGAAAAATTAAACCTAAAGAATAATAGCTGGTAATATCTTATTTTTTATTCTATTTAAAGAACGGTTAAATATACGCAACGTTTATTTAGTTACAAATTATAAGGAGGGATTTCAATGCTGTTTGTTAGTAGATGGTTTACAAAAGCTACCCGGGGAAAATTTAAAGATCAATTAAATTGAAAGAAAAAAATTTTCTTTATAGTTATAGTAATTAAGTTTAATTAATTGCAATTTATAAAAATGTTATGAAAATTTATAAAAAAATGTGAAATAAGTTTAATTAATTGACAATATATTGAAAAATTTCAAAGCAGATATCAATTAGTAACTTAAGTGGTTGCAGATGAAACATTTGTTGATTATTTTATATTAACTTCTCAGTTTCCTGCTCCTTACTGCTCACGTATTTCAGCTTTCTATCACACATTGGGACAGATTTCGCCGATGGAATGGCGAAAAAACGTGGATCAATAATATTCGTTCGTGAAACAATATACATAACTTTATAATTCAATTACCTTTTTTCCTTTTCATTCGCATAGGGTATAAAGTATAAGCTTTAATACTTAATTTCTCTTATAATTTATATTAAATACATTAGGAAGCTTCGGCGTTTCATCCACAGCCAAATAAACTGAGTCCGTCTTGTCAATTGGGATTGTGCTTAAATAAATGTTATGATAAAGCAATAACATTTTCGAGACAACATTTTAATGCACAATAAACATTTCTTTAAAAATGTGTAAAATTTCAGAATTCTACACATGGTAATTTTATATTGTAAGAATGAGAATGTGAACTATAAAAATTTTCTAAAACTGCGGTACCGATGGCAGCGGTAATTGTTCTTCGTTTTAATATAAATAAAAGCATTACATTAAGTAATAAATTTCTGTCATTAATTAATAAATTTGATTAATTTCTTAATTTTTTTTTCCCCAACTAAAAATTGTTTTACGAGTAATTTTTCCTAATGGTGGCAAAAATTTTTTAATCCTTGATTCTTAGTTTAATTAGTTTTGGAGTAATTGAATTAAAAACTTTTTGACGACTACGACTTATAAATAATTAAAATAAATGCATAAAAGCCTCGATAATTTTGTGATGCAGTTTCTCTAAACTGAGAAAGTGAAACCAAATAAAACAATATTTAAATTTTTTTTTTTTTATTACCGCTTTGAAAAATCTTTTGCAAAAATCTTTAACATACAATTGTTATATTTATAACAGATAAATTTTTGCAAATGGAATTATTAACACTTAAAGGTCTAACCAATTAACTTTCATACTCAAAATTTACCAAAAGATACATAATGATATTCTAGGGACTCCGTAATGACAATCCTTAAGAATTTATTTTAGGATTAAAAACATCAAAACCATTTGATTGCCGGAGATAGGAAAGATAATTATTACATGGAAATAATACAAAATCACATTTCAAATTAGCATTTTTAGAAAAAATATCTCTGCTCCTAACAACATTTTTTGGAAATCACTACGTTAATTCAGAGATATGCACCTCATTTTCTCTCCTTTTTTTTTCCCTTGTGAAAAAATTTTTGGTATGCGTTTTTTCATTGTTTTTCACTATAAACCCTTCAGTTAGTGAGCAAAAAGTTAAAGATATTAATTACTATAAGCCCTGTTTCTTCGCCATTCCTCCACCTACTCATTTTATATATGAATATCTTAACTACAATGAAAAAACAAAAACGCAAATATACTAGCCATAATTTTTGTAATAAAATCGAAAACATTTAGGAAAATAATTAATAAAATAATTTTATGTGTCGAATGACTTATAAAATTATTATTATATTCGAACTGTAACATAACAGTATGGCAGTAGCCGAAAAAAATNATTTTTTTTTTTTTTTTTTTCTTGTGAAAAAATTTTTGGTATGCGTTTTTTTATTGTTTTTCACTATAAACCCTTCAGTTAGTGAGCAAAAAGTTTAAGATATTAATTACTATAAGCCCTGTTTCTTCGCCATTCCTCCACCTACTCATTTTATATATGAATATCTTAACTGCAATGAAGAAACAAAAACGCAAATATACTAGCCATAATTTTTGTAATAAAATCGAAAACATTTAGGAAAATAATTAATAAAATAATTTTATGTGTCGAATGACTTATAAAATTATTATTATATTCGAACTGTAACATAACAGTATGGCAGTAGCCGAAAAAAATATGAAAACTTAGAAACTGAGCAGACGATAATTGTTATAGATGGAATACTTAGCTGTAATGAAAGAACAAATAAATTTGCCTTAATTTATATCATCAAATAATAATGATTAATAAAATAATTTTATATGTTTGAAGATTTTATTATTTGAGTTCTAAAATAACAGAAATTGCAGAAAAAATATGAAAATTTAAAAGTTAAACAAACGATGAATCTAACAGATGGAATAAAGAATATTTAGCTGCAGTAAATGAACAGAAACGCAAATAAACTGGTCTTAATTTATGCAATCATAATAAAAACAGTTAGTGAAATAATTAATGAAATAATTTCTTGCATCTGATAACTTTATTATTCAAACTGTTAGATGAGAGTGTTGTAGTTGTAGAAAAAGTATGGAAATTTAAAAATTGAGCAAACGATAAATGCAACAGATGGACTGTGGAATATTTAGTTCTGTAGGAGATCGTCTGCAAGCATAACTAAGCCATTTCCTTTCCCTGCAGCGCTTGTTAAAGAAAGTTAATCCCCCTTCACACCTATGTAGAAACCTTGAAAGAAACCGGTCACCTCCCATTTTCTATTCAGTCCGCAGGGGTTCGGGTCAATGTAGCTAGAACCTGGCATACCTGCTCACAGGCATCCAATTTTATTCTTTCTTCTTCTGAGGAACTTTTATTTTCTACTAATCTAAGCAAGAATATATACTTCCATTTTATTTCTGGCCACATTAGGGTAGGACCACTATTTCTTGTTTCCCCGGGTATTACTTTTATCCAGGACTCTCGGTTTAATGCGATAGCATCGGTACTTTCAGGTTTTGATTCCACTATTCGAATATTTACTTTGCATTAAAAATTAGATTGTATTCTCTGAGTTTTTCACGTCATAGCATGTTTAAGTATACAATAGATTCAATAAACTAAATTTAAGTAAGTCCATAAAAAAATTTATTTTTCAATTGAAAATATTAATTAAATTTAATTTTATTTAAATTCAGTGTCCTTAATGATAGTAAGTGTAAAAAAGAAAACTTTTGCTTCTTACAGAGAACAAAAGAAATTAAGCATTTTTTTGTTTTTGTTTCCCCACACAATCTCGAATCTAATTCTTCCTCCTCATTCTAACAAATCCTAAAACCCATCTCACTACAAAAGTGATGAAGAACAATTTTAAACATTGCCTTGACTATTCGAATTATTATGTGGAACTAAAGAGTTATTTTATGTGGAACTAAAGAGTTATTTTACAAACCGGTGAGCATAGTTCCTCTAATGTACCAATATTATAAGCATATCTGCAAACTTGCACGGTCTGTGGGAAAAAGTTTTCTTAAGTGCAATAAAAAAGAATTTAATGCCGGAAAAATTTTCTAAAAACTAAACAATTTTGCTAACTCTAAAAGCGTAATCGGCTAATTTATAGATCTTAATACACTTGACTTGCTCATTAATAATGGTGAGAGAATAATATTTTTTTGCTTTAAAAACTAAGATTTATACTAAGAAACATAAATGCTGCTATTGTAAAAAAAAAATTTTTGAAGTTATACTTCTTATGCGACTTCCAACAAGGTTGCGTTAAACGTTTAACGCTACATTTTTATTGGCCGGGAAATCACGTGGTAGGATCCAGTTTTCCCTCATTCATTTCCATATTGTTTTGGTTCTCACTAGCATAAAAATAATAAAAGTCATAAAAGTATTGTTTTTCTATAAATATTTTTTTAGTTTGTTTTGATACACATATAATTTAATAGGGTAGTATTTTTTATTTTCAAATTTAGTGGATAACAATTGTAAAAAATGAGTGAAAACAATCCCACGGACAATGCGACGGATTTAAGGTTATGTCAAGGTACGTCTCTTGTGAATATCAATTGATTGTTAGGTTTTCTCTTCTGAAATTACATTATGACGCATTCACATACATTATTAATACAAATACATTTTCCAGGGCGAGACGATGAGGCAACCACAAGCACTTCCACTGGTTCAAGAGGTCCACGAGGGAAAAATGCACAATATTACCGTGATTACAGAGCACGGAAGCGAGCGGAGCAGGAAAAAGAGTCGTTGAATCCTTCTACGACTGCTGATTCTTCTACAATTAACGTCGCAGGTTGCGAAGTTTATCTTCTTCCGCGTGGAGGGACTCCACGCATTTTTTTTTTATAAGAACCATACTAGCCGGTAATTATGATTAAGTTTTTTCTTAAGTATCATACTGTAATTACGGGAACAGGTATAAGTTTCTAAAATTAAATAAATTATATAGAAACTTTAATTGTATCTATATCTCATAAAATAACTTAAACGGCCATTGCGAAACGCGTCTGGGGTAACTTTTTTCTTTACTTCAAATTTTACATTACTTACGTAGGCGAAACTAGGGTTTTTCAAACGATATCGCCTTCGCTTCACTCGCAGCAAAGCTTTTAGTTTTAAATTATAAACATCTTGGTGAAAAGATTCGTTAGGACTTTAAAACAGACCAGTAACTCAAATATTTAAAAAATTCTTCACTTTTTTCTTTTTGTAAAGTCGCCATTTTATAGAGATTTCCTCCCCTTAGATAAAAAATCGATTAATAATTTTCAATTTTAACAAACCCAAACAATGTAACGTTGGAATAACTTTTCAAATATAATAGCACTTTTCATTTTCACAAATCTGTTACTTTCCTCCTTAACAACATTTGATATTATGAAACATTTTAACAATTACCATAGAAGTAATTACTAAGGACGGACAAAACGTAGCCATCGTAAAGTCATGCAGTTATCCACTAAACTGCGTGATTGCGTAATTGTTGTGGGTTTTCCACTATACTCGCGAAAATTATAAAATCAGCATATTGTTTGATAAAAGGTGTTCAAAAACACAGCTTTCGTAGAGTCCCAAGTTGGCGCACGGGCGCGTACATACTTATTTCAGTGAATTAGAGAAATGTATACTTGACTTACAGTAAATTAATATACAGACATTAGCAATATCAGTTAGAAGACTATCACTGATTCCTCGATTTCGATTTTAGACTCTAAACTTGATAGTCATGCGACATAGCAACTATGCCAACGATTTAGATGACTCAAATAGGCATGCGACAAAGCTTGATAGACATTTACAACTGTATATCAGTGTCAACGGTTTTGATTTAGACTCTCACATACTTGATTACCAAGTGACATAGCTTGATAGACTTAAGCAATTGCATCTCATTATGAGCGATTTTGATTTTAAACTCAAATAGACATGCGACAAAGCTTGATAGACTGATGTATCTCAGTATCAACGATTTTGGTTTTGGATTCAAACAGACTTGATAGTTATGCGACATAGATTGGTAGACATTAGCAACTGTATCTCAGTATCAGCCACAAGACTTATTGATTCATCGATTTTGATTTCCGACTCCAAATAGATTAGACATGCGACGATGTGTTCACTTTTTTACCCTTCATTTAATAGCATGATGTAGGCACGAAACTTCATTCGTAAATTTAATTTGCAAAAGCAAGACATTTTGCCTTCATCACGATTATTATAATTTTATTAATACCTACCGTACTTTTAAGATGGTAGGCATAAATGGACTAATAAGTCGCGGTGATAGTTTTTTTTTCTTTCTAAATCGATGAAAAGCTATTTAAACTGTGTTAAATAATCTTCTATTGCAAAGAGCACTACTTTTTTTAATCATAAATCTTAATTATGACTACAACAGGCGAGTGCAATTTTGAAATGAATTTTAAGCAAGTGTTAGGAAAGAAAATAAATTTTATTTAATTTGTGATATATTCGCTTGTATCTCGATACTGACATTCATGCCGTAGGCTAATTGGAAAGGTTTACAATGTTTTCTAGTCAGCCTTTTTATGTTAATCAGGAAATGTGTGAATAAATACCTAGGCTCATTATAATAAATCTTTAAAATTGTTATTTACTACAAGCCTTCATTAATCTGGATTTATTGCAAACTATCTAAAATAAATCAGGCTAATTGTGCAATGAATGATATATTTTCTAATTAGCCCAAAGGCATCTATCAGAAAATCCTGAAAAATTTTCAAATTAGCCTGACGCAGATGAATCAGCACGGTATCCGACTTTTATATGATGAAAATATAAATGTACATGTTAAATAACAATAAGAACAACAGGTGAGAAAAGACAAATATTTATTCAATGAGTGTGTAATTTTCAAAATGTACACATACTTGGATGTGAAACTACATGGCACAGTAGTACAACATTACGCACAATTCAATATCGTTAAAAATTTCACAGATGTATATGGATGGAAGTTCTTGAAGTTATAACAACTTTTAACAAGACTTAGTGGTTAAATTTAATTTTATTAATACAATAAATCAAATTTAACAAAAAAATATAATAAATAAATATTCTTTCATACTTTCTGGACAGTATATGTGATTTATTATGGGTTAAGAGGATTTAAATTTCTCGCATAGCTGCCAACATGCAAAGGAAAAAATATATTATGAAATATATAATTTTTTTTGATAATATGTTAAATATTTTAGACATTTGAAGGACTACAATAGTCAGCAAAATTTAAAAACTGTATTCCAGGAAAAGCTAAATTTAAAATTTCATGGAAATATTTTTAATTTATGGTTGCCGTTAAATGAAAATGAACAAAAAAAAAGTTTTTATTATTTTTTATATATATTTTTGAATGTATAGTTTTGAATAATAATAAATAGTACTCATTATAGACATAAGATGTTTTTAAAATTAATTTAAAATTAAAAAAAAAACTTGAAATTTAAGAACATTGAGAAAATAAATAAATAAATAAAAAAACTTCTATTATTTGCTATAAACGAGGCATGCTTTATTCTTTTTCCAATAAAATTCTTTAAATACTCGAGTAAGCAACAAACTAAAAAAAAAAAAAAAAAAAAATCTGCTTTGATACAGACTTTTTTCAGAGACTTTCCCTATTTCAGGAATTTTTCTGAAATATATAAAAACAAGAATTTTTGAAGAGTTGAAAGTGGCAAATCAGTTGTCTACAAGAAAATCTATTTGAGTTGGCAGCGTTGCAAGAAAAGTTTGCAAACGAGTCCATAATAACACCGAATGGACATCTTGAGTAATGAATTTTAATTAAGTGTAACTTATAGTTTCAACATATTTGTTCGCATTAAATGAAGAGTAGGTTGAACATTAAATAACATCAAAAGCAATAACACACGCAGAACAATTAATTTGATGAAAGTAAGCTTGCCATGAGATTAATACGAAATACGCTTTCAAACATAATATCCTTCAAGGAAAATTTGACTAGAATAGTTTCCATAATGGTGGGAAAGGTTCAATGTGTACTCTTCTACAACTAGCAATGAAAAGGGAGGAAAAAAAAACTATAATATACAATGAAATAATAAATCTAAAGCAGCACAAAACCATAAGCTCGTTCAGAGTGACACATAGACGTTTTAAAATGTTTGTGATTTTGGTCCTTCTAATTTTTCATTTTAATGGCAAATATTTGATAGAAAATATAAATATATATATATGAAGATGGCAAAATATTCACATAAGTAAATGCATGAAGAAGGTATGTATGGGTCAATTTTAAAATAAAGTGACTCGCCAAAAGTTTGAGTTATTAAGAAATTGAGGTATTATGAGCCAGTTCTGCGTTAAGGCACTGCGTGTGTCGTTATGGAACGGACTGTCAACTTACTCTGAGTGGAAAATACTAGTAATAAAACAAATTAATTTCCGGCTAGTTTTAGTTTGTGATACTTTCTGACTATCACGAATTTTTAATAGCTTCAACAT
This sequence comes from Parasteatoda tepidariorum, assembly GCF_043381705.1. Lineage (NCBI taxonomy): Eukaryota > Metazoa > Arthropoda > Arachnida > Araneae > Theridiidae > Parasteatoda > Parasteatoda tepidariorum. Next base: position 39,223,271 of record NC_092213.1, read on the forward strand.
AGTTTAACGAATATGAAATATGCTATAAGGATAGTAATAATTATAAAAAAAATGGTAGCCATTGCTAATTTACTTCTCCCCTTAAAATAAAAATAAAAAGTTTTCTTACCAGTTTTTTTAATTTTATTTCCGGATTACAGATCTGATAAACGTTTTTGATTAAAGGGAATGGTTTTTAAGAGAAAAAAGCATAGGCTTAAAAAAAAAAAAAAAAAAAAAAAAAAAAAAAAAAAAAACACCTTAGAATGAAATAATTATTTCAGTTTAAGCAAATAATAATAATGAAAAAAACAATTGAAGAATTTTTTTTAAAAAACTTATTATTTTAAACTTTTGAAAATTCATCAGCGGCAAATGGAGACCCCTCAGAAAAAAAATAACCTTGCGGTGGTAAGAACAACAACGCGCGTAAAGGTCTGGTTTCTTAGGACAAGCGCCTTATCTGGGCGTCAGCGTGACGTCAACGTCCCGCTGACGCCAACAAAATACTGGTTTGTTAGCTCAAGGCCTGGTTTCTTAGAACTAGCGCCTTATCTGGGCGTCAGCGGAAAGTTGACGTAGAGCTGACGCCATAAAAATACTTTTTTGTTAGCTCAGCGTGAGCAGTTGGCCCAACGCAGACATTTTCTCTCATTGCTCATGCGTTAATAACGTAAACAAATATTTATTTTGAATTTGTATTGATTTTGTTATTGTCGACCAGTGTTTTAGAGAACAAATAATGACTTTGTCCAAGAAAAAACACATTGCAGCTGAGCTAAATGAAGAGTGCTATGTTTAATAAAGAAGCTATGTTTAATGTCAAAATCAAAATCTTGGCTGATTTCAATGCGCTGTTGGATGTTGTCCGCCATTGCTTCTGTGATTAACGTCACGTTGTAATCCAACTGCAGTTGAGGTGGACGGCAATTGTAGTTCAAGATGAGCGTTCGATGACGTATACTATCAAACTCACAAATGGACCAATCAGAGGTTAACGCTGATTTCCAGCTGACGGCATCCTGTCCTAAGAAACCAAGCCTTAAGCAAACTCAAACTTAGCCGACCTCTAACTGATAAAGTGCTATATTAAAAATGGAAATTCCAATAAGCATACGTAAAAAATTTGTCACCATTATCAAGTTTTTTATTAGCCACGGGAAACCCTAATGAAACTACTCAAATAATCTTATAATTTTTTTGGAAACAAAATCGTAATATGTACTATCAACATTAATTTTAACATATTAAGCATGAAGGCCTTAAAATTCAATTACCTCAAAATTTCTTCACCTAACATACATTCTTCATCCACCTACTCTTTAAGTTGTCTTTAGTAAGCAAATAAATTTCAATCTGTATCTACTATTTAACAAAATGATTTCCATGCATAGTATGATGTGGATAGAAAAAATCCTAACTCAGTAATGTGATATCTTCTATCAATGTGAAGTGCATTCACATGTTAAAAATGAAATAAAATTTTTTTTTAATCTACCAATCTATAAATTAATAGTTTTTTAATACTAATTTAAAAATTTCCTCCTTCAAATTACATTACTTTCAATGACGAAGCGGGTTACCAATTTGCATTCGTGCATGAAAGTTTAAAGTTTGCTGTGTAAAGAACTCCCCTCGCCATTTGGCGGAGAATTGGTGGATGGCTATGAAGTTTAACTAATTCATGTAGGAGTGTTGCGTCAATAAAGACGCTTTGGCTGGAGTCGTCGAAAGTAAGAGAATTTTTTTCTACGGCCTATTGCGATTACCACCTCTTTGAAATGCGCTATTTCTTGTTTCCATAGCAACAGACTGACTTCGGGGAGAGAAGTTTTTTATACAAACAGACTAAACTATTTCTATAGATTTAGTGAAGTAATCACATTACTGCATAGTGTTATAATTAAAATATTAAAAAAAAAAAAGAGTCCCCTTGCCGTCAGGCTAACAGCGGGGGTCTTCGCGGTTTTCTTCTCCATGCAACGCAAATGCAGGTTAGTTCCATCAAAAAGTACTCCACGAAGGCAAAATTTCTCCCACTACTTGATCCAAGAGTTCCCTTGTCTTTTGGATTGGTTTCAAAAATACAAGGCCACAGAATTGAATATTGGTAGTTGTAAACTCAGGCTGTTCAACGATGGTTATAAAATATAATCTTAAGAAAGGTAACAAGTAAAATGCACGAATTTATAACTATTTCTAAAAGATAATCATTATTTAAATAGTAACATATAATTTTTCGCAATTTAATCTATTCTTTTAATATAAAAAGCTCAGACCATTTTACTAATTTTGGTAAATAATTCAGTTTAGATTGATTGAAGTTTCTTTTACATGCTTAACACAATATAAATATCTTTATATTATAACCATACAAAATTATAGAAAAGCTTAATATTATGCTCCGTAAATCTATGTACACAAAACAAATTTACAAAAATATGTACAAAATATAAAATAAGTTCTATTTCGTCCATTGGACGGCATTTATCATTGAATAATACTTTGCATTTAATATTACTTGGTAAGCATCAATAAAAACTTATTTCAACTATTGTATTTGCCTCATAAAGTCAAATATAAATATATATTATTTTGAAAGCATTAGAAAGATTACAACCTTCATTTTTTGTTCTACGAAAACTATGAAATATGGTTAGGTGCATGCAGCTAACATAACTGCTGAATGCCAGTCTAGAAAAATAGCACTAATTATTTTTTACTAATTAACTACTATTTTGCAGAAAATAATAGCCTGAACTTAAAAACAGTATAAATAGCTTTTAAATACTATTAAACTTTTTGAAATCACCAGTTTTGTCAGGTTTTCCCACCTGAATGAATATCATTAAAATTATCAAATCATTAAAGCTTTCATGTTTACAAAACCATGGATTTTTCTTTATATTGATTTTTCGTTACATTTCGCGCCATTTTCATAATTAGTATAGAGGGCGCTGTCAAAGAATTGACGAAATCTAACCCAACAATCATTTCTAATTGTTGCCAATTCAGAATTGCTATAAAAATAATAAATTTATCGTTACAAAGCGTTATCTCATACCGCGATTCAAAAATTAAATTCAAAGTTAATGTTTAAGATTTTAAAACCTATTTCTTAACTGGTTATTAAAAACTTCTCAGTTTATTTCTTAAAAATTAGTTTTATTATATTTTCTACCTAATTTTGAATCAATGTTTGTTAGGATGATGAAGAATAACATTTCGAACATTAAACTATTTACAACCTATCCACCATCAGGACATAAAAATTTGACAACACCACATTTGACTAAATAGAATTCAAATGAATATTTTTTCTATACAAGGATGATCTAATATTTTGTAACAAAATACAATCATCAACCTGAGAATAATAATGAAATAATTAACAATATGACTTTTTGGCAGTCTAAAAATTAATTCTAACATAAATACACAGGGGCTACCTATATCTGTAGCAATCACTGTGCTACCAATATTTACATTTCTAAATTATTTACTTTGTTTCTATAATCCATTCAAATACCATTACTAACAAAAATAAACAAATACACATATGACAACATGAGAAGTCATTTGAAACTAATAAAAGCTGAGTTTTAGCGGTTTGCTTCATTTTTTGATTTAGTAACAATTAATTAGTTGTTAAATATTACTGAGATTTACAGTTTACACATACTTACGTTCTGTACAGAGCAGTTACTACTACACAAAACAACATATGTTCTATACAGTTGCAAAGAACATGTGTGCGTTGGTGCTACATTTTACCAACAAATGCTGCGGTTTTATTTTCTTAGCACGTGAAGCATACAAAACAGTTTAAAACGTGCAGTTTTCGACCATGTTACTTTAGCTGTTGTTTACTTATGTAATTTAAAATTACTAAAATGTAATCCGTACTGCAAATTTAGATTATTATTATTAATTCTACTCAAAAGCTTTTAATTATTGCAATCCTTAACGAGAGTATTGTTGCACTTTTTCTTAAATTTGCCACCATCACTAACTAATCATAAGTTTAAGTTAGTACAAAGCTAAAACAACGCGAGTAAAACATAAAAGGTGTCACAATAAATATTGTGGTTTGTTAATAATGAAACTTCTTTTGTGTCATAACATAGACAACAAACATTTCATCGATGTTTCATAACTTCTTCTTCACTGTGGAACTTAAACTATAGTATGAATAAAGTAAAGCAACATTAATAAAGCACAACTAAACTGTACCTACAATTTCTGTACCTTTATTCACGTTGCTTGAATTTATTCATACGCTTGGACAAATAGTATGCCTAGTTATAGTGACATTTGTGCTTTTTCACAACGGTTACTTTATGCATAAATTTTACCCTTTGATAACCATTTGTTGACTTTCGTTAATAATTGTTGTTTTGAATGGACTAAAGAAACTTATTTCCATCACTAAAGAATGTCCCATGACATCTTTTGGTTACCTAACCAAATGGTTTTGGAGAAGAACAAGAATAATTCCAATAATAATATGAAGGACAACGGAAGTCAGTGAAAGAGCTGCACTGCTTGCAAGACCACGTGGGATAACTGCAAGGCTGCCGTTGACAACAGATTGAGGACCAGCATCAAGCATGGCATCTCTGGCAGCAGCACTGAAGCTACCATCACCGGTTGTTAGAAGGTCAAATACACAAGCATCCAAATAAAAATCGGTAATGTTCAGAGCTCGACAAGCTGCGATAGCTTCTTGCTTCGGTCCGCTTTTAGGATCTAATATATTTTCGAAGTCAATTATTTCTCGTCGAGGGCAACCCTTTACACAAAGTTCCAAAGTCTCACCCTGAGCACCCTGCACTGCAACTGTGCTTGGCATTTTAGCTGCGAATGTTAGGTAGTTCCCAACTTGACGTATGACTATTTTTGTGGCAATATATCGCAGATGTATTTCTATGTGCTTTCCAGGAACTTCTTCTCGAATGCGTACTCCAGGGCCGCTCCATTTGGAACCATCGGGGAATACCCCAGGAAGATAATCACTCTGAGCTTCATAGGTTTTTTCCTGAGCACATGGACTATGCTGACGGATGATCACAGTAACCTAAAACGATACAACTAAAATTAGCACTATTTTCTAAATTAATTACCTGTTTAAGAATTCTTTACAAAGTACTACACTCAATATAAATTTTTAAAACACTTGTCAAAATTGAAGTAGAAAAAGTAGACACATTAGAGAACGTAAATTACTATTTATCGAGGAAAAGGTACTATCTGGTATTGACTTTAACGAATTACTACTGAAGAAGTTTCGAAACAGCCAAAACCCTTTAGATTGTTGGATGAAGCGAAAAACAGTTTAAAAACGATTAATAGAAGTATAGTTACTACTTTCATTTAACAATAGTTTGCTTTAACTGAAGAGATGTTTGAGTACTTTTTCTCAGACTCTGCACTGCTGTAATTAAAATTAATTAAACTAGCTTTATTTTGTAACTAGTTTTGGCACACCATTCTATGCCACGAGCTAGTACCTAGTATTTTAGCCTAGCTGCATCTTAACTTAAAATAACATGCACGTGTTTAACTTTTTTTGTCTTATTTTGCTATAATGGGGACCATATAGTGATCAATCAATGACAGTCAAGTAGAGAAAGCTTTTTCAGTGATTTGGCAAATCACTATAGAATATATGGCAAATTACTATAGAATATAGACCCCCGCTTAAACATTAATTTGCGATCTCTAATGTGCATACGTTTTTTACATCATTTTAGACATGGATTCTGAAAATACATATTAAGCGCCATGATTACGGATAAATAAATGTGAAATAAATGTAAATGAAACTGTATCATAATTAATGAACATTAATGCAGTAAATGGGATTAAGTAATAAAATAATTGTAGTGAAAATAATTTGGAAATAATAAAAAGTATCGATAATTAATTCGCGTGTATGGAAAAAATGATTAGAAAGTAGCGAGGGCTGTGAGTTCACAATTAGAAACAATTAATGTATATATTTTTTTTCTTATTTTAACAAGTTTTAACAAGAAATATCAACTAATAAGGTTAATAATATAATCTTTGCTTCAATAAAGACTTGAGTGAAAATATTTATTTCCTTTAAAAAAAAAAAAAAACTTTTCAATTTTATGGAATATTTTCGGAAGAAACTTAACCATTTTTTGATTTAACCTAAAGAATAATTATTATAGTTGTTCTTAATTATTTCTAATATTAAAATTTAGAACACTAAGATTATGCAAAAAAAATCTTCAAAATATAATAAAACACAAAACATTTACTCTATAATTTTTTGTGGTTTTGCCATTGTTTCACAAAAATCATTCATATGAAATCAGCGAATTTATCAATCTCATATAAATAATTATAACCTTGGTGTCACTGACAATGACCTCTCTCATCCAAGACTAATTTTCATTCACGCATGCGCGATATAAAACATACTTTTTCCGCCCATCGATCGACTGATGCCATCTTGGAATGAAATCAATACGAAAATTGTAAACGCGCGAATGAACGAGAGGTTTGAAGATAGACCGAGGATAACCTATTTTTTTCCCGTAAGGTCAAAATATTTTTGATAGAAAGAATAAAATCTTCTGATTACATCAGACCAGAGTATTTATTATTATTCACAACAGATGTGCACCTGGCATTTACGAGATGAAACCAAACGATAAATCATTCATTTTGTCTAGAAGGAAGTAATAATAATTTTCATAAAAAACGAAAATAAAACTACTTTAAAGATTTCTTTTTATTGCATAATTTATATAATTAACGACAATTTAGTAAACAATAGATAAATATGACTCTTAGAGATAACAACAAAACGAAAAGTTTTCTGAATTGAGTTTAGCGGTAGCAAATAGAAATTTTAAAAATCTACTTATTTGGAATGTTATGTTCTTATCAATCATCCGATAATACCTTATAAATCAGGTTTTTAAATAAAAAGGTTCCAGTCGAAGTTGCTTTAATCTAAGTACTAGATCGATAAATGGGAATTACAATCTGTTTTCATTATAATTCTGCTATAACTTGTCATATGAAATTAGCGGACATAAAAAAACAACGAACTTCCCTTTATATCTTCCATTTTGTATTTGAATTAACCAAACTAACATCTCGGCTATTTTGTTGATGCAGTGAATTAAAATTATTGATAGTATAAATTGTAAATATGAATTAATTTTAATTCATATTTACCTTGAAATATCAATAGGGAAAAAAAATGTGTTTTCGTACTCATTTCGTCCAAAGAATTGCTTCCGGTGTTTTTGTTTTTATCATTTTCTAACAAAGCATTTATCAAGGAAAATACGGATCCCCCTTTCCCCGAATTTCTTAATAAGAGCCAGAAATATACGACATGTTTAAAAACTAACCGAAATAAATACCAACCTGATTTAAACGTAACTAATTTTTTGTTAAGATGCATTATATTTTATCACAATATAAAAAGGTTGTGCAATTCTGATATAACGAATAACATATTTCAACGTTTATTCGTTTATTTAAAGAATGCTTGTCTTTTACTGCAGTAAAAAGATAGGATTTTTTATTATATTCTGATGCTTATAGAACTTCATTAAAGATGTCTTCGTTTTGTTACTTAAATGTAAAGAATTTCTAATTCCACTTGAAATAAGTCGAATTCATATTCGACTTACTATAAGAGTTCAGCAATCAGAGTATTTGTAGTAACGTAACTAGAAGGGGGCAAGAGGGGACGTGGAGCTGCCTTAGAGGTACGCCAAATTCACGAAAAATAATTAAAATCTAATTCCAGAGTAAAATACGTTTCACTTCTAAATATCTTCAGTTTTATTTGCTAATTGTGGATCCCGTAACTTAACTAAAATTTTTAATCGATTCACCTAAAACTTGAAGATGATGTCTATCAATAAAAATTATCTAAATCCTTAAATGTAAAGTTTCTTAGGCCCACTTATGCTTTGTTTATGAAATTACCAGACGAGGGATAAATAAAAAAAGAATGTTAAGTAGCTCCTGTTTAGGCATAAAAGTCGAAAGGGGGAAAAAAATTAATCACTATTATTTAAGAGATATACAAGCGAAAATCCTGGTGTTTTGAATCATTTTCCTGACAGGATGATAGTGACCTCCTATTCTGGTGTTTTCTCTCCGACACTTCACTTTTAATGTATATAAATATGAATCAAATTTTGAGTTAGATTAAATGTAAACTCCTTTCAAACCATTAGACTAGTTCTATATTCCAATATTTAATAGGATTTTTTTGTTGAAAACTCTGTTAGTTTACAGGCCATAATATTAATTACAAAAAAAAAGTGTGCTCAGAATTGTCTCTTTCACATTGAGGTAACAAGTGAAATTATGGTAGACAAAGAGATAAATTTGTTCAATGAAGAAACTAAAGACATTTGAAAACAAATATTTTTTTTTCAATCTAACAATAGTCTAACAATAGAGGGCGCTTCTGGATGATGTCCAAAGAAGAAGACGATGTTCATGTCAATGAGTCACAATTCGCTACGCTGTCTGCTTCAGACAGAGGAGAAAAATAAAAATTACTACGACTTTCCCATCTTTATTGAGTTTGATTAAATCTTAACAACACTAGATCCGACAAACACTTTAATGTAAATAAGGTTAATACTTGCAAACAGGATTGTTTTTACAAAAAATCCTGTTTTTATAAAAATTGGGAAAACTTATCTCGTAATATCGGGAATTTCTGGAAGGTTCTGTTTTTATTAATTCATGAAAAATATACTCATTTTTTGAATCGATATACTGTACAAGGGGGGTTTCTTGTCTACCGAGGTTCTGTTTTTGCAAACATGAGGAGAAAATATTCCTTTCGTGGGAAAAAAGAAAAAAAAACATTTTTTGCCAAGAAGTTTTAGTTTTAAAACAAAGAACCCATATTCTGAAAAGAAAAGTTCTCGAAGTTCCGTATTTTGAAAAGATAAAAAAGTTTTGCGAAGGGTCTGTTATCGTGTCATATTATTTTGTTTGGGTCCGTTAATACGATAAAATATTTTGAGCAAGACCGGTTTTAAAGATAAACTTTTTTTTTAATGAAAGGTGCACTTAACTCATTAACTATTTTTCGAAAAGTCAAAAGTAACGGACCCAAATTTCAAATAATATAATCCTTTACATCTATTACTGGTCTGGGGGACAACTAATGAAATAATTATTAGTTCCCCTCAGACGAATGGACAGGTAGGCTGTTTTGGGTTTTTGATTTTCAGTTTCTTGTTTTGTCACAGATTAGCATAGTTCATCATAATCATAAATGCTACACATTGTTAAAGCAATTTTTCTTTTAAATTCACTAAGCTAATAAAAAAAACATGTAAACAGATCAGCGGAAATGCATAAGGACTAGTAGAATCTTTTATTTACTGATCCTTTGGGCTCAATGTTTTTAATTTGTAACCCTGCAAAAAATGCTTCATTGAAATTCTATTAAATATCTGTAAGTTTGCTTTCTCATAGAAGAATATTATGTTTTTTTCTTATTTCTCTGAAATGAAGCTGGTTATTTATACGAAACGTGGCTTATCCCGTTAGTAAATAAGCATCATAAGTTATATCATAATTTCAATAATAAGTAGAATTATAAGTAGTTATAAGTATAATAAGTAATATAAGTATAATAAGTAATATAAGTATAATAAGTAGTTAGTATCATAATTTTTCTTTATTAATTTTGATCAACATAAGTGAAATAAATTATATTTAGCTTTGTAATAATTTATGGTCATGAAATACCTACAGCATAAAACATTCGCGTCTTTTTCTGCGTTAAATGTAAAATATTTCAAACAAAATTTTTTTAAATTTGCACTTATATACCGTTATTCAGATCTAAGAGAAACCAATTATTCATCATCAAAATTTCTTTAATTTACAAAATCAATTGTTGATAATTTTTAAATAAGATTTAAAAAAAAATATTTTTTCTAACTACTATTTTTGGATTTTATATTTCAATACAAATAAAATTCCAATAACCTAACAGATTTTTTAGTAGCTATTAAGACTGTTTTTAATTTTAAAAAAAAATAACATAGTATATTTTTGCTTGTGTTGCTGTTGTTACTAATCCTTCATGACCTAGCAACAGCTATAGATCTGGTCCATGTATTTTTGCTTGTAAATAGAACGTTAGGAAAAAAATATACATAAAAGGGACACCTGCCTCTATTTGCGTCAAAAAGCTATTATAAAGTATGCAAATCAATTAGATTAAAACAAAAAAGTTTTCCCCCAAAAAATATCGTCTGAAATTTGTAACAGTCAAGGGTATTTGTGGTTCCTGTCCCAGCATGCATCAGTCTTCTGGTAAGAGGGAGAGAAAATGGGTGTTTGTTCTCAAAAACTGAGGGGATGATGATGAGATGAGAAGAAGGTCAACACATCAATGCTGTCAACTTCATTGGCATGAATAAATAAATAAAACTGAGGTCAAGGCATTAGCTGGGGGAGAGTGTAAAGTTCTCACAGAAGGAAAAAGTTATCATGCATAGGTTTTTTACAGTTAGAAGTAGAATTTTTTTCACAGTTAAGATGGATTTTTAAAAATAAATAATTAAAAAATATAATATCTCTATATAACGAGCAAAAAATATAATGGTCTAACACAGTTTTCCACTGCTTTTTTACTCGCCGATAAAATCACATGGTTAGGATCCAGTTTTCCCTTATTGTTTTTGTTGCCATCAGTATAAATTAATAAAAGTCATAAAGGCATTGTTTTCTTCGATAAATATTTTTCCTTCCCTAATTTAAAGGTATTTAATTGTACTGCTATTATTACGTGTTTTGATTTTGATTGTTTTCTAATTTAAGAGTTCAATATTTAGATATAGTATATTTTTTTTATTACTATTATTATAATAACATAATTCTACACTAGATTTGTGTCTGATCTAATTAATGAACAGCTTAACAATTATTATTTTTTGTGCAAATAACATAAATATAATATTATAAATTACAGTTAAAGAGATTCGTTAAATGATTTAGAGCTTAACGATCAACTTAATGCACAATGTGAAAATTTTATTTACTATATTTGTCAGTTTGGTAAGTGAAAATATTAAATTACTTTTGTGAACTCACCAAAATTATAATAACAATATACTTTTAATTTTAAATATTATTTTCAAAAATTCATGCAAAATAGAATTCTTCTGTTACTTAATTTCTAAAACCGATTAATACATAGATTAACAATTAGTTTTAATAAATAAGGAATTTCTGAAAAATATTTTGATATTTTAAATTATATTTTTAATAGATAGCATATATCAATTAGCTATATGATTGTTTTTCAGTTTTGCAATAGAAAGTTATTTTCTATTAGTTGTATACAAGGCACAACAGGCATCTTCGTTAAAAATGATTCAATCGAAAACAAATAACAAAGCACCTCAGTTAAGATGTAATTGCTCAGCTTTAATATGCGAAAAAATGTAAGTATTTAACGTACAAAAAGATAAATAAAACGTCAGTTAATTATTCTTATTTAGTAAAAAAATGCAGATCAAAATAAAAAAATTTTTTTTAATGAATCATTCTTTATTTAAGATTAGTCCATTTTAAATCACAATGGTATAAAAGTTAAAGTATCTTAACATTACAAAAGCAAACAAACAAAACACTACATTTTTATTCAATAATCATGATCCTAGCATGAAAAAAAGAAAGGGAGTTAAGAAGGGGAGGGAGATTACTTTTCACAATAACTATCATGCCAAAATAATAAAATCGCCCTCGGAGAAAAAAGCATCACACTTATAATTTTGGTAACATCTTATCATTTTCCGTAACGCATCCTTTCCCCCTCGTCTTCTAAAATGGTTGAGTCCCGTCGGCTTGTTTACCTCTCTCAGCCGTCAGCCCCAGGTGCCGTGACGTCACAAAATCTCTACAACCATACCCCTTCCCCTCACTCTTATGTTCACCATCCCGCGAAAAGTGCGAAGGGCACAAACAGCCGCCCACTGAAGACTTACGACCCCATAAGATCTCTTTTACCGAAAACTTTTGTTTCCAAATTCGGAGTGACATTAGAGTACAAACGCCCTACCTACTTGCCATTTTTATTTTTTTAAATAATTAAACTTTTATTTATTTGAAATGGTGGTAGTAAATTAAAAACTTTTTCAGCATTTGTTTACAGAATGGGTGCTAACAAATGCAGGGTTTTCTTCTTTCTTGTCTTTTAGGTGAAATTTCTTTTTGTGACAAAGCTTATATTTTAATGTATGGTTCTTCGATTTGTAAATTTGATTTTAAAATTATTTTCAACATCACTCTATGTAAATTATTTAACTGTTCATACATAGTTGCCACGAGACACTAAAAATTCACAATTTTATCAAATAAGATTAAAATTAGCTACTTCTTTTAGCTTATTTTTTTATATTGAAAATGTATGCATGGAACGTTTTTGTTCTAATGATGAATAATTTTAAATATAAGTATTTGTGGTAGTTACGTCTGAATAATAAAGAGATAATAAATAAACAAAAGTGAATTGAGTATCTACTACTTTTGAAATTTTTAGACGCCTGTGGCATCCCCAGATTCATGTGAAACGCCACTTTTTTTTCCAGCTCTCTCGTGACGTCTATACCTATAAGACATATAAGTATCTTTTTGCGAAAATTGTAGCAGTTTAAGGCCCTGCAAATTTCATCTCTAAATTTATGTAAAATAAATTTTGAAATAAGATTAATTTAAATTTAATTAAAATAGTGGTATACAATTACTTCAATATAACGCAGATTCTTATCAATAATTATGCAACGTTAAATTCTAATTAATTTTCTTTGTGGAAGTGAGCTAAAAAGTGCATAAATTACTTTAAAACAAAACTATTAATTTTATTTTAAAAAAGGGAGTTGTTATACATTTAATATTTTAAAATTTTTATTCATAAAAATTATACATACTAGCGATACATAGTATACACAGCAAGTTTAAAATTAAATATTCGTCTAAGAATTAACTGCAAGAAATATTTTTATTATTTTACGTCAAATTTAACTTAATGGCATGAAAAATAATTTTTAAATTTAAATGATGTATTAAATGATGTTTTTAAATGATGTTTTAAAAAAAGACCAACTTTATTTTCTATATAAGAACTTTCAAAATAAGATTTGAAGAAAGGAATTTTTTTTTTAAATAATACATATTCTAATATGCATATAGCTTATTTAAGGTGTAGATTTAAGTTTTAAAGAAGTTCCCTTTGGATGAGCTACAAGAACCTTTAATCTAATTAAAATGCAATAAATTTTAATTAATTTAATGTAATACCGTTCAAATATTTTTCAAACTTTAGAGTTAAAAGCCCAAATTAACTGTAGTCAGTGGTGAAAATACATAACATTTTCCCGAATTAAAATTTTCGAAAAAACGAAAAATCTATGCACTGCACTAACCCAAATTTGTTACCACTTTTTTTATATTTCATATTTCCTCTTGGCTACTTACCATTGCCAAACAATAGGGCCTTCAATTGCAAGTCAAGCTACTATTGCAAATGCAGCATAAGCATTCTATTATTCTACATATTTGCTAATATTAGCAACTACGTTACACAACTAAATGAGTTTAGATCAATATTAGAGATTACTATAAACATATTATCGCTTAGTTGTTAAAAACCCCAACCCTCTAGGGGTTTTTTCCCAGACTTTTTGTTGTTGTTTTTTTTTCTTCAGGGTTTTATTGGGCTTTTTTTAAGTTAAGTGTGTATTTTCATCATTTATTCTATTCTTTAAGGTTTCAGAGTAAGTTTTGCTGTATTAATAAGTAACATTAGTTAAATAAATAATTAACCATTAATAACCGTAATTCTTAATATAATTTATTATGAATATCATTTGCAATTGCGATTCTAAAAATATTATATTGTATCTTTTAACAACAGCTTTAATTGTAATACATTTTTGTGAGAATACCTTAGCATATTGTTTGCAATATCCAATTATGCATGATTTTAAGAAGGCTAATTAAAATTTTAAGGCTTAGTAAAATATAAAAGTAACGAGAATTGAAACGTATTAATGCAATGAGTTGGTATTTTGTTCTATTAAAAACTTAATATTCAATGCTGATTCGTTTACAATAAATAGCAAATACGAAAAAAACCTACTTGGAGTTTTTTCAGATGGAATTTTTTTTTTAGTCATAACCACCCTGTATTATTGTGTACACAAACGATTTAATTAGTTCTAAACTCAACGTTAATGTTTAAAGAAAGCTTTGCGTTGATGGATTGTTTCCAATGGCGCATTGCATAATAAAACAATTTTGATTTCTTTTATAAATTCAGTTCTTCAAAAATTCTTATAATGGGAGAAAAATGTAGATTATCCACTAATAAAAGAAAAAAGTGAGAAGATTTCCCCACCACTTCTTTTTTTTCTTCTCTTTTTTTTTTGCCTCGGTATGCGGGTTGAGAGTAGAAGGGGAACCATATCAACAAGAAAAGCAGGGACTCGGAAATAAGAAGGGAAAGAAATAGAGGGAGGAGGAAACTAACGAGCTTCAAGGTCTTTTGCAAGGGGAGCGCCGACCCCAAGGCTCTTTTTCATTTTTTCACTACAGGGGACCAGAGCATTTAATAAAAATGTTATATTTATAGGTCCAAATCCGTCAACCCACAGGTGCGAAATAATAAATGAATTTAGAAGGAAAAAAAAAAGAGAGATAAACCTGTTTAAAGAAAAAAAAAAAATTATTTTTCTGAAAGAAATTTTGTTATCCAGCCGATATACACTGATCGTTGTGTAGTGTAGAAGATTTAAAATTCTGCACTGAAATTGCTCAGAATCTTTGACTAAATTACTGACCAGCGCTCTTTTCACAAAAAAAGAAAAAAAAAAAAAAAAAAAAAAAAAAAAAAAAAACATTTCTTTTTTTTGTGGGGAGGGGGGAGCCAAAAGTTTTATTGTTATTTATTATAAACTCATGTCACAAAACAAAATAATATACTACCACTTTATTTTAAAAAAATTGCATTCATTAGAAATTGCCGTTCGGAATAGCGCTATAAAACATGCTGTATAAAAGTTAGCTTTAAAAGCTTGCCGAATTCAAAAGAAAAAATAAATTATTAAAATTGACTAACACTTTTCTTTTAGATTTTTCATTAATCAAAAGTTAATAAATGATTGTAAAGAAAAAAGTTACAATTCAAAGAATGTGTAAGGTCACTTAATGACTGAAATATGCTATTTTGATTTAAAAGCACAGAATCAAAACATACCATTCCTTTCAATCAATAGCTGTCCCGGTGGACGACTGATAATCATTTTATGATGATCCGATTCAAATTTTAGTGGTCATGGACCAACGAACACCGTTATGTTCGTGTCATATTAATTAGTTGCGTAATCTTATTAAATTAATGTACTAGTTAACTCATCATTAAATACAATTAATTTCAGTTAATTAACTGAATCTTTGATTTAAATAATTTTTGCAAATAACTACATTGGTAACCCCGTAAATTAAATAAATAAATGCATTATACCATGAACACCCTTTGCTATAATTGGACCTCCAATAAGGACAGTTATAACAAATTAAGTACGTAATCCTAGGCAGTTTAAAGGAGAATAAAACTAAACAAAAGTGGAAAAAAATGAGTTAATTTTGTTCATGGAGAATAAAAGCGAACAAAATAAATGTCCCCATTTTCACGAAATTTATAATTTTTTAAACTCAAATATATTCGATATATATATTTACCGTGAATGACAGAAATCCGACTTTCATTTGGTGAATGTCAACATTAAATAGTCGCTTTGGTGAGTGTCCGATATATATTTGTTATATCCGATTTGATATTAATTTGTTCGTTGATATTATTGCATTTATTTGATATTTTAATATCTGCTGAGGTTAGATTAGAAAAAAAAAACATCAGTATTTGGAGTACCAGTTAAATGCATACTGGACAGTGGCATTTGATCTTTAAAAAAAAAAAAAAAAAAAAAAAAAAAACATTGATGTAGGGCATACAGGACAGTCGCACTGAACCTTAAAAAAAAATGTATACCGGACATTGACACTTAACTAGACCTAGTATATATTTTGGATGTTTACCAATGTGATTGTCATCATTCATCGGATGTCAAAAACCACCAATTTCGGTCATTCACAGTTACATTTACAAGCATAGTATTTCGGGAATTTAATATGAAACGAATCGCATAACAAGAAGTTTAATGGCTGGTAAATTTAAATATTGGCCACTATGGATTTTACCATCACGAAATTCATTAGAGGACAGAGAAATTTTTAGGCTTAATTTAATTTCGAAAATAAAAAAAATAGAATCCTCACCTTTGTGATGGCAGTCGCTGAGGAACCTTTCCCAACTGGTTCATTGGTGACTTGCACAGCAAGATGAGGATTGTCCAGTAGAGGCCAGGCACCTGACACGCTGCACGTTTGCAACTCGTCATAAAATGTTCTCAAATGAGGATCTCCAAAGAGAGCACAATGGCTGTAAGACACTGGTGCAACACTGGCTGGTCTGTACGAGTTACATTCCTGGTGCTGCCTAGGAGGTTTTTGGAATCTGTGGCCCCCAGATGGCCTATTAGGACCACGTGAAGGTTGTGGACCCTTCAGCAAAACACTTTCACAGTTGTACGTTTTTGCCCAGTTAGAGATCAAGGTCTGAAAGGAGTGGTATCCGAGGTTACCTCTACATGAACGACCAGTTGCTTCCATACAATCGTTGTAACTTTTCAGTAGGCTGCAGTAACGGTACGTTGCTGATTCAACTACATTGTCCTCGTCCAGAGCTCGACTGTACTGTTTGGAGCAAAGGTGAACCTTGCAATCGGAACTTGCAGCTGTAATTATAATAATTTTAAATTAATCTACGGTAACTAACACCGCAGTCTACATAAGAAATCAATGTTAATAAGAAATTTCAGAAGAAGCTGAACCCATTGCAAAAATTATGGCTTTGAAGCTATTTTTTTAATTCCTGAAGCTTATGATAATTATGATGATTATGAAAAAAATTGCTGGCCAAATTTTTCTAACATTTTAAAATTAAATACCGACAGGACATTTTAAATAAAAGCAAATCTGAATGTCACGTATGAAAAATTAATAAAATTTTATTATTAATAACAATACTAATAAATTGTATATAAAGATGTATTTATCCCTGAAATAACTCAACACCAAATCAGAATATTTACTTCCCTCTGACTCCGGCTAGTTCCGGTTAGTATCTCATGAAAATTGATTAAATAAATGAATGAATGAATTGATTAAATAATTATGAATGCTCGTGAACTTATCAATAAGTTGTAGTTATTGCAAATTAAATAAAAAATATAATATCACTAATTTACTAGGATAGGCTGAAAGTTTTAAGGATCACATGAAAACTTTTACTGTTTTCGTTGGAGATTTTCCTATAATAATTGAAGTGGCGGTAAATTTTATGCTTTAAATTTTATTTTGATTGAATAAATTTTATTTGTAATGATTTTGATCTCCACTGTATTATATAAACAATGTTTTTAACATATATGTAATACCTGATGGTCATACTATGAAATTTTTAAATGCGAGCAAAATTAAACAAGTTAAGCGTAATTTTAATTGTTACTTTGCTATCAGGGGCCTCCCTGGCCGAGCGGTATAGCCCACCAAACGCTGTGCGAAGCGTGGAGGTAGCGTTTTCGAATCCCGTTGCTACTCTGGAGGCATCTACTAGTTGTCATTCTCTGTACAGTAATATCTGTCCTTCTACTTGACAATAGTTCATAAACCTTAACAATGCACAAGATTACCAATGCACCAATTATAATTATTATTAACAATGCACCAATGCACAAGAAGTGAAGAGCAAGAATTTTCGGTTAGAAATCAATTACTAATGGCTCTAAAGATCTGATTTTTACTCTTCAAAAAATAATTAAGTTTTTACTCACGATTATTAATATCAACTTGTATATGCTTACAATTTTTTTTAAAATTTTTAATGATGTGTTCACTAATTGTATTACAACAAAACTACAAAGAGTAATTGTGATTTTTTAATTACAGCCTCTATTTTGACTCACGCAATGAACCAAGTTAAACATGGTTGCAATAATCCATTACATATTCAGATTTCAGATAAAACGCTATTCCCATAATTGTTTCATATAACTCGATTAATTAAAAGTTAATAAAGCGGATACTGTTTAACACTTCGGCACTTTATGTATGATTAAAATCACACATTATTAAAGGGTGTTTATATTTATATATCGTTCCCTTTCTGGAACAATAACAAATGTTTGCCTAATCAAATGCAAGCATATTTCATAAGTCGATGGTGTTAATTCAATTGTTTTTTCTTTTTTCTACGACACTTCATCCCATAGTTACAATATCAAGTGTTTTTCTTCCCAGAATTTTCATTTCTTTGTTTTTGTTAAGTACTGTTAATCAATATTTCTAGTCTTGTGAGATAAAACATTCCAGAGACATTGTCTTCTAGAGGAGATGTGAAAAATAATCGCATATGCACACTTTGATATCTGCTCTTATCAAGTATATGGTGTCAATCACATTTTGGTGAATTGCTTGCACTTCGTTTTCTCTTTTTATTTCATTCTAAATTTAATTTAACTAATAATTTACTTACAAACTCTTTCACCTAGGAAAATAATAAATTTGGAGGCGGAAAAAATAAAATGAGTACTATACGAGTAAAGTCTGAAAATATAAGAAAGATAATTGGTTTGCAAAAGCATGAATAAAAGTAAAAATATTAAAAACTAACGGGCTGGCAAAAGCATAAATAAAATAAACACATAAAAAGATAAATTGAAATAATAAAAGCAGACGATAAAATTAGAACACCAGAAAGTTGTTGATTTTTTTAGAATTAGTTTTGTGTGGAATTTGAGTTTTCATATATCCCGTTACGGGCACTTTATCTAGTTGTTTCATAATATTTTATCTATCCCACTACGGGTGAGTTTCCTTATATCCCGTTACGGGTTTTTCTTGCTGTTTTATGATCTTTTCAATATCCCGTTACGGGTACTTCATATTTGTTACTGTTTGTGTTGTTTGTTAATAAAAGTTTTTTATAAAAAAACTTAACAGTTCTTTAATATAGCTTGATACGCTACAGTACTTTGAAATACAAGGATCTTCATTTAAATAAAAAAAAAATGAAGCAATAAGAAACTGCATTAATTTCAATAAATAACAGTACAAAACTATAGTAAAAGTCTTAGCTCTTTAATGGTCCATTTAACCTAGGTCCTAACCTTAAATTTAGTTTAACTAATAGTTTACTTACAAACTCTTTCACCTAGTTAAATAATAAATTTGGAGGTGGAAAAAATAAAATGAGTACTTTTAAATACAAGGGTCTTCATTTAAATAAAAAAAATCAAGCAATAAAAAACTGCATTAATTTCAATAAATAACAGTACAAAACTATTGTAAAAGTCTTAGCTCTTTAATGGTCCATTTAACCTAGGCAAATGATGAACTTTAAGATAATACGCCCACATACTTTTTTAAAAGAGTTTGAAGGTGCATCTAGCAGTCACCTTGTCTTAAACTTTTTGCGTGAAAAGCTAAGATTCGATATTTTTTTTTAAATCATGAGTTTAAGAAGTTGAAAAAAAATTATTTTATTCCAAACGAGTTCATTAAGTTTAGCTACGTGATCCACGATCCCAAGATACGAATTCACTATGAAGATAATGTGTGTGGGATTTTATTTATGTGTTTACAGACTTGATTTACGGACGCGTATGATTTAGAGTATCCGGTGTAACGTATTGTAAAAATCATCGTGAAGAGAGGTTGGAAGGTTGGTTACATAAATTAAATTTCCGTTTAGCATGATTTTCAATTTTAAAAATTATTATTTTTAATAAAATTAATTTGAAATTTTCAAAGTTAAATTTTTTTTTATTTTATTTTTATTTGAAGATAACTTAAATTTTGTTTTCATTGCTTCCCATTTTCAGTCGACTTGAAAAAAAAACCCTTTTTTTTCTTTTTTTTTTTAGTTTTGTGTCTACAACTTTGGTCCGCGAGTAATCAAAATTTTCATGTATAATAAATATCGCTTGCACAACTTAGGGCATTGACATCGGAGACAGAGCAACAGTTCAAATTTGAGCTTTCTAGCTAGACAAAAAGTGATTGAAATTTCGATTATATAATGCGATAAGAATTCTACTTGTAGCGGTCAGAAAAAAAATTCTTGAACTGTGACTCAGCATTTAGCTCTAACGAATTTAAGCACTCCAGCTAGTCAGAGAACAATTAAGATTTTGGCAAGCGATAAATTCTGTCCGTAGCAATCAGGGAACAATTTAAATCTCTGTTGCTACTATCGGGCACACAGCTCGAGAAATAAGATTTGGGCCCTCAAATTAGTTGGAAAGTAGTCTGTAACGATAAATTCAGTTGCTATAAACTAAACTCATTAGCGCGACAGCCCATGAAGGGCCAAAGCCTACTGTGCCCACCCTAGTTTTCTCGACTTTGGGATCTAAGATGCAGACGCAGATGTTCCGATTGGGTGGTAAGCCGCACGCAGTGCCCCCTTAGTGTTTAGTACCTAAACATGTTTGGTACTCATTTTATCGATCCACTGAAGGGGTGAAAGGTTGTGTCAACCTTGCCCGATCCAAGGATAAAACCCCAAACTAATTGCTCAGTTGCTATAAAATGACGATAAATTTTGCTTATAGAGACCAGGAAACAATTGGAATTTGAAATTGTCACCAGGCACAGAACCAAACCAGATATTCGAGTGATATTGGTAAAAAAGTCGAAATTTCAATCGCAAGATTCCATAGATTTGAACACGAAAGCGAGTTAATAAACACAATTTACTTTTAATTCAAGTTTGCTATTGATAAACCTGAACACAAACAAAACACAAGACTATTAAAAGAAGCACTATTCTGCAATGTTTAACTACTAAATACTATTTCTCTAGCCAAGTTGAAGTGCTTGTACAAATTAATTGCATAACGCATAAGGAAAGAAATGATAACGGTAGATTAGAACTTATGGAAACGTTCTATCAGAAAATATTTTCACGCGACGAATACACGCCATGAAGTCTAATAACATGGACTAATAAATTAATCTAAGATATTGCTTTTTCCTATTGAGCCTATAAATTTCCCAATTAAGAAAATATGCAAGGAATGCATATCCCAAGACAGATATAATCAAATTCAGTATTATGAAAGGCTACAATAAAACTTAAAGCCAATGAGTTGGCGTAGAATAAATATAAAGAGATGACACATACATTTAAGGGCGCCAATAATTGGAACAAATGACAGCTTGTAGTAATAAAATTTGAAAAGAAAACCCGGTCATTCTTAAAATAGAAACAAATAATTAATTTATGAACAGCAAGAACAAAATGTAACCAGAGTAGAGAAACAATAATTTTAGTCTTACGTCATTTAAAGAGTAATATGATAAATATGCTTTTTTTTAATAATAAATTTCACTTGAATTTTTTAATATTTTAAGGGGTTTTACGCACTTGCATCAGCTAGATTAAAAAAATGAATTTTTTTTAAAAATTTTCATAGAACAATACAGTTTTTCCGAGTTAGCACTTCGTTATTCTTTTTAACAATTACATCAGGTATATATTAAGTTTATTTTATTTATTATTTTTCTTTCCTGTACATCTGAAATTACCGTGTATCCTATGGCATATTAGTAGGCTCATACAAGCCCCAATGCTCTTAAAATATACTCATACGGTCATGATTTCGTTGTGCTAATGCTTTTACAATTTAACCCTTACAATTTAAGACTTCGACGATATAGTAGTTATAATATCGCGATGTATCACCAGCGCATATTGTTATTTCACGTTATATATCCAATTTTATATTACTACTTCATATTGGTCGATATTTTTGTTACCTGAATCAATTTCAAGACTCACGAGAACATAATATTTCAATATTATCACCATTGATTTTATTTGCGATATAATCGTATTCCATATCTATCGTTAGTAGTAATGATCGCGATATTATATGATTCAATAGATGTGGTTATCGATAGTACTTTCAACATTTAAATACCCAATATTTAAAGTAAGATTTTGCGATTTGCAAACATAATCTATAACTTTAAATATTGACTAGTTTCGAAATCCCTGAGTACAGAATCAGTATCAAACAGAGGGTTGGTTACAAGAAAATCTTTACTTATTTACATAAATTATTCCAAGAATCAAATAATTTTAATTATTATTATTATATTAATTCTATGCGTAACAAATCTTTCAATGATTTTTAAATTGTCCAACAATGTAAACTCATTTTACAATTTAAATGTCAGTGTCAAAAAATTAATTCATTAAATAGTTCAACGGTAACATGCTAAAACGAGGAAAACTTCACCAATTTGAATAAATTGTTTCACACACACATTGAATCCCTTTATAAACAATTTACATATTTTAATTATCATATTAATTCTGTGTTACAGAGGCAGCTGCCGATGGTT
The DNA here is from genome assembly GCF_043381705.1 of Parasteatoda tepidariorum. Lineage (NCBI taxonomy): Eukaryota > Metazoa > Arthropoda > Arachnida > Araneae > Theridiidae > Parasteatoda > Parasteatoda tepidariorum. Next base: position 39,245,819 of record NC_092213.1, read on the forward strand.
TTTTAAATCATCCAACAATATCAAATTTTTAAAATTCATTTTACAAATTGAACTGTCCAACACGTTAAAACAAGAAAATCTTCTTCCAATTTGAACTAATTTTTTCACGCAAATATTATTAAATACTAGAATATTATTAAAACAAAGTATTTATTTATTCTAATTGTTATTATATTAATTCTATGTATAACAGAGTCTGTTGTGAATGGTTTTTAAATTGTCCCTCATTGGCGTCATTTACGAATGTTGAACATAGGAGAAAAGAAAATATGAATGGGGTACAAAAGAGACTTCCTTTTTAGATGGATTATGAGTACCGGAAATAGTTCATTTAAAAGATAAAATTATGAGCTATGTTCTTAACTTAGTGACAATTCATTCCAAAGATGTCGGAAGTATACTTCCATTCAGAATCTCGTCGACAAATCATCGCTAAACGACGGTGTTGGCGCGTCCTTTATTTTTATCTGAATGATGTGTATGCACGCGCTTGGCGACCCCTATATACTGGATCATTCATAAAATAAGTGATATCGTCTTCTCAATTATTCAAAGTAACACCAGAGACAAAAAGGAATAAAAAATAATTTGGTTCATCTTCACTTTATGTAAAATCAATGAAGGAAAATCGAATCGAAACACAATACGGTGTTACTTAATTGTTTCACACTTACAAAATTATGGAAATAGTCAATACTAAATCTTAAGAAAACATTCTTTCGTTTAACTTCAAATGTTTTTGAAGATTTTACATCGCCAAGTTGTTGGCGCAGTTTGAAAGATCATGCTTGAAGCTTTTAGATATGGCGCCTTTATTACCCATGCCAAATTTACATCGACCAACGACCAAAATAAGTATAAAGTAAAAAAACAAAAAAAAAAAATTGATATTAAAGCTACCACTAGTATTTCTAAGGAATAATTCACTTTCACATTGTTACGACTTAGTAAATAAGAAATGAAATACTTAACCCATACCTGCCAACTTTTAATTCATTCCATTATCATTTTTCCCAGTGGTATTAAAATGAATTTAAAACTTCAATTTTCAGCAAACAAATACGTTGCATTTGAAAAAACATAAGTTGACAACCAGATAGTAACGCATATTAATATATGTGCTAAATTTTTGTAAGAATAGTGGTGATCAAAATCATTTAAAAATTAAGCTTATAAAAGAAAAAAATAGTATGTATTTACTACCACTTTAAATATGAAAATAAAATCTTCCGGAAAATCCGGAATTATTGGCAGGGATGACTTAACCCCTTGGGGACGGGGGATTCAGAAAAGCATTCGTACAAAATCATAATCAAGTTGTAATTAAATGAAAAACGGTAACTTAAATGAAATCGTTGCTAATTTGACAGACTTACTTTTGCTTTTACTTTAATTATTGTTTGTTTAATCATATATATAATCAATGTTAAGTCAAAGTATAACTAAATACTAGTTTTATTTTGAACTAAGTAATGGTGAATTAAATAAATCAAACAATTGTAACTCCGCCCACAAATAAACTGCTAAAGAAATACTTTGATTACCAGTTTTATCTTTTTACCCTGATTGATACGATTTTATGCTGGCACGTATTTGTGAAAGGGTTAAGTTAAATTTAACAAGTTAATGAAAAAATTGAATTTTAGTCTTATTGTTATAAATATTTTACGATATCTTATGAGACAATTGCAATATCGTCTACATAAACGCTAAACATGCTAAAATATCTACCAAAGCACTACCAAACTATCTTCCATTGATTTTCAAACTTTCAATTTAGTGTTAAAAAATTTGAGAACCTTTCGATTTTACAAAATTATCAATTTCGAATAATGAAACTTGTTTAGTTATGTGAACGTTCATCGATATCAAATAATTAAACTTTTTTTTTTCTTCCTTACTTAGTTTTGATTTGTACAAAGAGCGATATTTACTCTAGAAAGTTCTTAATCAATTTTTTATTTCTCTTGAACATTCAACCAATGACATAAATATATTATACTAAAGCACTTGTGATGCAAAATTTCGAAAATGTAATGTTTAAAAAATAAGTGTTTGTAAAGGTTCATACATTCAATAATTATATATTACAAATTAAACTAATACAAATTAATTTCGTCAAAGTTATAAATTTTTACGAAATTTAGGATTAAAAAAGTATAAAACTAAAAAAAAAATCTATAATTCAAAGTAAAAAGTTACTTTGAATCATGGAATCTATAATCAAAACATTATTTTCTCATCATAGCTAAAATGCAGTGTTAATTGTATTTCACAAGAAGTAAATGAAAGACCCAAAGGCAGAAAGATAAGGGAGAAACTCCCCTGAAATAGATTAGTAGAGATCTTCCCCCGTCTAATTTTTTTCTTTTTTCCTCCCTTCTTTTTTTCTGAATATTTTAAGGGGGTATTCACAAATTGCGTTTTAATAAAATAAAAAATGTGCAAAACTTTTTTTACTTGAAACTCATTTTTTCTTTCGTTTTTTTTTTCTCTTTTAAAATAAAATAATCAAGCAGTTAAGAAGTTGATAAGCTCCAAGACTGCGAAAGCTGACAAAATTTGGAAAAACCAACAATTAATGACGATAAACAAACTAAAAAAAATTTAATGACGATAAATAGGAAAAAGAAACTAAGTAATCTTGCAGTAGAATAACTAAAAGGTAACATAAACATAGTAACGCTATTGAAAAAAAAGAACATTCTAATACACATTTACTTAACAGAGTGGCCACTTTTCAAAAACAGTTAAAAACTGATTGAAAAAAATCGACGAAAACAAATATTTTAGCTAATTACCATCGACCAAAAATATTTGCAAATTAAATGTCTGTGTCACAACTGATTAACTTAGATACTAAAATTGATGTGAAGTTAAACCACTTAACTATGGAACCTTGTTTAATGACGATAAAGATAAATCTGAACTTTCGGGAAAAAAAAAACTGGTAGTAAAACTATTCCATATCTATCTTCTTTTTTTTTTTGGCTGGGGAGGGGATAAAAAAAAAAACCTTGCTACCAAAACTTATTGATGGTTCATACGGAAATCTCCCCTAAAAGTATCAAGTTATTCAAGCATTATACATTTCAAGTTATTCATATATTTAAAACAAACACATTTCTTGCTTTCTTTTTCAATAGTAAATTGAAAATATGCTAGGAAACATATTTTAATCTCTTTTAATATGTTTTGAATTTTATTAGTCATCACATCTTGCAGTTTCATACCTGCACACTAACAAATACGCTTTTTGCAAAGTTTTAATAAATAGTACACATTTAAAAACCAAAGTGGCTTTGCATACGAGCTTTTAAGTTATTTATATGTAGTGGCGGGGATAATATGTTTAAATGAATAAAAAAATAATATACTAAAACATAGACTTAGCAATCACAAAAATAAATTTTTACAAAAAGCGTAGACAGTTGGCGGCTCTTCACTTTTAGTTGCCCATGGCAACCCTGCCTTTGCCCACTCATCTTGTCAGAACTTATTTGGAAATATTAAACGTAGTGGTGATAACGTACTATTGATATTTACATATAATTTTTTTCAACTTTCGCAACCACTTTTTAAGTTTTCTTACGACTGTACACATCCTCATGTTTATACAATATTAGACGCATATTTCGAATTGTTTTGTTTAATATTTAAATCAATAACAATTACTGTGCATTTCTGAATTATAATTTACATTATCTTTTTAAAACGTAAACAGATAAAAGTATAACAATCAAATTTTCCTAGTTTTAGTACTATGTTAACAATGTTTCGATCCTAACAATTATTAATTTTTACCTATTTATTTATTACATTCACACTCCTAAGGAAAGGTTAATTTCAATAACAAAAATATTTTAAAACAAAAATAGCTTTTTAAATTGTCCAACCAGCACAACTATAAATTTATAGTTATAACATTACTTATAAAAATACATTATAGTTGTAACAGTACTTAGGAAGCAATAAAAAAAATAATAATAATAATATTCTGTAATGATTAAAAAAAAATCGAAAATGCACCGTTATAAGATAGCTTTACACAATTATTGGAAAAAACGTTTATACGCATTACGCTGTTTCAAAATCATTCTAATTTTCAGTCAGAAGCTTTCCATCTAGATATAAATTTAGTAAACAAACACTTATAATTAGGTTAAAATTTATTAAACTATAATTTATAACTGAATGTGTTATGAGTAAAATATGGAAACAAAACTATCACATATCAAATTTAAAACACGGTTTCTCTTGAATGGAGGGGAAACTATTATTATTTCTATTTTTTTCCCGACAATTAAACCATACGTGACTATTGTTTACTTTTCTCGATATAACTAAATATATTTACTTATGAATGTTTATATAATTATAATAATACCCATTTAAAACCAGTGGTAATCAATAAATCCTTTCACTTTCTTCCTATACATACTTAAAAAAAGGAAGGAAAAAATAAAATTATCTTACATAATTTTGCAAATAAGCCATTTATAATTAAAACGATATTTAAAAAAAAAAAAAAAAAAAAAAAAAAAAAAAAAAAAAAAAACGATGAAATCTACGTAATTTTACAATATTTAACTTTGGATTTCTCACGATTTTCTAAACTATTAATAAATTTTGCATTAATAATTAATATGCTGGTGAAACTTCATGTAAAAAAAATTTTTTTTTTCCAGGATTGCAAACACTATTGAAAAACAGCAGTTAGAAATCACGATAATCAAAACACTGAACATTTTAGGTAACAATTGAGACTAATAAGGTTACTTACCTAATGTCAAACAGCAGACGATAATCAGAAGATGAAGAAGAACTGGAATCGGGGCGTTGGCGGGGCCGCCAAAATGACCGGGCCCCATCACGGCCCATCCCCTGCAACACACAATAATGTTTTACCGCTGTAGCAGTTATCAAAATAATCCATAATAAACATCCAGCACAAAACACATGGGAGCGCTAACTATCACTGCAATACGCAACGCAAACGATCGCTCAATGTTCACTCATCGGCGACTAAACGACGAATGAAAATATTCTCGCCCTCTAGGCAAAGCTTCACAAAACAACACTGAACTCCGATTCGATTGGGTTTTGAGGGAAAGTTTACAAAATATCAGACGCACGAGAAGGAGTGACGCTTTATTTTCTTTCTTTCATTTTTCTTTTTTAATTGTGCGGTATTTTTGAGCTAGCGAAAATCTTTAGATATGAAGTGGCTTATAACAGAATCTTTCTTTTAAGTTAATTGAGCACATTTGATTGATTATTTAATGAGATTTTAGTTGTTATCTAACCCACCGACAACTAAGGAAATTTTCGTAGTCTTAAAAAATATTTTTCTGTAGTTAGGTATTTTCCATACTTTCTCAGGCAATGTACAGATGATTAAAAAATTAGAATTAAAAGAATTTTGCCTACCACAATCTCGGAAGCAATAAAACAAATATATAGAAGGACAGTTTATCGCATTAGGAAATCTTTAACTCAGCGTTTTGGATGTTAAAAAATTCCTGTTTCAGAGATGGCACAGGAGATTAAAAAAAGTGGTAGAAAACAAATTCATTTTTATTCATTTACTATGTTTCTAATCAATCAATTGTTACTACCACTATTGCTTACATTCCAAATTTTTCTAATTTAAACCGAAAACATTCTTTGCATTCACTTTAAATAGTAAACGTGAAATAATATGCTACCAAAAGTTGCTAATTTTTATCTCTTTTAATAAAATTTTGAATTTTATACCTTTATTGCTGCTTTATCCCTTTAAGACCTTATGCAGTTTTAAAGTACTTATTTAATTATCTTTTTTGATCTTTTGTGAACTTAACCACTTAAAAATTAAAGTCGCTTTATGCACACAAAAATACAGTATTAAATTTGAGATTTAAAATGTTTGTTATGGATATTTTTAATATTAAAATGCAGCTATTAGAGAAAAAATTTCTTTAATTAGTTTAAACTTGTTGTAAAATTACTATATTTTAAATTAATATATATAAATATAGCATAATAAATAAATGAAAAAATAATAATAAAAAAATAATAAAAAAAATAATAAAAAAATGGAGAAATTTGTCTTAGTGGAGGACTTTTTTGATGGAATTATTCGACATTTCAGTTATATGGAGCGGAAAATCACGAGAACTCTCACGGTTAGCCTAACGGCAAGGGAACTCTAACCCATGATCCATCTACCACTGAGGATATTTTACGTCAGCACTGTGAGCGGTGCGAGCCGAGTGCGAAATTCGTATCGACCAGCCATCGCTGGGAATCGGACCAAGTTCAACAAATTGGAAGGAGAACGTTCTATTATTCCCTGAGTTACCACCTCTCTCCTAGAAGTATTGATTTGTTAAGGAAACTTGGAGGACTTTGTGACTCCTACAGATTTAGCGTAGACCAGTCACTATTTTGTACACGGGGGTGTCTTCGGCCAGCAAACCGCTTGAACGCTGTTAATTTTTTTTTTTTTTTTNTTTTTTTTTTTTTTTGGAGCAATTTTACCTATGTAAAAGCAATAAAATAAAAAAAAAAAATCAAACAGTTTCAAAACTTTAAAAAAATTTATTGAATATAAACTTTAATAATTAAAAATTGGATTTAATTACTAATGAATTGGAACATTTCATTTATAACACGGCAGCCAACAGAGCAATGCTGTAACATATAATAATCTTTAAGTTGAATAAAAACTTTAACTGAAGATTTAATGACAGTTAATGAAAGGACTTTGCAAATAGACCAGTATTTTAAAATACCCGTCGAATGAACTGTTTTACTACAATTGATTAATTACAGTTCATAAGCATTTTTTTTTATTGTTGTTCAATATTTTCCTTAATTCTAATTTTCAAAAGAGATTGGCAAACTATTTTAAAATAATGATAGAAAAACATTGTTAATGTATTTATTTTTATTTTTAAATCAATATCAATCCAAATGAAACTTAAATAAGTGCAGTTACTTAGAAGATTTTGGGAAAATAAACGAATAATAATAAATGCAATCAATACGTTTACAGTTTACAATCAGTTTATAGTACTGTTTACTGTAATCATTGTATGTTAACTTCTTTTAATCGCGTTACATTCCTTTACCCCTTCAAAGCAGAATTTTTATTAAACGTATTTTTTATTTATTTGTATATTAATTTATATAAAATAAATGAAAAATTTTGCATTTTAATAATTAGTGCACATGGAACACTGGTGATTTTTTCTGCGTTACTCTTCCAAACTCAGCTCACTTTCGAACAATTTTTCAAAATTGTTCTTGTTTCAGCAAATTGCTATTTTGAAAAATCTAAAAGAAACAGCTATTTATCATTGAAATTTTTTTTTAATTAGGTAAAGCAATTACTGATAAATTTTTGAATATGAATGGGAAAAAAAATGTTCAAGCATTTTTTTTTCTTTTCTTTTGATTTTGTATTTTAGTACAAATATGATTCCGATAATTTAACAGATTCTTTTTAGTAGCTATTAAACATTTTTTTATAATTAAAAAATACCAAAATATAATTTCGCTTGTAATTAGATCGTCAGGAAAAAAGATATATAAAAGGGACACCGGTATCCCAGTTGCTTCAAAGGGATATGCAAATGTATTTTATTGAACATGCATTGATTATTAGGTGGTCTTAAGGAACTAATACTAATAAATTCACAGTTCACACTATTTAAAAACTATAGTTTTGACAGCGATAATTTTATTGTAATTTCAGCACTTATATATACCATTAAAATATTATCTAAGTTGACATTTTTTTTTTATTATTGAAGTAAATAAGTACAATATCCCTATTTAGTCAGTTTATATTCCCACATGAGTTGGGGCTAGAAGAGAAGAAAAGAAAGATACAAAGGGCACAGCAATTCATCTTCCTAGTACCGCCCCTCCCCGCCTTCGACACACAACGAGTTTGCTCCTTTTCTTTTTTTTTTCTTCTTTTCTTCTATTTTTTTTCTTCTTCTTTTTTCTTTTTTTACAGCTCGCAATGCATGTCACCAGTGTGCGCTGCTTATCGCTCTAGTGGTGATCACGCAAAATCATATCTTCCTACACCTTGATTACGACCTCCCCTTACAAAAAAAGAAAGATTCGTTAAAGAGCAAAAAAGAAAGAAAAGAATAGTTTTCTTTGCTCCATTGAAGTAATGATTCAGAAGTCGCTCATCTTAACACGTATTGTAGTGCATTGTTGAAATTAATAGTTTTACTTACTCTGATAATCATGATACTCACTCTAAATGTGAGGTGATCAATGTTATTTACTTGGCAGTGTTATCATTATTGAAACTGATAATAGAATTTCATACACATACCTCCCACCACTTAAAAAGAAATTCATTTTTTAAACCAAGCTATATCAATATATGTAAGTAACATTAAATGTTTTTTCGCAGTGAATAAAAAATAATAATTACACAACAAACAAACAGAGATACACACATGTTTTTCAAATACCTATCAAGAACATATTTTGCAAATATTTATTTCCATATTTTATGAAAGTACATTCTATAATATGGATAGTATTTCCTACTAGTGTCACGAAACGCGCCTGTGGTTGCAGTTCTGTCAGTCTCTGGAAAGCTACAGATTATTCTTATTATGTTTTGAAATTTACAACGTAATTAAATCTTTGAAGATAAAGTTAGAGAAAAAAAAAGAAGAAAAAGAAAACAATAAGAGTGAGTTAATAAGTCAAACTATCTTACCATGGGGATGGAAATAGTGCCAAAATGCCATGGACAATGTTTAAAACAGACAGAAGGTCATTAAAAATTAGCATTTTTTCTTGAATTTCTTAAGTTTGGAGTGGGACATAACCTTGTTTCTATCTAAATAGAGTTTCTGGATGGATCTTAATGCTTGGGACTTCATGGGGGGGGAGAGGGATTCAGTATAACCCAGTATACTTATCCTTAAAGTATACTTATACCAGTAAACTTATTTACAAAACCAAGTTATTAAACCATAATTAAATCCTCTGTTACTGTTCTCGCTTTTAGTGAAAATATCTTGCATAATTTTTAAAGCATTTCTAAAATCTACGCTTTAATTTTTTTTTATTCTTGATATTCTATCACTGTGCCACACAATAATTAGAATATAAAAGATTTGGTTTTTCATGCGTTTATTTGTTTCACATAAGTTTATATAGGTTGGTTTTGGTTATATATATATATACTTTTAAATTCTGGCAAAATTAACAAAAATAGGTTTGTGAAACATGTGAATGACTAAAACCCAAATTTGTGATAATAAATGTTTATTTATTTTTTATTTATTTTTTTTTATAAAAACACACATTAATACAAATGCAAACTTTTTTGTGGAGCAAATAAGTTTATTCTAATACATAGCTTGTAAGTTGCATTTTCATTGCCAATTTGAAAGCTACAAAAATTTACCAAATGTCTATGTCAGCCTTTTTTTTTTTATTATTATTATCAAGAATCATCCATCCCAGCTCATAGATTAAAGCATTTTTCGCAGTTAAACGTATTTTGCATCTCTCGAACTAAGTTAAATAATACTTTAAAAAAAAATATCCGATTTACAATTTTCCAAAATTACAACAAAAATTTTTTTAAAATCGCATTTTCTAAAGTTACTTACACTGGTTGATAAGTCAGAACAAAATTGTTGTCCTCCGATCAGATGTCAATGACCACTTTTTCTAAAAACACCCCGAAATATAGAACGGGCAGTGCAGCTATCGAATACAATGAGGAAATAAATAAATGCAACAAAAAAAAAGGGAAAAGTTACAAAGTAATGTGACAGTGGCAACCATAGATTCCTCTTTCAAAAATACTCCCCCAACCATGTTCCTGGTTTCTTTCTTCAAGAATTACCACCCCCTCTTTTCTGTTCGAATTCCATCATTCGAAAAGGGGATTAGACACCTCCAGTCCCTCTAGCTTTTCTAAAGAAAGAAAAAGTCCTCTTGGGAACCCATACATACATATTTCCACAGCTGGGTCGACCTTCTCAGGGTTGTTTTGAATAGGAAAAGGGAATGCCTGGGTCATTTCGTGGAAAAGAAATGTAACCGGTGCTATATTTTGTTGAAAATCGGGCACGTGAAACTTAAGAGCTAAAAAACTAAACTATCTAACCAAAAAGTTACTTCAACATGAGTTTTGTCAGTCGGGTTTTGGAACCGCAGTGATTATGCGAAGTTACAGGAGTTGGATGAAAAATACTTCATTACTAACCCTACGTAAACTATCTTTCTTAAAGCAGTAAATGTTATGGAAGATTTTATACTACAAAACTGTTACCAGAATTTGATATGGGGTCCTTTTTGCCCACGCAGACATCGACCAAAATGAAAGCACGAAGATGGAAGCAAAAGCTTTGCTTTTTTAAATACTACTACAATATGAAAATGCATTTCAATATAAGTATATAATGATTTTAGAATTGCTGCGACATTCAATTTCAAGATGCCAACTGCTCCGGACAAGCCAAAATAATTTTTTAAAAAACAGTAACTAACAACAAACTAAATTTTGCAAATATTTGACTACTTTTACTTACATTTTTAAAGGTATAGCTATAAAGTGGTGAATTATATAAGCCTACGAATTATTTAGAAATAGTGGTGAATAAAAATCTACTAAATTGAATTTATTAAACCAAGAATCACAACTGATAAACTACCACTTTAGAATATTTATTTACTGCCCGGAGCAAGTTGGCATATCAGTAGTAAACTGAAGATAATATGCTACCAAAAGTTGTTAATTTTCTTCTCTTTTGATAAAATTTTGAATTTTATCACTTTATTGCTGTTTTATCCTTTAAGACCTGATGCAGTTTTAAAGTATTTATTTATCTTTTTTGATTCATAAAAACTCCACCGCCTGCTTACTTCAATGCTCAATCAAAATAGTGTTAATATTCCAGATGAATGGGATAGAAGTTGCTTCGTTGCCCAGGAGCCCAATAAAATCAAAACACTAGGACTAGAATTGCTCCGAAGCCTTATTTGTATATATTTATTCTCTTTCATAATAAGCCTTGTTATTTTCTTATTATGCGATTACTATTACTTTATAATTTTATATTTATTCCAGACATCGTATTTATGAGAAATTTATCTTTACCCCAACCCTGTTGAGACCTAGCCTTTAGCTAATTGTCCACACCCCCCCTTCTTTAAAAATTTATCTTAGATGAAGGAGTACTCTTTTCAATACTGTATCAGTTAGAATCGCTGGCAAAAAAACAACCTCAACCAAGGCTTACAAACTGTTACCAATTAATGATGGATGAGATAGGGGCAGCTTCCCGGCCCAGGTGCCCAGCTCAAATGTCAAGTCAAAAATTGCTGGTATTAAAGCTAGAAAAAATTTATTAATTTCCTCTTCTCATATTTTGCTTGAGTAAAAATGACAATTGTAATAGATTCAAGAATGATCTTTCAATTTGAGCCAACAGTTTTGCCCTGTAAAATCTTCAATTTGTTGGGGAAAAGAAAATTGTTTTCGTAAAGTTAGTATAGATGTGTTTTAACTATGATGTCCACAACCTCTGTATCTACTATGTATTCAAGTAAGACAAAAATAAATAATCACGAAGAAGACAATTTATGAAAATAACTATGATTTAAAATTAAATGCATACAGAACTTGTTTACAGTGAATTTTAATTTTTAGGTAAATAGTACAACTCTATTGAACTGCATTCCATTTCAAAATATTAACATCATTCAACATTTCTTTTATAATATAATTTTTAAAAAAGGAATTTTTTTTTTTTAAAAAATCAAAATAGTCCGTTTTTTTTAGGTGATGATTGCGTAACATTTTATAGATTTAATGCGGTTTTTCAAAGATACGTCGTAATTCAAAATGACGCTTTTTTACGAATAATAAGCTATTTTTATAACTGCTCTGAGTTTGCAACTGTTACACTTGACTGTTAGAGTCAAGTTTAGCCTATCGAAGGCCAGCGCTGTCAATGCTTATTTTAAAAATAGCGCAAAATGTCAATATGGAAAAAAGTCACAGTTTTGTGAAAATTAAAAGCGTTTGTAGTCTAATTTTTTAATATTTAAAAAACTTACTCCAATACTGCATTACGTGGGCTCATAAAAATTTGCAAAAACTGAGAATGAAGCAGCGATTTTGATAATTTTCATCTAGGTGAAAAAATGTCACCGAATTGGCGATTTTTAAAAAAAGTTTAATAACTTTTAAAATATAAGTTATTTGTCTGTTCTAAAGCCCATACAATTCTCCACGGCAAGATTACATATAATTTAAAATCATCGCATTGCTTCAAGTGTAAGGCACTTACTTAAACTATGGCTTTTTATTTTCCTTGGCGACAGAACTTCGAAAAACAACGTTAACACAAATAAATTAAAAGAAAACCCCAGGATTTACTTTAACTTTTGTTTATCTCATTTCAAAAAGTTGGAAAATTCCTCCTCCTACAGCTGTCAAAATTAAGGCATATTTTAATCCAATCCCCCCCAAAAATGAGAGAGAAAAAATATTCTCCGTTTTCGACATTCCCTCACGAATTTCAAATCAAAGTGGGGAGGAGTTATCAAAGATTATAAAGTATTAAGAGAGGATAACACACTCACCACCACACAGCTGTCTTTACTCTGCATCAAATCTCTCCAGAATTGAATGGCTAGACCACGCACTAGTCATCAACTTGTCAACAAAAGACGAAATGTTGAAATCTATGGTTAAAGCGTATTGGTCACGTACGTTTAGAGTCATCCAGTATTCTGGGATAGATAAATAAAGGAATGTTTTGGAAAATATTTGACGTCTTTGCTGGTCAATAATATTTTTGTACTGCTGTTGAAACATGAGGCTCTATCGTGAATTTTAAAGGTTTTAATTTTAGGAATACAGTTGGTCAGCATGTTCTACAAATATTTTTTTGTCGATAATAATTAGTTCAAACATTTTTTTTCTTCGATCTTTTATTATGAGTTTTTAAGTATTTCTGGAAAGTAGCTACGCCCTGTATTGTATTATAGCCGACAGGATAAATTCATAAAATAGTGGTAGCATATTTTCATTTAACTGACTGGATATTACTTTAGTTAACACGTTGAATGCCATGCGGGTGACCGGCATTGAGTTTGTTCGTAGCGCCATGGGGGTCACCGATGACCGCGAAGCTAAGATTTTTAGAAACACATAATTCCAGTAAATTTTTAACTTTTTTATAGTATTAACGTTATTAAAATGGTTTGTAGAAATTAATATAATATAGAACACACAAAAATGGTTTCATTTATATACACAAAGATGCCAACTTGCTCCAGACAGCGAATAAATATTTTCAAGTGGTAGTTTATTAATTGTGATTCTTCGTTAAATAAATTCAATTTAGTAGATTTTTACCTTAGATTTTTCTTAACCATTCGTAGGCTTATATAATTCACCACTTTTTTTCTGATAAGTCATGCTAAACATTTTTAAAAAAACTAGCAAAATCTGTCTAATATATGCAAATTTTGCTTGTAGTTATTTACCGTTGTGGCCAGACGGGCAAGCCATGTAAAATTAGTGTGGCATTCAACGTGTTAGTTCAATATAGCTTACCGTCAAATGGTTTCTTATATAAAAAATATGTTTTATTTATTTATTTTTAGTTTTATAAATTTACTAGCAGAAACACGAATGTCTTGCTTTTTTAGGATAAATGCGTATAAGGGAATTCTGTACTTAATTTTAAAAGAGATAAATCTCACGGAATTTTGACTGAAATGTTTAGGAGATAAAGTCAATACTCGGACAGGTTTAAACAAACCGTCTTTGGTGGTCAAAAATACAGTTAAACGATCTCATTTCCCAGGGAAGAGATTTATTGTAGGAGTATCTTTCGCACTTTCTTACAAAAGAAGAGGAATGCTGACATCGTAACTTCCCCTTTTTGTTCCAAGAAAACTTCCCTGCACCCTGAATACCGGAAATGTCATCAAAATTAACTGGAATAAGACCAGAGGCTATTTATCAAGTTTAATGGGGTGGATGTGAATGGCAAAAATCAGATAACACAAAGAAATAGATTGGTTGACCATACTTGGTCATTTTCAAGAAGTATTTCTTTGAATCTAAGCAATTAGGAAGAAATTTTTATGATATGTGAGGCAGCGTGTACGAATACGTGTTGGTATACGAATGTTACAATAAAAACTTCACATGAATGAACGTCAAAATTCTTCTGTGAATGTCAGCATTCACATGGTGGGTTTTTGTGTAAGTCAGAAATATTTGTTTTCATTGTTTCTCACTTTCTCCTGCAAATATCTACCTTCTGTATTCAATGAATGCTAATGTAAAATTAAATCCAAGACTGTCACTAGTGGATACTAAATGTTGACATTTACTGGTGTAAGTGAGAAATAATGATAATTAAATTTGTGGATCATACATTCGAGAGGCTATGTGATTGCTAACATTAACTAATTTACGTCTTACTAGTATATATATACTAAATGTTTACATTTACAGGTATAAGTTTAAAATAACGATAGTTAAAAAATATGTCAGTTATACATTTGAGTACTTATGTGATGGCTAACATTCACTAATTTTTGTCTTATTAGTAGATATAGAACGTTGACATTTAATGTTGTGAAATACATAAGATAATCAAGGTGATGGCTAACATTAACTAACTTCTTTTAAAGAGCGTATGTATCATAATTTGAAAAATATTAAAATAACTCCCATGTTGTGGAGCTGTTTCACGGTTTTTTAGAATTTCTTCCTACTCGTTGGTTCATTATAAAACAAATTTTATTCATTATTTTATTGAATAAAATTTTGAATAAATAAAAGAGGAAAAAGAATGTTTTGCAAATATCTCGGACCAGCTCCAAACAATACAATGTATTATCATTTCGGAGATAGAAGTCTTTCATATTAACAATATCAGGCCTGCCAACTACTACGCTTTTTGTAAAATATTTTATAGAGTGGTAGACGTTTAGATATCAAAGCTTTCAAAATTTTTAGTAATTTTGTAAACATTTTCAAAGATTCATCATCATACCTGCCAACTTTTAATCCCTTCCATTATCATTTTTCCCAGTGGTATTAAAATGAAATTAAAACTTCAATTTTATGCAAACAAATACGTTGCATTTGAAAAAACTTAAGTTGACAACCACGATAGTAACGCATATTAATATATGTGCTTAATTTTTGTAAGAATAGTGGTGATCAAAATCATTTGAGAATTAAGTTTATGAAAGAAAAAATAGTATATATTTACTACAACTTTAGATATGAAAATAAAATCTTCCGGAAAATCCGGAGGAGTTGGCAGGTATGCATCATGGTCCAAGTGGCGTTGTATATGATCTTTTAAATAATTTTGATTTAGTGGTTTTTAATAAATAAAAGTGTGTAAATGAATAAAAAATAATGCATTAAAGCAATAACTTTGCTAACGCTAAAGTTAATTTTTACAAAAAAAAAAAAAATAAATAAATAAATGAATAAAGAAATAAAGTAAAATGAAGTTGTATGTTGGTAGCCCTCAAATATTTTGTTTTATTATATTTTCATCGTGTTTTTTTTTTTTTTTTTTTCAGTTGTTGAGAACCGATGAGGAATATTTAAAGTAAATTGGATTTTTGTAAAACTTATACACAACCTTTAGACGTCTTTCTTATATCTTTTAATGTCAGTTTAAGCTATTTATATTGGATGGTAGGCAAAATTCTTTTAATTATTATTTGTTAAAATATTAACAAGGTTACCGACTACAACGCTTTTTGAAAAATATTTTATAGCGTAACAATTAAAAACTGAAGCTTTTAGAATTTTTAGTAATTTTACAAAGCATTGTAACAAACTCGCCACGAGAAAACTGAAACAAAGTGGATTTCATATAAGCTTTTGAATCATTTACATGTAGTGGTGTGGAAAATGACTTTAAATCGAATTTGCAAAACAAAGAATAATACATTAAAACATGAACTTAGCTACCAGAAGAAAAAAATTTCCCGAAAGGCATAGAAAGTTGGCAGCTCTGTATTAATTCACAAAGACTTCAATAGCTTCAAAGATTTTCCTTTCCACGTAAATCGAAAACGCGTTAGTCCCATCAAAAAAGTCCTCCACGAAGGCTAGTTTGTCATTATGCTTAATCCCGGAGTTCCTTTGTCTTCTGGGTTGGGTTCAAAGTTACAAAACTACGAAGTTGAACATTGATAGTCGTAAAGGTAGAATTGGGTCGGCTGTTCAACGACGGTTATTAAATAAAATAAAATTATCAAACAGTTCATTTATAATATAACGATTCGACATTTTATAGCTTTTAATAAATAGCATTAATTGCCAAAGACATAATTCATAGTTAAAGGACTCTGTAGTAATATCGCATAACTATTAATAAATAGTATTACATAATCACCAAACGGTTCATTTATAGTACATTGACTCCGTAAGATTTTATAACTGTTAATAACTAGTGTTAATTACCTAAGATGCAATTTATAGCAAACGAGTATGCAGTAATATTTTATAGCTGTTAACAAATAATGTATGTTATTAAAGAGTTAATTTTCTTTAACCACTCTGTAGTAAAAAGTTGTAACTGTTAAAAAAAAATAGTATTACGAAATAGTTCATTTATAGTTAAAAGACCCAGTAATAATTCTTTAAATCTGTTAATTATTGCTATTTGTTATCAACGAGTCAGTTTGTAGTCAAACAGTTTCGTAGTAATAGTTTAGAACTGTCAATAAATAATGTTACAAAAGAGTTGATTTATAGTATTTAAAAACTCTAATAATATTTGAGAGCTGTAAGCTAAGACATAATCTTTGCATAATTTAAAGTAAATAAGTTATTTGTATAGAAATGTTCTTGAAACCCGTTATAAGCAACTTTTGCTTTCACTTTGTGGCCTTGAAAACAAGATTTAGCTTTTCCACGAAGTCCGCTCCTTTAAAACAATAAAATTACTTGAAATATAAAACTCGGGAGGAGAGATTTTTTTTCCTCCTCTCATGAGAAAACATTAGAATTTATTTTGCAGGTGGCAAAAAGATTCGAAAGAAAAAAGCCATTCATAATAGTTACAAATGGAATAGAATATGGCCGAGTTGGGTTTCATTTCGTAGATAATTTTCTTCAAATTTCCAGCGATGCCAACAGCTCCGGATTTGACAAAATATTTTAAATAACAGTAGAGAATTACAAAGTAAAATTTGGAGATTTTCGATTAATTTTGTTGACTTTTTAATACGGCTTAACAGTTGTTGACTAACTGACTAATACATTGCAAACAGAGTTCCTAATCCCGAGGGCTAGAGACGGGTGAGGATTAATAGCGAAATTTTAAGTTTTTTTTAAGTTTGATTCGCAAATGTCGAAGTCTAGGATATTGATATGAACACATGATAAAATAAGGAATAAGAGATAAAATATACATACAAAAAAATTCTAATAATGAAATTAAATTCTATACAAATAAAGCTTTTTCAACTGAAGTATATTATAACTATATTGAATTGAAATACTCAATTATTTTTGCTAAAATTTTTCATTCTTTAATGTCCAACCACAAAAATTACTCAATTTGTTACCAAAAATATCTATTATGAAAAAAGGGGTGCATTGCACATTTGTTTATACCAATTTGATATTTCATTTTGTTACTTACCTTGCGAACTTAACAAAAAAACACGTAAATTTAATTTCAGAAACAAAAGTCAGAGATGCCAACTGCTCCGGACGAGCCATAATTACTTAAGAGACGGTAAACACCTGCTAACTTAAATTTGCTAATATTTGACTAATTTTGCTTACTTTTGGAACGGTCTAGCTTATCATATCTGCCAACTCTTCCGGATTTTCCGGAAGATTTTATTTTCATATTTAAAGTGGTAGCAANTGCTAAAATTTTTCATTCTTTAATGTCCAACCACAAAAATTACTCAATTTGTTACCAAAAATATCTATTATGAAAAAAGGGGTGCATTGCACATTTGTTTATACCAATTTGATATTTCATTTTGTTACTTACCTTGCGAACTTTACAGAAAAACACGTAAATTTAATTTCAGAAGCAAAAGTCAGAGATGCCAACTGCTCCGGACGAGCCATAATTACTTAAAAGACTGTAAACACCTGCAAACTTAAATTTGCTAATATTTGACTAATTTTGCTTACTTTTGGAACGGTCTAGCTTATTGTAGATAAAACAAAGCGGTGAATAATATAAGCTTTCGAATTATTTAGAAATAGTGGTGAATAAAAACCTAATAAATATAATTTTTCAAACCAAGAATCATACACTAATAAACTACCATTTGAAAATATTTATTTGCTGTCCAGAGCAAGTTGGCATGTCTGAAAAGTAAATATTTTAATTACTTATAACAGGTCTGCCAACTTTCTACTTTTTTGGAGCAAATTTCTTCCAGTGGTAACTGAGTGTATGATATTTTTTATTTTATTTTGTAATTTTGATTTAATGACACAAATGGGTTAACATCTTAAAATAATACTCCTGAGATACTATGTTTGATTGAAATTTCATATACATATAATAATAACTTTATACTGCCATGCAAAAGAAAACTCAACGTAAGCAACAGAAAATTCCTTACTTTTCTGACATTTTTGTATGAAAAGCTACTAATTACAAAAGAATTTTTTTCAAAATAATTTTTGTTTTATCAGTTTTTTGAAATTCTATATTATTGTTTATCACATTAATGATATGAAGGAAAATAGTTGTCAAGTACGGCATATAGGTGATACAGAAATCATAAAAAGTTCCTAATTGTGAACTTCAAATTTATTCTAGTATTCTAATAATTTTGAAGCAATTATCTAAACACATTCGAATGAATATTTAATTAGAACAGTGTTTCACAAACTTATGACTTTTGTGTACTCTTTCTAAAATTTTCGTAACGCTGTGTACCACTAATGAAAAAATGAATGTATTTTTTACTATAAAAAAATTGCACAAAAGTTAAAAATCACAACTGGCTGTTGATACCACTAATTATTAACTGTTAACTCTGCAAAAAATAGCCAATAGAAAAATACGTAATCGCACATTTTCATGGCTAGTTTTGTTTTTAAATAAAATGTTTTGAAATTTTCCTATGTTAGCAATGATATTTCGCATAACTATTCCCATACCCCTGGGGGTACGCGTACCACACTTTGGGAAACACTGAATTAGATTAAATTTGAGGCCATGGACTAGAATTAAATTGCTCTTAGAGAAACTTCGTCTTTTCCATGGTCTTTTTTGCGTTTTTTTTTCTTCCGAAGTATTTTTATTCCCATATAATTCGATAAGATATAAATAACAAAAGTTTTTAAAAATACTTGAGCAGACGAGCATTGAAGATAAAAACGATGTAATAAAGTTCTTAATAATACATACAGAATTTCAATGTTAAGTCTTTTCGAAATTTCCTTCATTAAACTTTTATTTGTTTTATCTCTTTAGCAATGAACTGATGCGTACTTGATTAACATACTTATTTACAGTCAGGTCGTATCAACCAGACCTTTCTTCTTCGTTTCATTGTTGAGTTATTGATGTATGCAAAAAAGAAGAAAATAGCCGTTGCCACCATTAGCCGTCATTCATAACACTAGTTGACTTGCCATGAGGTGGAATATAGACGGGTTTTCGGGATGTCTTTACAAAGAAGGGTGAAACACCTGCATTTATCCACCCCAGATGTTTTGCAGGTGCACAATACCGCCAGAAATAGCTGTTCGGAAAGAATTGATCATAGGCAAAGGATTTTATTTCACCGCCTTAGGCTAATTATTTATTTGTAATTATTATTGGTCCGTAAGAGAGCATTAATAATTTCGTTGAGGAACATCAGTATGGTATAGTTTGTAAATCAGTTTGAGAGGAATTAATCATATGCAAGGGATTGTATTCTATCGTTTAAGGCAAATTATTTGTTTATTATTAATATTGATACGTAAGGGAGCATTAATGATTTCGTTAAAGAACATCAGTATGATGTAGCTTGTCTATCTGTTTGAGACGAATTTTTCATATGCAAAGAATTATATTCTATCGTTTTAGACTTCAGTTCTATAGTTTATTATTAATATTGGTCCATAAAAGAGCGTTAATAGTTTCGTTAAAGAACATCATTATGGTATAGCTTGTATATCTGTTTGAGAGAAATTTATCGTATGCAAAGGATTTATTTCATCAATTTCGGCTAATTATTTATTTGTAATTATTATTGGTCCATAAAAAAGCATTAACAATTTCGTTAAAGATTATCAGTATAGTATTGCATGCATATCGATTTGAGAAGAATTTATCATGGGCGGATGATTTTATTTCACTATCGTAGGCTAGTTATTTGTTTGTTATTATTTTTGGTTCACGAGAGAGCATTAATAATTTGGTTATAGAACACCAGAATAATATCGATAGTATCATCTAATTGTTCGGAAAAAGAAATCTATCATTCGCGTGTGAACAAATTTATATTATCAAACTGAAATAAACATCAAATATTTTTCTTTTTTTTTTTAAAGAAAAGAGATGCTTTAATATCTAAACACTATGCAAAAACCTATTCCAACAACGTGACCCTGTGTATTAAAATGTGTTATTTAACTTCTTTTTTTTATATTTTTAGATTATAATAATATCTAAACACACAAGGATGTTGAAAATTTCAAAGTTTGTATTTTTTCACTTCAATTCTAGGATTTCAGCTAAGCGGATTTAACGCAACTTTTCCAAAAAAAAAATGTATTACAACTGTTATAGATTAAAATTTTTAAGAAAGTGGTAGGCAAAATGTCAAAAAAGTTTGATCTAACTTGTCACAATAACTATAACTCCAATAAAAAAAATTAAAAAAAATTACGCCGAACGATTGTAGTTCTGAATTGCATATATACTGAATCATTTAAGTTTGTAGTAATCAACGAATGGATTAAGTACCTCTTTGGAAGACAGAGCGAAAACGAAGTAGTTTCGCTACCATTTTTGAACTTGTGCAGAGATGCCAACTGCTCCGGACACACCAAAATAATTTAAAAAACTGTAAAAAACTACTTACTAAAATTTTCAGATAGACTAATTTGTTTACTTTTAAAGCGGTTTAGCGTGACTTAATTTTGCGTTTGCGTTTATTATCAAAAAATTGGGTGCCTGGGCCGCGCAGCGTCCCCTAACCCATACATCATGAAATATTTACAGTGTGTAAAAACATTTTGAGTTTGCAACATTCTGGTAGTGACTTAATTTTAACAAAGTGGAGAAATCTATAAGCCTTCGAGTTATTTAGAAATAGTGGTATATAAAAATCTAATAAATTGAATTTATTAAACCAAGAATCACAATTAATAAACTACCATTCAAAAATATTTATTTGCTGTCCGGTGCAAGTTGGCATCTCTGCTTGCATTTCTTAAAAAAATGGAAAAGTGGTAGTTATATTGTTTCACGTTTTAGTAGCTTTCGCAAGACAAAATTTCATAAAAATTGGTCATTACTTCATCTTTTAATTTTTAAAAACAGGCCTGCCAATTTTCTACGCTTTCTGGAAAAATTTCTTCTAGTAGTAGCTGAATCTATGCTTTAATGTATTATTCCTTTTTTTCAAAATTTAGATTTAAAATTATTTCTTGCACCATTACTTGTAAATGATTCGAAAGCTTATATAAAAGTTACTTTATTTCATCTCGCTAGTGTTCATGTGGACGATAAATTTACAGCCATCTTTACTCTAGTCTGAAATCCGAACCTGCTACCTCATGTGGACAATAAATTCACAGCCATCTTTATTATAACAAGTTGCTTACAATTATTTTCACTTTTCTTTTCAGTTAAACAAGCAAGGTGCTTGCTCTACAATATCAATCACCCCAGAGACTCTGAATACAAACTGTTTATATTTCTTAATTTATCTGTAATTTCACGATGAATGGGATCTGATGGGTCTTCTGCGCGGCCCAGGTGCCCAGCTTTTGTTAAATAAAGTAAGTAAAGTCATCTCGCTAGTGGTGTAGCTTGAAGCTTTTAAAATGTAGGCAAAATTACTAAAAATTCTGTAACCTTAAGTTTTCAATTGGACTCAATAATATATATTTTGCAAAAGGTGTAGTAGTTGGCAGCCCTCTAAAAACTGTTTAAGCGAATCTGATTTATTCCATTTCATACCTGCCAACTCTTTGATATTTTCCGGAAGATGTTATTTGTACAATTAATCTAGTCGCCTCTTTATTCATCCAAACTTGATTCTTGTTTTAATAAATTTGATTTAAAAAGGTTCTAACTACCGTTGCGTTTAAAAAATTGAAACATACATATAGAAGATCTACTGACTTCTTACACATTCATACCTGCCAACTTTTAATTCCTTCCATTATCATTTTTCCCAGTGGTATTAAAATGGAATTAAAACTTCAATTTTAAGCAAACAAATACGTTGTATTCGAGAAAACTTAAGTTAACAATCATGATAGTAACGCATATTAATATATGTGCTTAATTTTTGTAAGAATAGTGGTGATCAAAATCATCTAAAAATTAAGTTTATGAAAGGAAAAATAGTATATACTTACTACCACTTTAAATATGAAAATAAAATCTTCCGGAAAATCCGGAAGAGTTGGCAAGTATGCACATTTACCTGCACACGCACAGTATTTACACTAGATCTGTGACAAACCTAGTGAAGGAGCAGCCCTTTTTGCAGGGTCCGGTCCAGGCGAGTCACAGAACTGTTTAAACTTCAGAATAGTGAGCAACCTGGTACAAGCGGTAACTACCGGGACGATCGGGTCACTGTACTAACAGAGGAACACTAACTTTGTATAATACGAGGCTCATCCAGAAAGTAAGTTTCCCTATTTTTAAAAAAAAAAGAATTCACAGTTTCAGGAACCTATTTATTGGCATTAAGTACAGCAATGTTTCAGCTATTTTTCAACGTAGCCACCACCAGAATTGAGACACTTGTCGCATCGTGAGATCAACTTTTGTATCCCTCTGTCGTAGAACTCTGCCGCCTGTGAATGGAACCAGCGTGTGTCGAAAAAACGGACATCCGAACACAAAATTCAACGCTTTGGACGCTGTCGGTACGAAAAGTGATGTGCACGGTGCTCTGGGACAGAAAGGGCATTCTGCTCATCCATCCAAACAGTAAACGCTGACCGTTACTGTGAAACACTGAAGAAATTGCGACGTGCCATTCAAAACAAGAGTCGTGGAATGCTTACTGCAAGTGTTGTGCTTCGCCATGACAATGAATGATCTTGCTCCCAGCGATTTTCACGTTTTCTTACACCTCAAGAAATTTTTTTCCTCCGGTGAGCGTTTTGGCAACGACGAAGAGCTGAAGACGTCTGTCACACGCTGGTTCCATTCACAGGCGGCAGAGTTCTACGACAGAGGGATACAAAAGTTGATCCAACGATGCGACAAGTGTCTCAATTCTGGTGGTGGCTATGTTGAAAAATAGCTGACACATTGCTGTACTTGTTGCCAATAAATAGGTTCCTGAAAGTGTGAGTTTCTTTTTTAAAAAGAAATAGGGAAATTTACTTTCTGGATGAGCCTCGTACTAGTAAATAATTTATAATTTTATCTTAATTTTGTGTTTTATTTTACAAATCTTACTTACTAAATATAGTGTTTGTCATTATGTGCATAAAATTTATATTATTCTCTAACTTGACAATGGAGAATTTCTCCTATTTTTCTCCTCATTTTAATTATTGTTATCAATTTATGACTATACAGATTCGATGAAACGGCAAGTGGGGCTTCGCGCCAAAAGTCGAGATGTTACTCATTCCAAGCACCCACCTCAATACTTGTACTGCATAGTAAACTAAATACACATGAAATGTCTGCTTACAAATGTCAATTCAATCCTTATCATTCCACTACCAGTAGGTAAAAGCTTCTATAGTATGCTATTTTAATCATAAATGTGTTACAATGGTCAATGGCTGTACGAACACTGATGGGGTTCAGTTTCAAGGGTGAAAGCGAGACGGAAAAGAGGAAAAACTGGTGGCAAAACCATTTCAGTTTAACATGTTCACGCCGGGGTGACCCACCGGTGGGTCACGTTAGATTGTCTCATCTTGGCAGCGCACCGGAGTAAAAACTGGTAACAAATAAATTTCATTTTTTAGTTTTTTTCCGGGAATAATAAAAATCCATAACTACCAATTGTTTTTAACGGATGCAATTTTTATATTGAATTGCTTCTTCGCCGTGATAAATTTCCTTACAGTGAATTGTTATTGTTGAGAATAGATTAACTCCTCCCGAATATTATCTAATATTGAAATAGTTCTTCTACCAGTATTTTCCCTTTTCCCGGTGTGAACGTGACAAATACTGAAGTTATCTGGCTCTTAGACAGGACTTTTTTGTAAGATCTATTAATTACAGTAAAATTTA